>NW_003852407.1:23052142-23084727 GCF_000181295.1 Otolemur garnettii
CTCCTGGGCTTAGGTGATTCTCTTACCTCAGCCTCCCCAGCAGCTGGGACTATAGGCGCCCACCACAACGCCCAGCTATTTTTTTTGTTGCAGTTTGGCTGGGACTGGGTTTGAACCCCCCACTCTCGGTATATGGGGGCAGTGCCCTACCCACTGAAGCCACAGGCGCTGTCCTGTATTGAAATTTGGTAACAGCAGTGACTAAGTCTGTGGGATGTGTGTCTGAGATTCTTGTTTTGTTGTAATGGCGGTTGGTCGTTATTTGACAATTAATGTGGATGTCACCTTGTCATAGATATTTGGTGATGAATTAATCCATCACTCTGCTTCCTTGTGTTCAATGTGCCATCCCTGATGAGAAAATAAATGTAAAAATTTTAAAGTACAGTGGTGCTCCTCTGATACCATTAATAACCTACTCTAGCTGAGGATGTTTCTACCTGTTCTATCAGTCTGCTTTGTTAGGGCTAAATTTCCCTGCAGCACTACCACTGTGTGTGTTTGTCCTGCTCATTTCATCTCTGTGGGAAAGTTTCATCTCTCGCAGAAGGTAACGTTTCAGCAGCGTGTTTAGCCTGGTAACAGGTGAATTGGAAATAGCTATAGAGCAACCAGCAACTGTTATTTTGGTACAAGCACGACATGCCCATGGCACGTTTTTGTGTAGTCATCATAGAGGAAGCTTTTGAAATGCTTTCCCCTGGCTGGTTGGATTTGCCACTCACCACTTTTAAGTGCTTATTTGTTCAAACTTTTCCTTTTACCTCCACACGACCCCAAGCAAATCAATCAGAAGCCCTCTGCTTGAAAAGTTTTCCAATGGATGTTGTGACACTGGCAAAATCTTCTCAGAAACCACCGTGTATTCCTCTGAATATACACTACCTGGCAGTATCGGCTTCACGGAACACATGGAGCCTAAGTAGGAGTTGGTGGCTGCTCTGGATTTCGTGCTGGAGTGCAGCAGACGGACTCCCCAGGCTGGTCCTCCTGCTCGCCTGCAGACAGTATTCTCTGTTCTCTCTCACTCTCCCTCTCTCTCTCTCTTTTTTTTTCCCATGCAGAAGTGGGAGGAGAGGGCTGTTTCAGCTGCCATTGATGAAAATCAAACTCCCAGTGTCTGATGGCAGGCTGCTATTTCACGCTCTGCTGTTTTTGCTTCAACAGAGATTTAGTTTGTTGTTTTTGCTGGCAGTGTTTGCCTGTTCTGAAGTAGAGAGGCTGCTGCATTTAGTTAGGGGTTCGGCATCCTTTGCTTACGTTCAAATTTGTGTCATGGTTATGTGTTTTAGATTTAGTGAATAGAAACACCTTCACGTAGGGTAGGAAATAGCATCATAGTCTCGAAGAAATGCCAAAAAGCCTTCATACTAGTCTCCAGGTACTCGCTTTGTGTGCTTTGGGGGGCGTTTGACCCGTATCAAATGCATACCAAATATAATTACTCTTTACAACAACCAGAATCAGTATTTATCACCCACACGAGTGTGCAAGGGTTGTTTCTATACATATATTTCACATAATAAAATTGCTGCCCATAGTTTCAAGTGAAAAGCAGATTCATAAGTTAAGCAAAAATATAATTGAAAAGTTTACTTCCACTTCCTTCTTTTTAAGTCGTGGCATTAAACGCTAAAGTAAGATAAAAACATATCACAGTTTAAATTTACCAAGGCCATATTCTTCATACAAAGCAATGGCTTTATGTCAATCTCAAATCTTATAAGGTCAGAACTCGAATAATCAGATGAAAACTCTGCTTTTTTCTGTCCTGATTCTTACTGAAATGAAGTCTTAGAACGTCTTTGCAAGGGAAGTTTTGTTTTAAAGCGTAAAATTGTAAGTACTTTCCATCTGTTGGCTGATGCTTAGCAGACTAGTCTTACCCTCTGGTCTTAAAACATCTTTGAGTTAGAAATATATAAAAATAAAGAGTATTTTTATATATTTTCTTGCTTAGACACGACTATAGAGGCCCAAGGCTTTCTGTGATAGATCTCTAACTTTTATCAGTATCTCATTTCTTCTTGGCTTCTAGCAAGCTTCCAGGTATTTAAACCTCTTAGTGCTTTTTTTATTGTGATTTAGTTGCTCCTGTACAGCTAAGAATCCACTTCCTGTGGAAGTAGCAATGGTAATTTATAAACTGCCTGAATCCTGGCAGATCATAAGGCCATAGAAGATTTGATTTAATCAGTCGTGACTCCTGTCACTTTCATCCATTACTCAATGAACATAAGTGAAATCTGAAATGCAAAATTATAGTGTTGCTCTAAGTGAAGTTCACTAGAAAGTTGCCTTTTTAAAATAGGGTTGCACTCTTTTACCTGGGCTAGAGTGCAGTAGTGTCATCATAGCTGACTGCAACCTCAAATTCCCAGGCTCATGTGATCCTCCTGGCTCAGCCTCCTGAGTAGCTGGGACTACAGGTGCACTAATTTTTGTACATTTTGTGGAGATGAGGTTTAGCTGGGTTGATCAGTCTGGTCTCAAACTGCTGGCCTCAGGGGATGCTCCTGCCTTGGCCTCCAAAACGCTAGGATTACAAGAGTGCGCCTTGGCGCCTGGCTTCCAAAATTTTTTTTAGAAGACTATAAAAGTTAGGATAAGTAGTGCATCTAAAAGTCTATCAAAATGGGCAATTATTTCCTTTAGTTCTTTGACTAGGCTGAATCTTGATAAATTACATAAATAACATGAATTTTATTCAGATCTATGGACAAAATTCCATGAAAGATTTGTTACCTAGGATGCCTTCTGTAAATCTGCTGACCATTTTTCTCAGCAGCGAGTCTTATAACCTAATTTGATTCAGTAATGTTAAGATTTTCCTCTAAATTATGATTCTTTACTATCTGAACCAGTACGTGAAAGGAAATCCTTATTTTTTTAGTTTCTGACCACATCTCTGCGTATGTCCTTAATCTTTTACTGTGCAATAGCTACCAACGTTTATTAAAGAAAGAACTCTTTATTTTAATCAGGTGATAAAAATGTTCATCTCCCCGCAATGCATTTTTATCTTGGAGGTTTCTTCTAAAAGTTTTATTACCCACCAAGAACATTATATGCAAATTCATTAAGTTGCTTAAATTTCCCAGTTATATAAGAGATGATCACAGATCACTAGACAACAGTAGCTTATATTCTGGCGTTGCTCAACAATGTACTGTATTTAAATTATTTAGACTGTGATGCCTTTATGTCTCCCAAATTGTCTTTTAAGGGGCAATAGCCATCTTAAAAAGGAACGCTTGACTCAACCCCTTTTGGAACACTTTGTCAGCTTCATCTCACACTTGATTATCTTCAATAAGGCATCCTGCCACAACTTTGGTGGAGTATTTTCTTAATGAATAGGAATGTAATTTTGACCAGTTATAAGTATTCTGTATTCTTATGGGTCCTGTGAGAACTGAGATGTCTATAAACTCCAGAACGTACTCTGAACTTTGATTTTAATTATTAAACTCTCTCAGTTGTCTTTCTCTGTACCTTCGTGCATCCAGCAGGCATATATCCGCCCCCTGTTTTGTGCCAGGCCTGAGCTAAGCATCAGGGCCTCTGAAGGAATAAGGCAGAGCCCTACCCTTCAGTTGGGGGAAAATATGGAAACCAACGTGTGAAATTCAAGTTTGAGTGCTGTGATGGAATTATTTAAGGGCAGTTGTACAGTTTATGGTAGAGGGCTTTATCTTTCCAGGCTTCTGAGGAAGTGGCCCTTGAAAGATGAGCGGCCACTTGTCAGGGTATTACATGAGGGCGTTCCACTCAGATGGACCCGCATCAGCAAGGCTGCAGAGGCCTGAACCAGTCTGATGTGTTCCAGAAACTGTAAGCAATTGAATATGATCGGAATGGAGTTCATTAGCAGGGTCTGATGAGAGAATTAACTTCAGGCTGTGGCCACAGTGTTGAAGGACGTGTACAGCGGTGGAAGGATAGGTCTTTATTACCTAATCAATGGAGAGCTATTAATAGATTTTAAACTGATCAGCTTTGAGTTTTAGAAAGCCTTATTTATCAGCTGTTGCATGATTAATTTGGTGAGTGTGACAAGGACAAACTCTATCAGTTCGGAAGCTGTTACTGGAGGCCTGATGAGAAGTGTAGAGGCTCTGTGTGCCTAGGAAAAGCCAAGAGGGGATAATTTAGCTGATGGGGTTTGGGGACCACTCAGATGAGGAGAGAGTCTTAGATTATCATGGTTGTGGCTGGTGACTGGTATTATCATTTTTCAAGGTGAGGGATGCAGGAATCCCCAAACTGGGAGGAATGGGTATGTTAATTTTCCTTTTTCAACTTGGAACTTGAAGCCTGTATACATAAAAATGTTATGTAGGCACTTAGATCTGTGGTTCTGGATCTCAAGAAAGTTCTGGGTTAAGTGGTTGCGGTGGCCCACACCTATAATCCTGTCCCTCTGGAAGGCTAAGGGAGGCAGATCCCTGGAGCTTAGGAGTTCAAGACCAGCCTGAGCAAGAGCAAGACCCCATTGCTACTAAAAATAGAAAATTAGCCAGGCCTTTTAGTGGCCACCTGTAGTCCCAGATACTCACAAGGACTGCTTGAACTCAGGAGTTTGAGACTGCTGTGAGCTAGGCGGAGGCCATGGCATTCTAGCCAGCAGAGTGATACTCTGTCTCAAAAAATAAAATAAGAAAGTTCTGGGTTAGACATAAGAATTTAAATCATAATTTAATAATACATAGGAATTTAAGTCTAATGAAATAATAATGGCTGTCACCTGTTGAAAACATTCTGTGTCAGGTCCTGTTTTATTATATATACATATAATAAAAAATTTTAAATACAACATTATATAGAGAGTATTATTTGTATGTATAACAGAGGTTCTCAACCTGTGGGGGTCAAACGACCCTTTCACAGGGGTCGCCTAATGGCTGTCACCTATTGAAAACATTCTGTGTCAGGCCCTGTTTTGTTTTATATATATATATATATATGTATATATATATAATATGTATTAAAGAATTTTAAATATAACATTATATAGAGAGATTTATATGTGTGTATAACAGAGGTTCTCAACTTTTGCAGATCGAATGACCCTTTCACAGGGGTCACCTTAATACATCCTGCATATCAGATATTTACATTACGATTCTTAACAATAGCAAAATTACAGTTATGAAGTAGCAATGAAAATAATTTTATGGTTGGGGGTCACCGCAACATGAAGAACTGTATTAAAGGGTCGTGGCATTAGGAGGCATTAGGAAGGTTGAGAACCCCTGATGTAATAATATGTTTTAAATCTTCACTATAACTCTAAGAACAAGATACTTTCTTCACTTTTTCAGTGAGTAACTAAGGCTTAAGTAGGTTCAAAAATTTGTGTAAACTTTCACATCTAATAATTAGCAAATCCAGTATTTGAGCCCAAACATATCAGTAGAAGAGTGTTCACTATCTTTATTATCTTAAAAAGACATTCTTTTTTTTTTTTTTTTCAGTTTTTTTTTTTGGCTGGGGCTGGATTTGAACTCACCACCTCTGGCATATGGGGCCGGCACCCTACTCCTTTGAGCCACAGGCACCTCCCCCAAAAAGACGTTCTTTAAGAAGACTGGGCACCAAAGCTTTGCATACACTTTGCATGACACTGAGCAGAGAGACCTGGATTTGAGAGCCTATAAGAGTTTCACAGCAGAGAATATTGGAACATTGATAGATTTTAATTTATCTTCTTAGCAGTAGGAAACAATGAAAGTTTTTATCTCGGTGACTGGAAAAGGGAGATGAATTCAAATGAAACATACATAATGGGCCAGTGGGAGGAGAAGTGATATTAATGCTATTTTTGTTGTAAGTAACAGAACCCAACTTAAACAACAAGGAGTGTTTCTGGAAGAATACCAGGAAAACTATGGAGAAACAAAGTAAGAGGTTAACAGGCAAGAACTGGGGCAGTTTGTGGAATCCAACCTCCAGGGTACAGCTACCAAACAGGTCCCTTTCTTTCTTTATCTTTGTTCAAAAGTCCCAGAGACTGAGAACGATCCAGCAGAGCTTCAGCCACGAGGCCAGACTCTCAGACTGAACCAGTCTGTTGACGTCCTTCACTTGTAAACACACCAACCTTAAACTTTCTTGCCCAACTTTTATGCTTGCAACAATCATTTCTTCTGTCTTTATTTGTTAACCTAGAATAGTGCTTTTCATGAGGAAAAGCTATAACATTTGGAATGAATGAGATGTAATGAAAGAAAGCTTGGTGCCATCAACCACTCAACTTGTTAGTGCCCTTGAAACTCACAAGTCTTCAACAACTATTTCAAATCAAACCTGTTTTTTTTTTTTCAAATATCAACATTATAACTCCTTAGTTGGGAGGATCTCTGATCTCTGTAATTTCTCCCATCCCTGGGCCAGGCCTGGTTTCCTGCTAAAAGCGGTTCCTCTGATTTTTGTTATTCTTTGTCTTTAATGGAAAATGATGAAATCCTACATTCTTAGATTTCAAGCAGAAAGAAGGCCAATACTATTTTAAGTCCTTAATTTCCTGTAATAACTTGTTTTATCAATGCAAATGTTGTCTTACTTTTTCGTAAACGTTTTGTGTGTGCGGTTGTGTTTTACTGTTCACTGATGTTTCCCAGGATCCTCACAGTGCCTGACTCGAGTAGGTGTTCGATAAGAAATTGTTGAGCGAATGAATGATGTTATTAGACATTACAGTGAGATGACTTGTCTCTTTGTTTCTAACGTGAAAATCAGAACAGAATTCATCAAAGTTCAAACTTTGTAAATGCTTTGGGAGTGCAACGTCAAATCATCAATGTAGACACACCAACTGTGATACTGTTCTGTAAAGAGTGGATTTAAGTATCAAACACATCATCTTAGATGTCATCTAAGTCAAGTTACTAATGGAATTAGCAATAAAACCCCAACCTGGAATGCTGTTAAGGTAAAATAATAAAGCATTATTTCAGTAATTCCAATGCTGGTTTATTGGGTATTATAAAAGCCAAAAAACCTTTCTCACCAAAGAATGAAAGTTAAAAAAAGGGGGCAGAAAAACTCATTGATGAATAAAAAGAAAAAAATCAATTGTTCTAAATATAATACTAGCAATTTTAAGCCTAGTACATTCATATTGTTTAAAAAATTAAGAAGATAATGTATTAGTAAAATCTACATAATGCTAATAAAAAGTGCTTATTAACAGTTTGGTATTTCAAATATACTAGTTTGAACTTTCATAATTGCTGTTTTTATGGTGATGACTTCACTCCTCGGATAGGGCTATTTCTCAATGTTAACTACAAACAAAGGGCATAATAAAAATTAACAACTATTTAGAGGGAATATTATTTCTGGGTCTGTTAGCTGTTTCAGAGTTTTTTAAAGTAATTGGGAAGTTTTCAGTGGAATGATACACTTCTGCATATACATTTTTAAAAAATAAATTTATATTTCTGTTCCTTCATTCTTATTGTTATTGAGGACTATGTAAATTGTTTTTGAGCTGCAAGAAAATATTTGTAGTGCAAGTTATTTAATAGTGCCGGCACTTAGAACGTAAGTCCTCTATCAGTCCAGAAACAGGGAGAAAACTGATGTTGAGGCAGGTCCATCCTTCCTGCATTGCTTCTTAATTCTGTTAAGAATGATTCTTCTGAAAGAAGGAAGGAAAAAGGTCGATTGAGCGCTAGACTAATTCTGTCCTAAGCTGTGTGAGTCTGCTAACAGTGTTGTTGCACTGCTGTGGCATTTGTCCTTGTTGTCATGGACACTTATCCGTTGAAAACACGCAGTCACCTGCTGGCTGTCCATCTTTGCTCATTGCCTGGTGAGACTTGAATCTGATTTCAGACTTTGATTAAAGTAGAAGGTATTCAGTAGAAATACATTCTTTTTTTTTCATATAAAACTCCATGTGGGATCCCAGTGAAAAATTATATGCATTCTGATTTTTTTTTTTTAAATCAAAAACACTTTTGTATTCTCGGTGCCCATAGCACAGTGATTTTGGCGCCAGCCACATGCAGTGAGGCTGGTGGGTTCGAACCTGGCTGGGCCAGGTAAACAAGAGTGACAACTGTAAAAAAAAAAAAAAAAAAAATAGCCAGACATTGTGGCAGGCACCTGTAGTCCCAGCTACACGGGAGGCTAAGACAAGAGAATCATAGGAGCCCAGGAATTTAAGGTTGCTGTGAGCTATGACGCCATAGCTCTCTACCAAGAGTGAACATATTGAGACTCTAACTTGGAAAAAAAACATTTTTTTTTTTGTATCCTGTGTATTTTAAAGTAAGATGGACAGGTTTTCATTGCAGAAATCCACTTTTAGAAATGTCAATTAAAAGATTATTTTAAGAATGTAACAAATGATTTCATTATTTTGTAAATTTACAGTCTGGTGCTAAGGAAAATGTATTTTTATTCGTAAAGATACTAACTCATGGTTCATTTTTTAACTCTCCACGTGTGCTCATTGCTTGAGCTCCTCTCCAAGTCACTGAAAGGCCGTGTAGCATTTTAGAAAAAGCAATAAGGTGTGGGAATTACACAGCGGCGTTCAAACGTTCATTCCAACACTGAGTCATCTTGGACCTGATACCTTACTGGGGATTCAGTAACCAGGTTCCTCGGGGTCAACATCTGCTTTTTAGGGTTGTTCTTAGGATTGAATGATACAGTGTGTGTAATATGTCTGGCACCAATGGACCAAAGATCTTTCAATGTGAGTACAAGGAGCTGGATTCACTGGTATTTGTCCTGCGCTCACTGCACTGAGTCTCTGGAAAGCTGGGGCTGGAGTGATCCATTGTATTCTGAGTTCAATGCCATCACTCTCAGTAGGGCACTATTTACTGTAGGAGGGTTTGCAGAATTCCACAGTGAACCCTGCATGGACTGCATTACTGCACCTTCTGCTTCACCTCGTTTGCTCTGCGCTCTGCATCTGGTATTTTGCCAGCAGAAGCCACTCTTGCCACATATGGATAAACTTGCTTCTGGCACTTCTGTTAACAGGAGGTAGAACCTCAGAGTTTCTGTGGAGATGGTTGGAACATAATTTTTATCAGGATGTTGAGCAGAGAAAGTTAACATTGTCTGTTCATCATGGAATTTTAGCTGCATGAAAGTGAGTTGACCACTTGGCTGATGTGGTGGACCTCACTCCACTGGGCAGCACAGCTTTTGGGGTGCTGCCACTTCAGGAACCAAACCTGGCTTTCTGCTTAGATGAAAACAGTTTTGTGACAGTAAAAGTGCTACATAACTGGAAGGGAGGGTACTGTTACTGTCTAGATCAAACAGTAAAACTGGGATAGTTCTCTTTACTAAAGAGTAGTATCTTATATATAAGGTGAGTGGTGAGGACCACAGCCTGCCACACACTTGCTTGGATACTTAACTCTAAGTCTCTGTGCACAAAAGCCTAGTCAACTTTCTTTTCTTTCTTTCTTTTTTTTAGCGACAGAGTCTCACTTTATCGCCCTCAGTAGAGAGCTGTGGTGTCCATGGCAACTTCTAGCTCTTGGACTTAGGCGATTCTCTTGCCTCAGCCTCCCAAGTAGCTGGGACTACAGGCGCCCGCCACAACACCTGGCTATTTTTTTGTTGCAATTTGGCTGGGGCTGGGTTCAAACCTGCCACCCTCACTATATGGGGTCAGCGCCCTTACTCACTGAGCCACAGGCACCAACCCGGTTAACTTTCAAAACATTGTTGACTCTAACTAAGCAAATAATTATTTATTCTTCAGTAGCACCATTTTAAAATTTTATCATAATAAAAATTATTTGCAGATTTTATGTTCAATTAGCCAAAAATAGATATGCTCCTGTTTTGGGCTTTGCCAGTCAGCTGCTGCCAAAGTTAGTGCATGCATTATCATCAGTGTATAATTTCAAAGAAATTGGCTCTTTGTTGGCTGTTTTATACTCTCCTTTTCTTGAACCGTAAGTGTGGACTGCCCTATGCCTTGTGGGTATCCCATCACTGTAAAACATCAACATTTCTCTCATAGTCATGCAGAACTCTACATTGTGTGGAATTGTCTAACCCCACAACTTGGAAAATTGGAGGAAAATTATCCTTGCAAATTAGGGGTAAGAAGACTTGACCAAAAAAATGCGCACAGGATATACCGATTATGAAATACTGATTCAGCACCGGTAAAGCAGAAAATAGGTAATTATAACAAGCCATAAACTAAATGTGAGCTAGAAACCTATCATTATTTATAGTTCATTTGGTCCCTAATAATGGCAGTTTGTTCTGTTTGACAGTTGTGGGACCTAGGGGCAAGTCGCTTAATCTCCCTGAGTCTTAATTAATTCACTTATAAAATGGAAATCGGAGTTGCTGCTTACTCAGGCTGGAGATGTGAGGATCGGATATGATCAAGTATATGAGATCACTGAAATACCAATGCTGGTTTTCTCAACCTGAGAGCAGACTGAAAGGAGAAGGGAAAGCTAAAGCCACACAGAGAGAAGTCACCACCACCCCCAATACCAGCTGTCCCGTGCACCCTGGGTCCCAGCCCTCCCCACCACCATGGGATCCTCAAATCTCAGAAATGTAGATTCATGCAAGAGGCTAGGCAGTCCAGGTTATATGTTTTCCAGAAAACAACTTTCAGTGACTGTGGAAAGAGAAATAAAGTGACTTTGAGTAATATTAGACCCGATGGAGTGGTAGGACGTTAAGCAGGGCACCAGGGGTCTAAAGGAAAATTGGAAGAGGCCACTCGCCTGTGTACAGTCCCAGAGGTGGGATGTAGATTGCTCCAGTTATCATTACTACATCCAAACATTTTTTTTTATTTTTATTTATGTATTTATTTATTTTTGAGACAGAGTCTCATTTTGTCGCCCTCGGTAGAGTGGTGTGGTGTCACAGCTCACAGCAACCTCAAACTCTTGGGCTCAAGCGAGTCTCTTGCCTCAACCTCCCAGGTAGCTGGGACTTGTGGCGGGCAGGCTAGTTTTGGTTGCAGTTGTCATTGTTGTTTAGCTGGCCTAGGCTGGGTTTGAACCCACCACCTTCGATGTATGTACGTGGCTGATGCCATAACCACTGTGCTACAGGCACCAACCCATTCAAAGATTTTTAAATTCCCAAGAAGTTGCTAAGTCTTCATAGGAATTATAAAAAGCTGCCTGGTAGTTTGCATTCAGTAGGTACTCACATATTGCGAGGGCGGTGATACACACCTGAGGTTGTGCTCTTAAAACATTTAAATTCAGTGCTTTAGGCATATGAGAAAGGAAGTAACAAATCAGAATACGGTGCAGAGGAAAGACGAACTATCAGAGGCCCATCAGTAAAGAAACTAAACAATCTCCATAGGAAGAGGGGAAAAACCGAGGGCTGAGATCAGTACATTCCTTGTATCTTTTTGAAGAAATGCTGCCTGTAAGATAGCTATCATGTTTTCTGTCAATGCAACATCTCAACAAGATAATCTAACCAGGCGAATGTTGATTAGACACGACTTTCTTCCTGAGACATCTCACCTCATTCCTGGGACTTCAACTACGTAAACATTAGTGTGTTGGTCTGCACAACCAGACGGCTGAGTCAGGCCTGTGGGGTAGTTTATGAATCCTCCGTGCACAGCCCAATGGTAAGCATTCAGAAGATGCACAGTTTATGTGTATTTTTAATGCTACATTTAATCAGCAGTTCTAAAAAGCAGTCTTTCACAAAACTGTCTTCCTTCAAATTTAACCCATTTTTACTGAACTTTTCACCAATTCTCTAGACTCAAACATTGGAATCTTTACGATTCTGGACTTTCTTCCTGTAGCTATGCCCTCTGCCTACATCTAATTAGTTACCAATTCCTATGGATTCTTCCTTCACCACGTCTTGGTGTGTATGTGTGTGTGTGTGTGTGTGTGTGTATCTTCTTTTGAGATTCCTGCTCCCATCACTCCGGCCCAGATCCCTAATTAATGGTTCCCTAACGTCTCCAGGGCTTGGCCAGTTTGGGGGCATTCACTCATCACTTCAGCCTATATATTAAGTTAGGTCGCTTGTCCCCAAACTACTTTCACTTTTCCTTCCCCAAACTTTCGGCACCTGTCCCCCAAGTTTTTGTAAATTCTCTACCATTTGCCCATACGCACTTACAGATTATCTTCCACCAGCTTCCTGCGTGATTTCTCTGTGGTAAGTAATGATTGACTTTGTGTCCCCTTGGACATGCTGTTGTCTCCTTTCTTCTGCTTTAGGTTATTTCTGCTCCTTATGGAACTTTCTTTCTTCCTAAGGTTTAAAACCCTAAATTTCAGCTTTCTCTCAAAGTATTTCGGTAGGCTTTCTCACTGCTTCCCACAGTATTCTTACACTGTACCAAACACCTTAGCATATGGTGTGAACCAGAAAGTTGATTGCGGAAAGGGGGATGTTTAAAAACAAGACATCTGACAAGCAATTGTTAAAAGGAACTCTGCCTTCACCCTGGCAGGCCTCAGGAAGATGCTTGGTGAAAGTCTAGGAGAGGCAGCACTCTGAGAATCTTGTATCTACCCATGAGCAAAATTATTTTTAGGCACGGTCTACACTGAGAGCATCTTTCTTTTTACACAGAGTGCACTTCTTTAATTATGAAATTTTGCATTTTAACAAGTATTCTCAGATACGCTCGTTTTGACATTCAGTCTTGGATTCATACCCAATTTAGGGTATACAACCAACAATTCCTTACTAATCTTAGTTAGATTGTGAGCATTTTCAGTGCTTCTGAGTATACAAAGCACATTTCTTACGGACTTTTTACCCAAGTTGCTTTTTTTAGAGAAAGCTTGAACAGCCATAGTTGTTTTTACTTAACAGATTCCCAAATCACTAGTGATGGATGGTTACTAGCTGGAAAAAAAAACGGGATAGAATATGAGTCTAAGATAACCAAAAGGGAGCAATTTGTCCAAACAGAAATACTGTTTTACCCCCTAAAAGTTTATTCTTATGTTGTATTTTGTTTTGCAAATAGACAAAAGGACCAGCAGAGCTCAGGAAGGTTTTGTGTTGTGCCCAAGGTTGGGGGCAAGAATTTGAAAGGGATCAGTGAATCAGATGTAATATGGGCTCTGTTTAAGCCACCCAATCTCTGTTTTGCTGATGGTCAGTATTCCAGTTATAAAAAGCTGCCTAGGCATTTCCGTCAGCTCAAAAGAACTTTATCCCCGCTTTCATTCTGACATACCTATTATGACTTTGTTCACTAAGCAGAAGGAATTATGGGAGATGGAAACGCCAAGGCATGTTTTTATTAAGGACCTATGTGTGTCTCTTCACCGAGAAATTAAAGAACCATGCAGAATTGTTATGTTTTCCTTTCAGGTAACAAAAATTACCTTATCCATCGCTCTCACAGTGATTTTGTTAACTTAGAAAACAAAGTACCAGAAAATAAGGCTTCTGTACAAATCATGTTTTATATTTTAAATAAAAGAGTTCCATGATCCTATGAATTTGTGTTCTTCTAAAAATTAAATGAATACCTAATCACAAAAAACTCTGCAAGTATATTCTGTGAGGGAGTGGTGGTGATGGTGGTTTAAGCAAAAGGAATGCTGAGCCCCTGGTTCGGGGGGTGCTATCCACTCTTACATTATACACATTAGGGGAGAGTTCCCCAAGGGCTTGAACTTTACCTTAGAAGCACAAACAGTGTAACCTAATGATTGGTAACCTCATTAATCTGAAATTTAAAAAAATAATAATAAAATAAGATATTTTCCTCAATGTCTTTTAAAACATGAAAAGCAGTGTTGAATAAACTGTATTTCCCTCTCGCCTTCTCTAAAGCTGGAGGCTTGGAGAGTTGCACTTTGTCCCCTTTTCCAAGCCAAGGGGACATTTTCCAGTCTAGCTGGTAATACTTAACAACAGACTATATTTGCTCCTTTCTTTATGGTAGACGTTTCCCTGAAAACTGCAGGTAAATTAAAATTTTACAAACCCACTATTTTTATGGCAACTTTGATAGTTTTTTTGTGGTGCTCATTTAATTATGTCATTACATGTCAAGTTTAGCTTTAAAATTTCTTGGCCTAATTTCCCTAAACCCCACTAAGTGTATCTTCATCTTAATTCACATAATTGGCTAGAGAAATTCTTAGATAAGATTGTAAGTTGCTTGATTGTAAAATCTGTGCCCATTCACATTTCTATTTTCATCTCTCTCACGGTGCAAAGCTCGTAGTGAGAGGAAGGCACACCACACGTTTCAGCATGGAAGGGAGTAGGACAGCAGAGTACCACGGGGCTACAACAAGTAACTTTATACAATGACAAACATTATGAAAATCTATTTACATTTTGGTTCATGGATCTCGACTATCACAAATTGAATTTATTATAGCTGAAAATACCCTGTGTTTAGTTGCCTTACGAAGGTGCATAAGATTAGGAAACTATTACACACTTCCGTCATTTTCAGGATTCTACTTTGAGCTTTAATAAATCGTCCTATAAATACAATCAAACTTAAAAGCCCTTGAATATGAGTCATCTTTAAATGAGAAGCCTGTGTTAGCATGAAACAGCTATGAAAGCCTGAAAAATGAAGGTTAACCTCATTAATTTTGTAAAAATTTGCCAAACATCAAGGGGGTTGAAACTGCCTACAAAAACAAGCAGATATTCTGCAAAGTTGCTTTTCTAAAAGTCTAAACTGTAGTTCATGAAAAGAATTATCAAAAGGTAGTATGTGCATATTAAGTAGGCTGTTGATGAAAATGACTTTGAACCTGAAAGAAAGAATGCTGTTCATTAGAAACTGAAACGTGAACTTGGGGTGGAATGTGTGCGTATGGCCATTATGATAAGAAGACCCAATGTAGAGTGGCTCTTTTATGGCAAATGCTGAGTTTACTTCATTGGAAAAATTTAAAAAGAAAATATGCCACTTTAGATTTAAAGGGTCACCTTTCCTATTGCAACTTAAAGCAGAAATAGGGTTGTCTTGGTTTTCTTGACACATACCTCCCAAGAAACCTTAGAGATCTTCAATTTGTCTTTCCTGAAGAGCATCTACCCTGTCACCGTAGAAAACAAGGGAAACTAAGGATTGTACCTTTAGTTGTTTCAAAACCAAAATTTTATTTTCCAGAGTGACATCAATTTTGTATTCCTGGGTAAATAGTCTTTTAAAGACTTGTATTTTGTATTCCTGACTGAAAACTCTTTTAAAGAAGTGTGTTCTAAAAACAGTTTGAGTTTTACCTTTTCCAGTTGACACCAATTATTCATACAGGGGCTGAGACCCAGAATTTGGAACTTGAACTGCAGATAGTATTGTTTGCTCTTCAAGGATTTAGACTCCTTGGCGCACAGTAGTGCTAAAATGACTGAAATTGATTTCATGCAAAAAGGCAACTGAGCTGTTCTAGGGAGAGTTGTGTTTCATACAGAATAGCTTGGGGTTTTTTGGCTCTTTGTGATGACATGAATTTTAGCGAAAGAAAAGCACCTAGATTATAAATTATTCTACAGCTTATGAATGCCTGTGTAATTGTTTAACCTGTTGAAAGGAAGAGTGACAACTGACTAATTATCAAGAGTTTTTATCTGTGGCTGTTGCTGCCCTTTCGTCTGTAATTTCCTGGAATGTAATATTTGCGTTTTTCCCCTTTGCTTTGGGATTTATGGGTTTCTAAAAACTAGATAAAAACTTAGGTCAAAACCATTTTCTTCCTATTGGTTTTCGCTTTTGCTTTTCATCCCAAACGATGATATTTTCACAATGACTACTGAGGACACACAAAACTTGAGTGTGACTTTTAGCAGTGATACTCAGGGACTTGTTGAGACTTTGAATTTTAGACTGTGGAGTATGGCTGCCTTCAGTGCTGTATTAGCAGAGTAGTCATCTAACGAGACGCTCACATGTTACAGCTGAGGAAATGAAGAGCCATTTGGGAGATGATTCAGTCTCAGTGGAGCTGCAACCAGAACTGCATTCACTGCCTCGGAGGCCATTGCTTTTGGGGTATTTTGCACCATCAGGAAAGAAATGATAAAAATCTCATTATCAATGCAGTTTCTTCTGATTTTTAAAGAAAACTATGCTATACTAAGGTGGGCACAGTGGCTTACGCCTGTAATCCTAGCACTCTGGGAGGCTGAAGTGGGTGGATTGCTGGAGCTCAGGAGTTCAAGACCAGCCTGAACAAGAGTGAGACCCCATCTCTACTAAAAGCAGAAAAATCAGCCCGCCATTAAGGCAGAGGCAGGTAGTCCAGCTGCCACAGCTGACTCAGGAGGATTACTTAAACCTGGAAGTTTGAGGTTGCTGTGAGTTAGGCTGATATACCTTAACACTCTAGCCTGGGCAACAGAGTGACATTTTATCTCAAAAAAAAAAAAAAAAAAAAAACCCAACTACACTATACCACATCATCAGACCAGTTGAGTGTATGGTTCACTTCAGTATATAATGGTAGTGGCTGATTGAAGATTATTTGTAAAATACGTGAGATTAGAGTCGGCCTTCACACAAGCAGGGTATTTTTTTGGGTATCTTTTAGCATTTATTAATAAATTCATCACGTTAGATCGTGAGGTTACTTCTGTACTGTCCTCCAAATTAAAGAGTGTAGTTAGTGCCCCTGTTGGTTGGACTATAATTTATACAAGGCGTGACTGTTATATAATGACTCTGATTTTTCTGTGTGATTTGTGGAATCAATCTCATCTCCCAGTATCACATCCTGCATATTATAGTGTGTATTTCTGAATAATTCCTGTGTTTAAAAAGTGCTATTAAATGGTCTTCCTTATATTAATAGTCAGACTCAAGGAATCAGAAAAAGGGGAAAAGCTGAGCCTTTTTACAAAACTACAGTGGCATTTAAATTTTAACACAATCCTATTGTTAGATAAGTGTGTTACACACACAGCCCCAGGATTCAGTGAACCCATTCACGAGCATCGGTAATCAGATCTCTTATTCGTGCCAGTGTTGACATTTCCTTTTTCTGACTGATGGATTTGGAGATTTCTTTTCTAAATAAGAGATTTTAGTCCATACACAGCCCACCCCCACAAAGATAATGTGCCCTAGAAGCAATTTACTGAACAAATTTACCCTGGGAAACATCCTTCCAAAATATCCATTATTATCATAGCAAAGGCATGAGGGAGGAACAGTAGTGCTGACCCAGACCCCACCCTTTCTGTGCACACGGATAACCTCTGTGAAGGCACCGTCACCACCTGGTTTCCATGCCCGCCTGTTCCCTGCTGGGATCCCGCTTATCCTGTGCTCAGAGCAGAAATGGCTGGCTGCCCTTCCCACTGCCTCTTCAGCGACTTCCTTCCTCACTTCAAACATAATTGTCAAGCACTTTGGCTTTGCTTATTTTGATATTTATTGCTTACTTTAAGTTATTAAAGGCCTTTCCCCTTAAATTTAAACTCTTAGACATGAAGGACGTTCCCATATCCTTTTCTGTAAGTCCCCTTAAATGGAAGATTAGAAATCATAGTTAATTGTCCTTGAGTGTGGGCAGCTCAAAAAGAAATGGAAATTTCCCTTGATCCTGAAAGGTAGGGGGTTCCTCCCAAGATACCCCCAAGAGCTTCACAGATCACTGCCACCTGCTACTTTCCTTGTGACATGCTCAGGTACACTGTGTGCCCTTTTGTTTTCCTGTATGTCATGGTGAGAAACCACTGTATAAACAGAAAAAGAAAAGTACACATAGATATTTGGGTCATTATAGGTGATATCCAAATGAGATTCCATATGACAAACCTTCTGAACTCCTGGCTTAGAAACAGTAGCAATGAGAGTAATATTCGAGTAATGGTTTTTTGAGATGAGTTCTTACTTTGTTGCTGGGATATGAGGGCAGTGGCATGATCCTAGGTCTCGGCAACCTCAAACTTCTGGGCTCAGATGACGCCCTGCCTCAGCATCCGAGTAGTGGCAACCACAGGTGCCTGCCACCACTCCGGCCTAATTTTTCCACTTTTTAAATGTATTTTTCTGTATGTTGCTCAGGCTGGTCTTGAACTCCTGAGACCCAAAAGCCTCAGCCTCTGTAAGTGCAGGAATTACAAGCATAAGCCATTGCTCTTGGCCGTGATGACTAATTTGGTTCAGAGAACAGTGCTAAATTCTATACTTTTCTACTTAGATAGGCAGATGAATTCATACATTATACAAAAACCAGACATTAATGTCATACCCTTCATAGCAGTGTGAGATCTGAGGAAGGGGACATAATCTCCACCTCTGCCCTTTGCCTCCTTACCCTTGAGTCCTTCCACACACGTTTTTATTGAAGCAGGGTTATAATTTATGCTTGAGATGCTGAACCCACAAGTTTCTTTATGCATCCTCTCTCTAGTTCCCAATTTTGAAGAGGCTTAATGCAGACATAAATGAACACTGGCTCAAAGCTGGACTGTTGTTTACCTTTCATATTGCTACTGGGAAGCTAGGTGGTGTTTGCTTATTCTGCTTGTGAGTTTTCAAATTCCAGCATTGAGAGGCAAGGTGAGGCACGGTTACAGTTCAGACTGTGGGTGATCTGGGGACACGGTCAGTAGACCTTTAACTAAATTGCAAACATCAAAACACTTCCCTGCTGCCCATTTGTTGGGTTCTTGCTAAGGTGCATACTATCCGACAGGCCTCCCCGTGTGTTTTATGATCCGCATCACCCATTTCTAGTCACACTAGCTAATAAATAAAAAGCGGGACTCATGTTCCTTTTATTCATTGTCTGGTTTAACTGAAAACACAGTTCAATCCAACTCTAGTCATCCATTGAATACCAGGGTCACGTAAAGAAAATTAAGGAAAGATAACTTTAACCAGAAAACATAAAAATGATGAAAATGAGCTTAATGGTTTTCTTTTAACCTGGATTTCAGCTCCTGCCTGGGTTTCTACATCTTCTGACTTCCCGTCTTCTTCTGTTCTTTCCTGTCCCCTCCCCTTCCTGTGTGATACGAGCAGTCTCTGGGTTATGGTCAAGATCAGTTCTGGAGGTTTGTTCTTAAGTTGAATTTGTGTATAAGTTGGAACAGGTCCACTTACCTATTACCTGTAATAGCCTCTGTGCATAGATAGGTGTGAGTCATATGTCAGTAGGGTGTTGGTAACTTGGGGACTTAGTGTAATACCCTCTGTTAGTGTAAGTCAGATGTTTGTAACTCAGGGGCTGCCTGCGTCTCAAATGCGCATACAGGGACCTGAGGCAAGAATGACAAGAAAGCGTGCGTTAGGAGAAGAGGAGAGAGGTTAAGGTTTTGTTTTGTGTGTGATAGGAACCCTTTGAGCATGATCAAATCTTTTTGTTTTCAAAAGGCCATTGCAGATATTTTCAAGAGTGGAAGTGAAAGATCAGTTAGAGGGGACTTTGCCAGGTGATGACTGGTGATAGATAACGTGGTAGAGGGAGATGATGAGAATTGGCCACATTAGTGAGATGTTTTGAAATTGGAGCTGATGAGACCTGCATGTAGATCACATTTAGGGTAAGACAGGAATCAAGCGGGGCTCCCACGCTATGGTCTGGGCATTTGGGTGGAAGGTGAAACTCTACCATAAAGTTGGCTGAGTGGAGGTGGGAGAGTGGAGGTGGCTTTGGTTTTGTTCAGCTTGAGTTGCCTGTGAGATATGCAAGTGGAGATGTCTTGTAGGCAGCTGGGGATAGTCCAGATCTCAGGAATGGTCAGGGTTTAGACTTCAAGATTCATCAGGCATCTAATACAGGCAGTTTTTAAAATCTTACCACAGGTTGAACTTCCTTAGGGTGAGAGTGTAGAGGAGTGAAGGTCATAGCCCAAACCCCTAGGGGATGAAGGAGATGGAGAAGGAGTGGCCAGAGAGGTGGGGCAGCCAGAGGAGGACTCCCGGGAATCAGTTTCCTTAGGTGCGTGTTGGGTTCTGGCTGCTGATTTTACTGGCTTCCCTCAGCCTTGATACGTAATAATTTGGGAATTTCAGGCTCATCGTCAATGGGCTTTTGTTTTCATCTCTCTGTCGGTCTGCTCTTACACAACTCCAGCTTCAGCCACGGTGGCAGCCCCATGCCTCAGAGTCAAGTGGCATCCTCGCTGCTGTGCCCAGCTTCCCATCACCCCCACACCCCTTTTCCCTGCAGCGCTTCCAAGTAGCCCCTGCTTGCTCCTTATCCAGGTGACAGTTTACACTGGTTCATTGCTGATCCACAGCAATAGTTACCTTGTTTTCAAACCTGGCTGGGTTTTTTTTTCTACGTAACTCTAATTTTATTATTGTTGCTGTATATTTGGAACAAGGTGGTACTTCAAAAATGTGGACTCACTGCGTGGTGCGATGTATCTAGAAGTCCAAACCTCAAGTTTCTATAGGTCCTTGGTTTTATATCCTTTATGTAAAAAGTGGCATTTTCTTAGGCAAAAAAATTCACATTTCATAGACCTTCCAACATTCCTGTTTAGGCACGTATTTTTTCCTCTCATTGTCTCCATTATTCACATCTCTTGTTTTCTTTCACTTTTTATGCTGTGTAAGGCAAATGTCTACTGTAGGTTAGCTTTCCAAAAATGGCATTTTTAATATATTATTCTGAAACATGAATATGGTTGGGGCTTTTAGGCAAAAGGACGTAATTCAGCCCAGTCTGTTTATGACACATGCGTCTACTTATCAGGACAGGATAAGGATATGGTTTTAGCCTAACTCGATTTATTGTAGCTAATACATACAGATGGGGGAATGGTAAGTGGGAAGTAAATAATACGGGCACAGGATCCTCAGCTTGACATCATCTTAGTTAATGTAATGAAAATCCTTTAATACATGTTTGTGTATTTACGCAGGGAGAATTCAATGTGGAAAATCTTTATCTCTGGAATCTTTAACGATATCTTGACCCTTCAGGAGTCCACCTAACAGCTGGACACAGAGCGCTTAGTGGCATTGAGAAGGGGTGTGAGTGGGACTAATTCTCCTAGTCGCAGTCCTACTATGCTCATGCACCAAAAAGGTTTTCCAGATGAATCACATGGTGAGGGGCTGGAGCGTACCCGAGACGGCCGCTGTGTTACGAGGTGTGGCAATTAATGCCGTTCACTTTGGTTATAATTAAGGAGCATGGTGACATAGACGTGCAATCATTTCTCCGAGAGGAAATGTCAGCCCGTTAACGAGGATGAAGCTCATTATTGCCAGTTGATGCATCAGCTCTGCAAATTGCCGAGTTGGTGTGTTCACAGAGGTAGATGGTCATTTCGGGCTGTGACAAAGGGAGGCAACATGTTTGAAGAGGATTTTGTTGTTGCTGTTTGTTTTCTCTTTAACCAATGATGGCACTTTGCTACAACCCTATTTCTGGACACTAATCAACATTTGGGATGAATAAATTATAATTTTTAAATGCAAACTGGCCTTTTAAAAGAGTATGACCCGGTTTAGGCATTCACATATGTGTGTAAAATCGAATAATCTTTAAATAGCCTTTCCATTGCTGTTTCTGCTACTACATTAAAAGTGAAATCCATTTCTTCTATGTGCCGTGGATAACTTGGTCTTCTTTGGCTTGTGACTGTGTGGGTCAGACCAGAGTGAGCTGAACTGGATCTGAGAAATAACTATCCCTTTGGGTTTTTGGCAAAATACTTCCCATTGCTAGAACAGCTTTCTAGGGTTAACACACTAATCCTTCAAACAGATGGAAAGTGGTGGACTAAAAGGATCATGAAAGGTAGCCCTGGGGGCCATGGGGTTTTCCCAGTGTGTGTGGATTTGTTTCCAAATAATAAGGCATCAGTGCATTTGTACTGGAATTTTTCCATAGCTTTTAGTACTTACACCGTATTGGCAGCTTAGAGATTTTATGTCATTACTTTGAATAACTTAATTTCCTTTGTGAAAGAAACAAGTAACATGGCCGAAATGCATTAAATCCCTACTACACGTCGTGTTCCTAACGTTCAGAAAATGTAGATAGCCCTTAGTAATAGCAGGATTTTGGTGTTGTTTTCATTAATTTTTTTGTAGTTTGCTTTCTGTCCGCAGTCCAACTTTGCTGTTTACAAAGTTCTTTCCAGCAGGTAGTCCGCTGATAAATCTCTTTGGTGGATTGGCAGTAAAAATTCAGAATTCTGCTTTTAAACCATAAGTTGTATATTGTGGGGGTAGGTTTCCAGAAGCTGTTTTAGACACACGGTTATTTTTTCATGTGTGATCATAATCTTTTTCTCCTAAAGAATAAATACTTCTGAAATTGTCTTCAATACTTAGGGTAAAGCCTCACGCTTTTTCTTTTTTTGTAACTTTACTTTCTGTGGTGAGCCTGCAGTGGTGGTTTACTAGCTCAGTGGACTTCAATTTCAGTTAAGGTAATATCCCATCCGTCCAGGAGGGCTTATTTGCTTAATGAACATTATGTTTTATGTCCCTCTTTCTTTTGTTCTGGTTTCATAAACCGTGTAACGGTTTTATGCCCTGGTTTACCTGGGTATTTATTTGTACGTTGGGAACTCTGGGGACACATTCGCTCTTTCTGGTTTCTGTGGTACATTTTGGAAATTGATTGAGACATAGGTTTAGTGTTATTCAATTTTTGCTTGTACAGGGGTGTCTTGAAAACTTCAATTACCAAGAGTTTCTGTTCTTTTTTAGGTTTAGATTTTTTTTTACTAATTCATAGGTGTTTTAATAACATTTATGTTGAAACTTTTTGCCTTTAAAAATTAACAAAACACTGTTACAAAAATTAAGAATTAGGTTTTCCTTTGTTGACATCAGTAGCCTGAAATGTGAGGCTAACTAAATTGCATCAAATTTCAGAGACTAATAACCATACAGTTGGGAAAAGGGAGCTTCAATGCCATCTGTACTCTGAAAGAGTAATTTAATTAGAGGTAGCAATATTTCAGTGTAATTTGTTAATAGGCAGATTCTGCAAAAAGAATAATTCTAACTGAACACTGATGATTTCATATATTTTAAGCCGGATCCTGTCAAAAGAAAGGATTTTCTTTGGATTTCATGGCATAGAGATGCCTGGACGAAGCATATCAATGAAGTGAAGAGCAGCTGAAAAAAATTTGAGTTATTAGAAGAAAACTCACAAGGAAAAATGCAGTAATCTTTATGGCTTTCCAATAGTTTAAAAGATAAGGTTGTACACATAGCATTATTGGTCTATAGAAAAATGGAAATTTTGTAATTCTGAGGTCATAGTTTTTCTTCTGTATCGTCTTAATGCTATTTTAATTTTTTTCAATTTCATTATCGCAGGAGACTATCATAGCACATTATTCTTTCTTTTATTTGTGGTAACTTGTATACAGACGGTAGTTAAATATTACATGACTTTCCCAGGAAAGGAATTGGAATAACAACTTTCCTACTAGATTTCATAACATTTTTTTAGCAGCATTATAATAGTATAACTTTCCTTCTGTAGAGTAATATCAAGACTTTTAGGAATAAAAATATTTTTGTTTTATGGACTTAACCTACTATAAGATAGATTCTGATTTATTTCATTTTTATGGACATTTTGTCCTCATTTTGTTGCCTTGAGAGAATTTTAGGTGGCTCAGGTTGAAGCCTTATCAGACATGGTAGGCTAGGATGGCAGCACTAACAGTTACCACCAGTTGTCTGTGCTAACACCAAAATGTTGATTTCTCATTCACGCAGAGTCCATTGTGGGTGCAGATGAGTCTCAGGGCAGCCTGCATGGGGTGGGGCAGCTCGCTCAGCTTGGGGGCCGGATCTCATATTACCGCCATCGGACACATTATTTCATAATCACCACTGCAGGGGAAGAGGGCATCAACTTTTAAATGCTTTTGCTGGGATGTAATATGTGTCCCTTCAACTTCCAGATTTTGTTGGCCACATGGTCACACCAGTGTCAAAGGAGATAAGAGAACCCTGTAACCTTTCTGAATGTCCAGGAAGTAGGGAAGAGTGAAGATAGGGCTGCAAATTACGAATTCCTCCATATAGCTTAGGGCTTTAGCAGTTTGGCAAAAGAAGTGATGGTTTCCCAGCCAGAATGCCAAGAATAGGTTGCTACAGTTGTGTTACCTGTACTCATTATATCCGCTTTTCAGTTCTTAAAAACACTCTCAACCTCCATTCCCATTTTCAAAAGAAAGCACCAAGATTTCTAAACTGATTCAAGCCATTGCTGTGTTTTGGTCCAAATAGCTTCTCCCCTCTTCACAGACTAGGAAAAGAGAGTTAGGTCATTGAAAAGCAAAGGACAGAAGGGGTACAAGGCTTTAGATAGCACTTGAGTAGTCTTACTTTATTGAGCAAATTAGAGCAGTAGTTTTATCACCTGACCTCTCACAAGAGTAGAAGAATCAGAAGAACATGAATTATTATACTTTATTGAAAATGTTGCAGGGTGGCCGGATGGGTTGGCCCACACCTGTAATCCTAGCACTCTGGGATTACAAGAGCTCAGGAGTTAGAGACCAGCATGAGCATGAGTGAGAACAGTCTCTATTTAAAAAAAAAAAGAAAGAAAGAAAGAAAGAAAGAAAAACTGCCCTGGTGTTGTGCAGGCGCCCATAGTCCCAGCTACTTGCGAGGCTGAGGCAAAAGGATCACTGGAGCCCAGGAGTTTGAATTTGCTGTGACATATGATGATCCTTGTAACTCTGCCCAGGGTGACAGAGTGAGGCTCTCTCTCAAAAAAAAAAGAAAAGAAAAAAGAAAAAGTAAAGAAAATGCTGCTTGGCTCAAAGCAAAGCATGTCTGAAGACTATAGTAAGTCTACCAACATGTGACCTCTTCTCTACAATTTAAAATTTCATACACAAGTTTTTGATAAGACTGTTTATTGGCCCACAATATTAATTGGTCACGTGAAGTCTGGTGACGTCAGGCTCACTGGAATCCACACCACCACATGGTTAAAATACCAGTTAGTATAATAATAAATCCCTCAAATTAGAATTCATGTGCCTTTGGCCTTTTCTGTAGGGATAAAGATATGAAGACCTTTTTATAATAAAACAGATAAAAATTAGTTCACAACAGTTTAAATAATGTTTGAGATGATAATGTTCAGATTATTCTCTTCTAACTATATTGAAATATGCATACTCTACATTGTTATTTGTTACAGTCGCCTTACTGGATAATACAGCACCAGAATTTATTCTTCCTTTCTAACTGATAACTGTTTAACATGATGGATATGGTAATTCCCTTGGTTTGGTCATTATTATGTATATACACATTGAAACATCATACAGTACTCCTTAAGTATGTACAATTATGTGTTAATTATAAATTTAAAAATTAAATTTAAAAAATATGAAATAATATTTGAATGCTCTATTATGGTTCTCTCTAACTTAATGCAATTGGAAGTTTTTATATTCTTCTGTATTTTCAGTTATTTTTTTGAATAAGACTTGTACAGACCTATTGCCAGAGATGATTCCCACACATTCTCTCTCCGGATCATCTCCTTGACCCAGAAGTTGGCCCTGGATTAAGCAACACAATTTCTTGACTTTCCAACCAAATCCCTCTGTTAATCTGATCAGTACTTTAGTATCAATGTATTTATCTGAAGTGAAGATTTTATGCATGTATTGATTTTATTATGCTTTCAATTTAATTTTCTTGTATTATTTGCTCATATTTTTCATGAATTCTAAAATCAAAGATGTATGCACTGTACCATTTAATGTTCTTGTCTCATATCAGAAAATCATTAATTTTGTCACTTTCTTCAATATTTCTTCTTCCTTCTTTCTTTTTCTATATCCCTTTTCCTTCTTCCTGTTGGACTTTAGGGTTAACATTTAGTCAGAACTTTTATTCTTGGTGAAGATAAATTACTAATTTTATATGTCTTAATTAAAGTGTTTATATCATTTTAAGTTCATATTCGTTTTTAGAAATAAATTTATTTCAACTAAATTAGTTGGTTTCTCTGGACAGAAAATTTATGAAATCACTAAAGAGGTTATGTCTTTGGACCCTAAGTTCCAAAAATTGGTTATTCTCAGAATATTTTTTGATTATCCAACAGCATATCATTAAACAATTGCATTTTGTATATTTTTAAACTTTTAGTTACTAAATTAAATGACAATTATTCTATTATTTTCATTTAGATGACTATGTTTAATTTTTATGCTTTTCATATTAGATATTTATTTTCCCAATACAATGGATAGTTTTAAGACTAAAAGCTGAAGAGACTTTACTGTCACTAGAATCTTCCCCCAGATGATTAAGATGCTGATTTGATAATATAATGATGATCCTGTCAAATTGGAATTTGTGTGTCCTTCTCATCATTCTCACATATAAACTAAACATTTTATGTGCACATGGAAGTGATCAAGTGAAGCTACTTGCATGACAAAGTTTTGTGGTCACTATAACCCAGAGCAGCCATCTTGGGCAGTAGATTTTTTTAGAGACAGAGTTTCACTTTGTCGCCCTCTGTAGGGTGCTGTAAAATCACAGCTCATAGCAACCTTCAGCTCTTGGGCTTAGGTGATTCTCTTGCCTCAGCCTCCCGAGTAGCTGGCACAACAGTCACCCACCACAATGCCCAGCTATATTTTTGTTGCAGTTTGGCCAGGGTTCAAACCCGCCACCCTCGGTATATGGGGCCAGTGCCCTACTCACTGAGCCACAGGCACCACCCTTGGGCAGTAGTTTTGATTTCTCTTAAGCATAAAGTAAAAAAGAAAAGTCTCTTTATGAGATTTAAGTATAGCACTCTCTGGTCAAGCTTTAAAAGCTTTTTTTAAAAAATAAAGTTTCACATTAAATACTTTATGCCCAATCGTCCTGCATTTGTGCAATTTCTTATTTCCCTAGCTAACGTGTATTGTACATCATCAACAGTAGACTGGAAACCAGGAAAGCCAAAGAAATAGAAACAGAGCCGTGTTTGCATAACACTATCAGGACAGCCAGTGATGGAGGTCACACACCACAGTGATACCACCAAACATGCAGATTATTACATCTGAAAAGTTATTGTATAGATGCCTTTAAGGCAGCAATAAATTTTCTTGTTATTAGCACTTGTTAGAATCCTTGAACATATTATTTATTCTAAAGGAAAAATCAAAACAGTCTTCCATAGAGTCCATATGCAGAGAAGCAAATGAATATATTGAAGTATTCATATTCATACATGAAGCTGATGTATGTCAGCTATGTACATGTACAATGTATTTTAATTTTAAATCTGATTTTAAACCATTACCCCGGGATATCTTTTCCTCCTTTCCAAACGGTTTCTGTCCACTATGACTTTTTTAACTTGAAAAGCTAAGATTTTTTTAGATTTGTGAGCAAACTTAGTAACCATTCTGCATTGGAATTTACATGTAAATAGTAAAAACACTGAGAAATATCATTAAGACAGCTTCTCTCTACCTTCCTCCCTGTATGTCTTTATTAATGGATATCTAGTTTAGTAATTTTTTTTTGCTTTTGGAAGGGTAACATAACTCTGTGAAAGTATTTCTGTTTTACCAATGTGGTTCTGAAAATAAATAATAATTTATTATTATTAATAAATAATTATTAGTGAGAAAGGAAACAATACAGTATCAAGCCATATTTAGGCATGAAAATACTTTAGTGTTCTCTTATAATTGTTTCTAAATATGGTGTGATGTTTTACTTGAGCAAATATTATAAACCACATGTAAGTATTTGCAGATTTTCATTCATATGGTTTATGCAGTGCTATTAACTGCTAATACATTTAATACATAAGATCCGTGGTTTTCTGTTAATTTTTTATGAGGATATTATGGCTTTGTGGTTAACGTTAATTTGAGGTATTGCTTTAAGAGTAAAAAAGTACTTTAAAATAATTATTTCCCTGTTGTTTAATTTTATATTACTCATGCTAACAAAGTTTTATGTAGGTTAGAACACAGTAACTGCATATTATGTATGGAAATTATGCGATAGCTCTAATAATAAATTTCTAGCTTAATATTACAATGTTTTTAGCCACAGTCATTTAATGGTATGTAGATTTGTTTTAAATTTGATTAATCCAGGAGATCAGATCTCCTCTTCTTTTAGTTTGTTCAAGGAAATGTGTTTTCTTTTCTCCACTTGGATGGCAAAATTAGTGTTTTAATGTAAGGAAGATTGTTCTATCAAAACCATTTTAAGTCAAGTTCTTGGATTGTTTTTAAAATAATAGAATTCCATATACATGTGCCTGATAAAATAGCATGAATATTATTAAACACCAACTCAGTATCTACATTCTTAGGATAATTACGTAAAATTATTGACTCAGTTATATTATCCAGCTCTGACAAATCCCAGCTTGAGGTAATTCACTGAAAGTCATGGTTAGAATAGAGTGAGGATATTGACAAGCAGACAACTAGCCATTCCTTTCAGATATCAACTAATAACAACTGGCAGTTTTGACCATCATTCGAAAGAAACATGTTATTTTTAATTAATGAACTTTACTTTTTAGACCAGTTCTACCTTTACAGAAAAATTGAGTGGAAATTAGAGTTTTGTGTATCTCCCCTCTGCTGTTTCCCCAATTATTAACTTTTCCCCATAGTGTGGTACATTTGTTCAAAAATGACAGCCCAATAATGATACATTATTATTAACTGAAGTTGGACTTGAGGTAGTAGAGTTCATTCTCAGTACAGTTCTACCGTGTTATACGGTTCTATGGATTTTGCCAAAAATACCATGTTCCACCATTACAGTATTATATGGAATGGTTCCACTGCTAAGCATGTATTTTAATTTAAGATTAATTTGTCATCAACTCTCCTTGAAAGGCCATGTATTTTTTAAAATGATAAAATTGCTCCCTGTTATGAAAAGTAAAAGTTAAAAAGATTTTTTGTGACCAGGCACAATGGCTCACACTTGTCAGCACTTTGGGAGGCCAAGCTGGAGCATAGGATCACTTGGGTCCAGGAGTTTGAGACCAGCCTGGGCAATAGGAAGGCCCCATCTATGTTTTAAAAAATTGAAAAATTATTTGGGTTTGGTCATGTGCGCCTGTCCCAGCTCCTCAGGAGGGTAAGACAGGAGGCTGAGAGGGGAGGACTCGAGCCCATGAGTTTGAGTTTGCAGTGAGCTATGACAATGCCACTGTACTCCGGTCTAGGCAACAGAGTGAGATTATGTCTCTCTGTATCTATCTATCTATATCTATCTATCTATCTATATATAGAGACACAGATATGGATAAATTTTTTTTAGATATATATATATATGTATTTTTTCCCCATTATGTTAATCAGAGCTTTTTACTTACCATCCATAAGGAAAATGTTTTCGTGACAGAAACAGGCTGGTTCTAATGAACTAAATATTTCTTCTTATAAGAATCAGAGGTCCATGGTATTTGCTTTATTTTAACCTTCAAAGTTCAATTTTAAATTTAATTTTATCTCTTTCTCCCTTCCAAGTGGTTCCTGTCTGCGTTCATTTATTTTTATTTTTAACCTGAAGACTTTTTCATAAAAGACTGGAAATTTCAAATACAATTTCAAATACAAATACAATTTATAAATTGTGAATATACATTAGTGGTGTAGCAAAGCTTCTATATCATAGCACCCTTCCACATTTTTCCTATTAACTTTTAAGTTTCTTCAGTAAACTATAGTGTTCAGTCCTTGGGTAGAGGTGAATCTGGTCAAATTTGAAAAAACATTCCTGGCTGCATCTAAGTCATAAGTGAACAAGACAATAAGCAACAGGAGTTGAGCAGTGGGTGATAAATGGAACACACATACTAGTCATGGAAATGTGTCCTTGGGTTCCAGACGTCAAGCCCCATGTCAGGCACCAAATGTTGAGGTCCCAGCCGGAGCTGGGTCTGCTAAGACCTGTGGAAACTGGCAGCAAGCAACTAAAGAAATACAGAGCAAGAAACTATGGTAAAGAAAGAGACATGAGACGTAGAGCAGAGTTACAGGTGGGAGCTCAGGGGTCTATTATCCGTTTGTGGGCTTCTGGCCGTGGCCCAGAGTGTTCGCTCCACTCTGATTTTATTGAAGTCTGTTTGCCCAGAGGATAAGATGAGGGAGGCAATAAAGATGCCAGCAGTTTCTCTGACTGAGCATTCCAGCTCCTATTGTTATTATTGTTAACCTTAAAGGCAGCCTTCAGAAATCTGAAATCTTGAGCTTTGTATTGGGAGAACCTCCTGCTTGAGATCACACACAGAGATTTCTAGGGAGGTGTTAAGCTTCGCTAGTTCCCTGTGGAGTAAAACCCCACCAGTGTTAATCTCCTCCGAGGGATGGGTGAGAGGGAGGCATTTTCCTCCTATCCCCACCCCAGAGGATCTTCCTCTGCGATAAGGGAGATAAGGGATACGAGCTTTTCTGCCCGTATCTCAAGGTTTCAGCTACTCCCTTGGCCTCTGCTCCAGGCAAATGCAAATCTCCACAGTGGGTATCTGCTTTGCCTGTTTACTGGGCAGGAAACACCCTAGAAGATGTATCTTTTGCTAGAACTTGCCACAGTCTCCTCTATGGCCATTATTCTCCTCAGAGGGCTCAAGACCCAGCAGGGTGTTTGTAAGCGGTATCCCCAACAGGCTAGAATTTCAGAAAAGGCAAGAAGCTTGTTAGCAAGGGCTAGCTTAAATGTCAACTAGCTGACTTTTCTTTGTTCTGACTCACTCAGCTTACTTTTTAGTTTTCCTCTTTTTCGGGGGGTGCTTTCCTTTGCCAAGAATGGGGTCTTCGGTCCCCATTCTCCTAGCAGAAACGAGTACACTTTTTCATTTGTATGACTTGAAAACAATAAAACATGGCTAACACTGATAAAGTGCATAACTGTAGCTGCACTCACAGGCAGGAGTCAGGACTAACATTTCACGAAGGAAAACTTTTTCAGTGGATAATTGGCTTATTTTTATCCAAGGTATTGATTCCACTGGTGGACTGTACCTAGGGAATTATGTACTACAACACATTTTGGTGAGCCTGAACAACTTCAAAAATTTTGCTTCTTTTAATATTCAAACGAATGAGAAATAGCATTTGTTTGAAAACCCAGAAATTGTTATAATAGATATACTAAAGCAATTCATCCTGCTTATAGGTAGGGGCAGGGGGTGGTAGAAAAACGAATCCACTTAATAAATGACTGAACTTTATACAATTTCCTGCCACGTGTTTGCTCTAGTGTCAGATTCTCTTCTTGTTCATAAGATCACGTAGTGACCTCCTGTAGGAAAAGGCATTTTTTTTTTCTTTGCAAATGCACTTTTTAAAGGCCTCCTGCTTTTTCTCCTGACCATTCTGACTCCTGAATCCATAAGGTAACAGAGGGCCACATTAACGGACCCCCCACACACACAGTACCAGTGAGCATGAAACCTTCTGGCTGTCACACCATCACCCCACCTGAAGAGGCTCCAGCTACCGCCCTCTGTAGGACATACAGGGACATCTCTCTGACTTAAGAATTGCTACTTAATTATTATGTTGACTGTGGTACTCTCACAGGCCCAAACCTCTTTATTCTTTCTTTCATCTTGTTTTCATTAAAGCTTTAGGTTTCAATAACTTAAGTCATGCATTAGATGACTTAGAGCTTTTGTAGGCAGAGAAAAGCAAAAGTGGCAAGCAATCCTGGGCAAATAGGACTCTCTTGAGTTTTTTTCCCCATCTGTAGAACAGAAATAAGGATTATCACCTCAGGAGGTTATTGTTAAGGTTAACGTATGTGTAGGTAACATAATGTTAATTGTTTTCTTTTTTTTATTTTCAATCCTGGCATTCCATAGATATGAATTTATTTTCTTCTATCAACAAGCTAATTCAAAGTCAAGTTATTTGCAGTCCCTGGGCTTTTTTATGGGTTTGTTGCTGCAGGTTGCTGTAGTAGGCCTTGCATTCTTTTCAGTTTCCCAGTTTTCTGAAAGATGGTAAGACATTAATGGATTTTTTTTTTTTTGGAGACAGAGCCTCAAGGTGTCCCCCTGGGTTGAGTGCTGTGGCATCACAGCTCACAGCAACTTCCAACTCTTGGGCTAAAGCGAGTCTCCTGCCTCAGCTTCCCAAGTAGCTGGGACCACAGGCGCCCACCACAATGCCCGGCTATTTTTTGGTTGCAGCTATCATTGTTGTTTGGCTGGCCGGGGCTGGATTCGAACCCGCCACCTTAGGTGTATGTGGCTGGTGCCTTAGCCACTTGAGCCACAGGCAGCAAACAACATTAATGGATATTTAACAAGCATTTATTTCCCTGTCATCGTTAAGTGTAATAGGAAACAAAAGTACTGAGACTTGCTCTCAAGAAACCAAAGTTGAGTTTATATTCTGATCAGGGAGAGAAGATCACATGTAATTATTAATAAATTGGAATTATTTACCATAAAATTATTATATTAAAATAGTGTTAATATGTAACAATGAAAAGGAAATGCAAAAATTATAATAGAACAAAAAATTCAGAGCCACCCTGAATGAGAGCAGAGGCTGGCACTGTGTGAAGGGTGTCAGGCTGGCCTCTTCTCCCCCTACCCAAGAACGACGGTGTAGCTCTAGGGATGTGGGGTGGAAAATGGTGTGTGTCCCAGACAAAGCCACAAGTCTGAGCATGGGCAGCAGTGAGGTAG
>NW_003852407.1:23084762-23107852 GCF_000181295.1 Otolemur garnettii
GGCAAAAATTTGTGTAAAACTGGGCAGAATTTGTTTTAGAAAATGATGTGAATAAAACTGAAGAGACAGGTGGTGCCTGTGGCTCAAAAGGGCACAGCACAGGCCCCATATGCCAGAGGTGGCAGGTTCAAACCCAGCCCCAGCCAGAAACTGTAAAAAAAGAAAAAAAAAAAACTGAAGAGACAAGGTGACCAAGAATTAAAAGAGCGTGTACACTAGGGTGAAGAGCTGATGGTTGGTAGGACAGACACTAAGAAGGGAGGAGGAAATCGCCACAGAGGTCTAGTGTAGCAGTGGGTGCCACCACAACCAGGGGCTGGGAAAGCTCCCCTCACTCACCCAGGGGCCAGTAGCAGCAATCCAGGTGTGAACGGATGAGGATTAGTGCCAGAGTGGTAAAGGTTCACAGAACAGTGTGCAAAAAAGCATATACTCTTCTCTGATTCACATTACATGCTTTTAAGTGTCATGAATTCCTTTGTGAGATAGAAAACAGGTACTTTTTATACAAAAGATGGCAAAAGCCTCTCATTTTGATTTCTCCGTGGGCTTCCTAAAAAACAATTTCGCTTTCTGTTTTGCTGTCTTTGATAAAATACAACGGGTAGGTGGCCTTGTTCTAATAGAAATGATTTCCGTCTTTTACTTTTAAATCACATGGCATTGGAAAATGGGATAATTAAGTATCTTTTGGGAGACTTCTGCTTCAAAGACAAATATTTTGATTTAACATAATTTAGTTGGAGATACAACTTTGATATTCCTCTTGAAATGACTGAAATATAAAAGATGATATATATACATATATATAGCACTATACAGAAAATAATATATTCAGTATTATTTTATTACTTTTATCAAGGATTTTACGGTAACTGAGGGAAAGAAGTGTCTGTGTTATTTGGCTGTGACCTGTGGGCATGCCTCGGTGAATTTTTACTAATGAAAGCAAAAGAACTGTCCTAAGCTCAGACCTAGGGCGAGGAGGGTTCATAACACTTGACTTAGACCCTCAAAAAATGCAAAAGGTATATATGATTATATTTTGGTGATTTGTACCTATCAATTGCATTTCAAAGCGCATCCTGTGTACCTGTGGTCAGGACAGAACATCAGATGTTTTCAGAAATAAAAAATTCGTTTTCATTTGATCTCTCTTTTGCTTGCTGTTTCCATCGAATTTTTTTCTTCAAGAAAGAACAATTTAAGGACTTCAAAGGAAATATTTTCCTTAAAGAGTATTTTTATTTTTATTATTTTACTATGTCTTGAATATGTTCAGCTCCACATAAGTACATATTTTGGTTTTTGTTTTATTATCTGTTGAGAAATAAGCTGGCAGGGCATTTCAAAAAGCATTAATTTTTAAAATTGGAAGTCATTGCATGTAAGCTAGAGATCAGACACAGAATCTTTTTGATTCATCTACGCTGAGAACATAGATTTCTTTTTAATTTAACATTTATTTTGAGATACACTTGTATCTTCGATTTGTTTGAAAATTTATAAAGTTGTTAACTGCTTAACAGAACTATTATAAGGGCCAGGAGGGACCACAATTGTGAATTATTTACCTTTTAATTAACATCAGGTCTTATAATTCTATATAGTAGAATTATAGTAGGCATTCAACATTAGTAACTGTTGCTTTCTGCCTTTAAGTGTTTGTTAAAAAATTACATATTAAGAGTCCGCATCAGGAGATGTGTGCCGGGTATATAACATGAGTCAGAACATTTACCCGGGAGCCCCTCACCCAGTGAGTGTCAGGCGTGTCTGAGAACTGGGGTAGCACCGCTCCACAAAGACCAAGAACAGTGGGTTTGCTCTCCCTTTGGTGACTTGAGGGTTGGGACTAAAGGGTCAGTAGGCATTTGTAAGGGAATGGGAAGCAGTATCAGTGAAAGATGTCAAGGGGACACACGCGAGGGCCCAGTGTCCAGGGTGATGTGAAAAGCAGGGGAAGGCTGTGGAATAAGGAGCTAGGGAGGCAACATTCAGAGCTGCCATTGGGCATTCTGTATAATGAACGTGACCGCAATAAAAGTCAAACCCCTGGGCTTCATGCTGCAGCATTTCATCCATTCACCTAAGCAGGATTTCGGTTTAGGTGGTAGTTGTTTTTGCATTTGTATCTAATGAGACTGATAGATGTATCATCTTTTACAGTGAAGTTTAGCAACTGCAATGGAAAAAGGAAAGTCCAGTATGAAAGCAGCGAGCCAGCAGATTTTAAGGTCGATGAAGACGGCATGGTGTATGCCGTGAGAAGCTTCCCACTCTCCTCTGAGCATTCCAAGTTCCTGATATATGCCCAAGACAAGGAGACCCAGGAAAAGTGGCAGGTGGCTGTAAAACTGAGCCTCAAGCCAACCCTAACTGAGGAATCAGTCAAGGTATAGTATCCAGATACGGCTGCAGGACTGTTGCGTAACAATCAGATTTATTTTTGGCTTTACCTCGCATTCCTAGATGGCCAGGATTAGAGTTTTTATCACCTTGAGTCACTTTAACAGTATTCTGTTGTGTTTGTAATCTTTTAAGACACTTAGACTAAGTGTATTTTAAGCAACCAGAAATTGTATTTAAAGGGTTTGTTTCTACTTTGAGATTTATAACGTAATCTAAATTAGAAGTAGTAGTTTGTTTTAAATTTCTTAGAAGCTTTCCAAGCTGTTAAATATAACCACAAAATAAACAATTCTCTGCAAGATGTCATCGGTCAAATTTATTAGATGAGAAGAACAGATTTACAATAGTCACTGAAAAGCATTTCTGGCAATGCGTGAGGGAAAAGTCTTTGTCTTTTCCCTCAATAATCAGATTGGGGGGGTATGAATTATTTATACTTACCAATGTGACTTTTAGGAATGATATACTCCCTCTGGTGGAAGCTGCTATGAGCCAGGATAAAATAAATGAGGTATTTTTCTAACACACTACCATCATTTCCATTCAATTTAGCAAACGTTTATTGGGCACTTACTTTGTATAAGTCGCTATATTAAGAATATTAAATAAAATATGATAACTTCAATAAAAGTATGACAATATCATTTTCTGAATATTCCAGTGCTCCGAGTTAATTTAAAACAACTATGGGGGACATACCTATATATATTTCAGTCTGATTTTATAAACTTTGGGCTATCACATTTTGTATATTTAGTATACTGCGAAAGAAAGAAATCCAGATATTCATTTCTTCTGTTTAATTGTACGGGTGATATACACATCCCAAATCAAACATGAATGAACGTATCAGAAGAAAATATATAATTCTATCTCATGCCCCAGTGTTGGGGGTTTATTGTGTGCAATTTAACTTGCTGATCTATTAACTATTAAGAGTAGTCATGTCATTTGTGTAATACCAAGTGAGAAGCTGGTAACTAATGGAGTGAAAAGATGCTTTTGTTTTTGAGTCACTGTGTTCCAGCAAACTAGCTTGAATATTTGCACTGAAGCAGCAGGGCTAATGGCTAAAATGTCTACAGATAGATGGAGAAACAGAAGAAAATGTTGACATCCAGCAGAGATTAATACCTAATGTGCAAAGTGGGTCATCTATAGCATCCATCATGGCTGACATAGGTTTAGAATAATTACAACATTAATTCTGTGGGATTTAATAGGCTCATAAATATTGGAGACATTCCTTAGCAGTATGTATTAAACTTCCCTTGGAATTCAAATTATATTTTAGCACATCAAGATCTAAATTGAATGTACAGTAGCACATTACCTGAACTGTGGTTTTAGACTAATCAGAGATGTATAAAAGAATACTATTAAATTTTGCCTAGTATCCACTCCTAAGAAGGTTTATAGAGACTGCAAATAGTTTATGCAGCTGAGCCATATGATAAATGGCTTAGAATGTACTTTTTAAACCATGCATAGTGGAACGCCAACATTTTATAATGTTTTCTATTATTTTTATAAGGGGACAAGGAAAGATCGTCCAGGCTTACATTTTGTTCATGATAAACTGATTCCTGTGCTTTCAGATATTCGTTAATATTGATGTGCTTTCAGACAATGTTTCTCCTAGTATTCAGGAATGTCTTGTTTATTTTATGGCTAAGGAATCACCAGAAATTGAAGAAATAGTATTTCCAAGACAGTTGACTAAGCACAATGGCTACCTGCAAAGACAGAAGAGAGACTGGGTCATCCCTCCGATCAACCTGCCAGAAAACTCCAGAGGACCTTTTCCTCAAGAACTTGTCAGGGTAGGATGGCACAATTTTAACTGTTTCTGTGGCATGTGGCAAATGCGTGTTAGAAATGGTGCTATTTTTCTTTTTACGAAGTACATTTTATGACATGCATATACTAAAACAAAAATTCTGTATAGATGGAATTTCTGCAGTATTATAGAAAGCCTCTCCTCATGTTCCTTTCTTATCTCTTGGATTATTATAAGTAGAGCTGTCTGTAGGTCTTGGGTACTATGGTAAAGCTTGTTCAGTTTGTGAATGCACAAGCCCTAGCACCAAGATGCATTCCCATCCATACAGTTCCCACACTCACAGCGCACATCTGAAAGCTGGGCTGTCTGTGCTGATCTTTGCCTGGTACAGATAGCTTTTGGACCAAAGGAAAAATAAAGAGCAATTATGACTAAAAATGTCAACACCAGGTGCATTTGAAAGTTTTTCAAGGAAAAAAAAAAGACTTCTGATAGCACTAACAGAATCCCTAGGGCAGTACAAAACCATAGGCTTTCAAATCTGAGAAGTAAAGTTTTTGCCATTACTCCACATACGTGCCATCAGATACAGAAAAAAAAATAGAAACATTTGTGCATGTTTAGTAAAGTTAGCAACTCATTATTTATTACCAAAGGTCATATGACAATGTTTTTATATTCCCATTTATTAAATGTTCTTTATATAGTCATTTTATCATTCCAACACGTAGTGAAAGCTGTCTGTTTTTAAAGCCACTTATTTGTGTTATGTGTGTATATTCTGTTCTCATGTGCATTATAAATCAGTTTAACAATGACCATAACCCCCAGATAGAGATGCTTTCTCAATGGAGTGTTTTACTGTAACTTATAAAGGACAACTAGACTGTATTACTGGATTAAGTCTGAGTACCTCACAAGTAAAGGTCTTACTATAACCTCCAAGTCATTCAGCTCCATCCAGGCGATCTCTTCGCTTGCAAAGCTTTCCCCCTTTACGTAGCCTGTCCTGCCTCCTGTGACTGCTGGACTTAATTTTCCTGATAATAGTTGTATTTGGAAAAGGCAGTGAGCCTATAACAGATACAATGTTTGAGAGTATAAAAATGTTTTTAAAAATTCTTTCTTGTATGCTTTATTGTTGGTGAAGAATGTTAGCATTCGTTGCTACACTAAAATGAAATGGAAAGCTTTGGTTGTCCCGAAGAGCGTTAGTACAATGCAGGTACAAAAATCTGGCATCATGGTCATAATATTAGAGTTTCTTGAGAGGATATTTCACACTGCTGTTAGGCAATTATTTCTTCTTGTAACCTATGTAAAAAAGGTAAAGAAGGTTTACTTTAATTAAACTGGACACCTGGTACTATGTTAAATAGTCTAACATGGAAACCCCCGGGGTAGAACGGGATTGTTTAAAAACGGACACTCCTGAATTGTGACTTTTTGCACTGCGCCTAGTGAGTACTTTTTAGCTGTTAACGTTGCCCCAGTGCCTTCTGGTGTTGGATGACATCTCTTTTGAAGTCTCTCACCGAGAAGCAAAGTAGAAGAGCAGATACTGGAGAGTGTGAGTGGCTTTCTGGGAAGAGACGGTGTGGGCCTGTCACTGACGAGGGGCATGAAGTGTGGCGCGCCCCGTCTCTGGTAACGAGCTCATTTAGTCTCTCCCTTAATGTGATTGTTCTCTTGATCCTCAGATCAGGTCTGATAGAGATAAAAACCTTTCACTGCGGTACAGCGTGACCGGGCCAGGAGCTGACCAGCCTCCGACTGGTATCTTCATTATCAACCCCATCTCAGGTCAGCTGTCGGTGACAAAGCCTCTGGATCGCGAGCTGATAGCCCGGTTTCATGTAAGATTCCAACCAGCTGAGAATTCTCTGTAGCGAGACTCTCCCCTAATTGTCTGCAGAGTTTACCAGTGCCTCTTAGCCTGAAAGCCTCGATGCTGAGTTTTAAGAAATGCATTTGTATGTAGCCTTTTGGTTTATTTAAACAATTTTATTGTTTTTAGCGAATTAATGAATATTATCGATAGAAAAACAACTAGTACACAAAATCTCATTTCTCTTTACTTACGACGTGCCTTCAAATACATGCCATCAAATTGCAAATTTTTATGATGGGGTCACTGTTGTGTGTAAAATGTATAGAGATCACAGCATTGTTAATGCATGCATAATATTCCAGTTGGAGTGAATGCCCTATTCCTGTGCTATGTTGAATTTTCTTGTGGATTATTTATCTTTTTCTTACTAAGAACCTTCTGTCTGTTAGGGACTTCAGCACAGTTTGTCTGATTTTTTTTTTCTTCTTTTGTTTCTGTTTATAATTTTTTGCCACAGTACCATGTAGTTTTTGCACAGGGTAATCTATATATTTAATTTCACACACACTAGCCTTCCAGAGATGCTGATAAAGGCCTTCCCTGCTCTGAGACCACAGTCTCTGCAAATTTATCTGTTGTGTTTACTTTTTACATTTAATCTTTTAAATCTTTGTGGAGTTGTTTTATCATTTTGTTATTTTTTAGTTTACTTTTATTTTTAATTTTAGTTAATTAATTTATTTTTTAAATGTATTTAATTTTTTTTTTTGGAGACAAAGTCTCCCTCTCCAATGCCCAGGCTAGAGTGCAGTGGCATCCTCATAGCTCACAGCAACCTCAAACTCCAGGGTTCAAGCCATTTCCTGCCTCACCCTCCTGAGTAGCTGGGACTACAGTCCCTCACCACCACTTCAGGTTAATTTTTCCATTTTTAGTAGAGATGGGGGGGTCTTCCTATGTAGCTCAGGCTGGTCTCGAACTCCTCACCTCAAGTAATCCTCACCCCCTTGTCCTCCCAGAGTATTAGGATTACAGGTGTGAGCCACCATGCCTGGTCTAGTTATTTTAATAAAAGGAGAGATGGATATAGAATCAGTTCTTCCTTTATGACAAGCCTATTGTCCCGGAAGCCTGTTTTGAATTAGTTGCCCCGTTAATTTATCATGGACATGTAGTCATTAAAACTTCTATCCCACATGTGCTAAGTTTGTTTCCAGACACTTACTTTTTCCATTTGTTGAATTTTTGCACTTCTACAAGCTTTTAACATTATTGAAGGTTTTTTTTTCTAACTACAATAGATTCTCCTATATCTAAACAAACAAATAAGCATATGAGGAACATAATACGTTTTGAGCACTGAGTAATTTTGGATACACTTTCCTTTCAAAGGACCTGAAGGAAGAGGTTATTTGAATGCTTTTTAAATTGTTCTCACTGACAGAAAAAAAGAGTAAAACTTCTGAACCTTTTACAAAGGCAACATAACATTAATAGAGAAACTGGATAAAGATAGCATACAATAGACCAGGCTCTATTTGGCCTACACTCTGATTTATGAATATAAACATTTTTAATACAGACAAAATTTAGTATCTCTTCCTATATGAATTCTCATTCTCTGAACTCTTGTGGTTAAGACTCAAGAAATAAATATATTCAGGTCAATTTGTAGGTAAATTATTACTTGCTTGCTTGCCTACTTGTACATTAAAAGAGCAATACCCGTAATAAAATAGAATTAATTGCAGAATTGCAAGTATTAACGTTGAGTATTAAGAATCTATTAATGTAATATAAAGTATGAAATAACCCAAGGAGAAAAAGATTATCTCTGTAGGTGTTAAAAGGCAGTAATATAGTTTCATGTGTTTAATTACCTCTAAATTAAAAAAAGATAGGCTGAAGCTTCTTTAACTTGATAGAGCATATTTAGGAACCAAGAGCCAGCATCACACTTGGGAAAACCACAGACATATTCCATTTAAAAATGTACAATTCTGTGGAACAGTACACATCATTGGAAAGAGTGGAATGGGTTGTTTATGTGCTGGACAGGAAGATTTTCAAGATACTATGTCAAGAGTAGCTGAGTGATTATATTTTAAAAGAAAAGTAAGACAGGTCTGGTGGCTCACACCTGTATTCGTAGCACTTTGGGGGGCTGAGGTGGGTGTATTTCTTGAGCTAAGGAGTTTGAGTTCAAGAGTATCCTAAGCAACAGCAAGATCCAAGCCCTACTAAAAAAAAAAAAAAAAAAAGAAAGAAAGAAAAGAAAAACTAGCCCAGTTTTGTAGTAAGCATCTATAGTCCCAGCTCCTTGGGAGACTGAGGCAGGAGGATCACTTGAACCCAGGAGTTTGAGGTTGCTATGAGCTGTAATAATTTCACAGCACTCTACCTAGGGTGACAGAGTGAGACTCTGTCAGAGAGAAAGAGAGGGAAGAAGGAAAGAGGGAAAGAAAGAAGGAAAATAAGATAAAATTTCTGGAAGAATCCTATAAAACCAAGAACTTAGGCTGAGGAGAGAAACAGCTATCTTATATGTGCATATATTTTTTAATGTTTATGAGCAACTCTTACCATTAAGAAAAAAACACCTGGTGTCAAAATTGCCTATGTACACTTAGCTCTAGCTCTAGACTGTCTTCTCTTCTCTTGATCTTTCTGACTACCCTGTGCTAGTCCACATTTTTAATCATGGTGACTCTGTCATCTCTACTGGCTTAGCAAAAGGCTTTTGGAGCTGGCAGACCTGGTTTTGGATCTGTGTTATCTGTGTTCTGTCAGCAGAGAGAGCAATATAACCTTCATAAATTTCCTAGCCTAATTTCCCCCATGTGCACGTGCTGATGGCTTCTGACCGACTCTTGCATACTGCTTGAATGAGTTGGAATCCTCTGCGCTCTGAGCACCGTGCCTACTATGTAGTGACCGGTGGCTTAGTGTGATTATACCTGCCCTAGATGTCTGGACTTGGGCTAACTTGAGGCTTGGATGGGAAGAACAGCTTTTGTCTCTCAGCTATCGTTTTATTTTTGCTGTTCACTAGCATTGGGATTGTCTCTGTTATCTTCTCATAGACACAAACCCGTGGAATAGTTTAATCTCCCACTTACTTTTGCAGTTGCGAGCGCACGCAGTAGACATCAACGGAAACCAAGTGGAGAACCCCATTGACATCGTCATCAATGTCATTGACATGAACGACAACAGACCTGAGTTCTTGCACCAGGTTTGGAACGGCACAGTTCCCGAGGGATCCAAGCCTGGTAAGTAAGATAATAATTTGGAGGTGACTTGAGGGGTAGCGTGACACACTATTCTATAAGCCAGAAAAGGGGAAAGCATGTGAGCCTTTTAATGTCCTTTTCTTTCTCCTAACGCTTTTAGAGAATAAAGAAGGGGACTTTGGGAAAAATTGATTAAAATGAGAAAAACAGAAACATATCCTTCTATTCCTTCACAATGATTTTCCCCAACTTTTAAAAAATAGATAAGTACCACAGCGTTTGATTCTACCCTATAGAAACTGCAGAATTCATTTGTTCTACTTTAATTGATAACAGTCAGTTTAGCTTGAAAGGGAGCCCCAGAAGACCAGAGGCTTTCTGTTTCTAAAGTGTAGATTTGATCACATGAAACGTAGAAGCCAGTTAAACAAAATTGGAATGCCTTCAAGATACCTGTGTTCCTGGGACCAGGTGGTGAAATCAAACCTAGAAGCAAGGAAGGCGCCTGGTGACAGCTGTGATTGCTGCCCTCTAGCTACATAGGACAGTTACTCCGAGGGTGGCCCTTATGCTCTCTGCAGCCGTTTCTCTTCAGCCAGCGTCATGGAAAGTGCCCTGGCCTAGAAATAGCACTTGCCCAGAGCCGCCGTAAAGTGGTGTTTGAAAACATCACAGCCTCAGTCACCGTGGATTAGCCCGGCCAGCGGGGCCCATTTAGTTTGAGAAACCAGTGGACAAGACAGCCGGTTTAGAGACGGTAAAAGTAAATGTTTGGCCAACCTTCCCACAGTGATTCGGTGTTTAGAGGGATTTGATTAGCTAAATAATTTTTTGTGTGTATTTAAAAAAAAAAAAACCTCAACATTTTAAAATTACTTTACACTTTGTCATTTAAACAAGTTTAATAGCTCCTTTATGCATACGTCAATCTGTAGCTATAACAAACTATGCCTTAACAGAATACTTTTTTTGGCCCAAATACATTTCTCTGCATCCTCAGAAAAGATGCAGGGAGGGGGTAAGGGGCAACTACAGGGAGGGCAGGGGCTGTGCGGGAATTTCTACCCCTTCTGGCCCCTTTCTTTCTGAGGCACGTTTTCAGGCTAGGATTGTTTGGTGTTTCAAAACACAGTAAAATTGGAGCAAGTTAAACATGTCCTTACTAAAACATGTCTCCTACAAATATTAAAGATAAATAAACGTTGGAGAATTTTGGCAGAGGAAGTTGTTTTTGTCTTTTTAATAATTTTTCCTTTTTTCTCTATTACTTCAGACTTTATAAAAATACTGCTTTGCAAAAGTTGTTAAAATAAATTATTAAAGTTATATTAAATATTCGACCATGAATTTCCGTGTGCGTGTGTAAGTGACCCATAAATAAAAGACTCTCATGCTCTCATTAGATGTTTCTATTTAAAAAAAAAAAAAAAGGCAGACTCAGTGATCACTAGAACAAAGACCTTTCTTGAATGTATTTCCTGTGGTTCTTCTGTAAGTTTGAAAACGTGGTTCTAGGCAAGGTTAGATAATGTAATCAATTCAATTAAACTGTCTTGTGTCCACTATTCTGGCTCAAGGTTCTGAAACATACTTTTTAAACAATTTATTCATTCAATGAATGTTTATCGTGCACGTGCTGTGTGCGAGGCCCTGTTCTGGCACTATAGTTGCAATATTGACAAGCTAGTTCCTGGCCCGGTGGAGCTTAACTTCTACTGGGAAAGGAAATTTAAAAAAAAAGCAAACAAGCAAATACACAAAAGTTTTGAAAACTATGGGCGTAGGGCTGGTACATAAAGATGGTATAATGTTCAGAGAAACAAGTTCTAAAAAGAGATTTGACTATTATGGGATATATTTGCAAAATATTTACAAACTATCCTCTATGTGTTGGCCACCCTTACAAAATTTTGTAATGAATATTTTGTAAATAGGGTGCATTAAGTTAGAATTTCCCATTTTCCCTATGCATGGGAACATTGTGGGTGACTTTTGGGACACGCTAGAGGATGAAGCATGTTGAATGCTGAGCCCCAAGTGTGACATGCAGAGAGAACAGCCTATGCAGGCTGTAAAGTAGAACCGCGGTCGGAGAGTACCCAAGAGGAACATAGGAGACAGAAAATTTTGTAATTCGGTACTTAAAAGGATCCCATAGAATAAGCCATCCTAAATAGCAACTATTTCTCACTCTATTTCTAAATTACAGTTCGGCTAGCTCGTTCGAATTAATTTGAAACCTAATGCTTTATAGATTTCTTTCCCAAAATATCTAATAAATTGAAATCCCTAAGATGGTTACAATGTTCTTTTAATCTCCGAGGAAATAATGAACCACAGTGCCAAATCTCTATTCAATGTACCAAAACAGTAATGCATGAAATGGTTTCTTATGACCTGAGGAAATGGAGTATGCCTTGTTACGCACACAGCCTACTTTCAGGAGGGGACTGAGGCACTGGGGAGTTTCACAGTCAGCAAGTCGTTTCTGATGTTATTGCATAGGGGAAGAAAATATGACAGAGGGAAAGACTCGGCAGCCGTAAAACATGCTGCTAATGGCATCTATGGTATCTGTGATTTGCATTTTATATAAATGGCGGTCTGACGTGAACCTTCTTGGAATCATAAAATGAGTTTGTCTTCTAAGCCGTGGCAGAATTGAGCCTTCATATATATGTATACTGTATCATTTTCCTTTCAAGTATCTAGACCATATTACATATATTTTTAAGGTGAGTACTCTGATCAGTAGTGTCTTTAATCGAATCTACATGTTTGAGAATGTTTGTTATGAAAAATGCAAATGAGACGTGCCAAAACAGTAAATAGACCTTCCTTTTAGGGGACCCTGAAAAGAAGGGTAACCATTCATTCCCCATGTGCCCCGTCTCTAGGAACCTATGTGATGACCGTAACTGCTATTGACGCTGACGATCCAAACGCCCTCAATGGCATGTTGAGGTACAGAATTCTGTCTCAGGCTCCAAGCACCCCCTCACCCAACATGTTTACAATCAACAACGAGACAGGGGATATTATCACAGTGGCAGCTGGACTCGATCGGGAAGTAAGTCAACCCACAACTGGATATGAATTTGTGTTTAATCTTAAAGGTAGACAGTATCCCATGCACTTTATCTCCAGGTAATAATATACACATGGTACTCTTCAAATGCTATAAATTTTCATTAAGAAATCTGTTGTACGATTATCTTCCAAAGTTCAGATGGGTTGAATGATGTGCGTGTACTGATCAGTCACTGCTAGCCTGTGTCATATTCAATATGATGACTAAGTCAAGCCAATATCCCCTGGTATCCAACTTGGAAAATTCTTAACATTTCCTCAGTTTCCTTATTGCCAAAGGTTTTCGTGCAGAATTCATTAAAAATCGTGGCCAAGTGACGTGTGCCTACACTGAGGGTAATTTTTAACACTTGTTTTTTCACAAGGCTGCAAATACCAGGGGTGCGATTAGGGTTTTCTGTAGTCCCTGTGTTTAAGTTGATGTAGTACACAGTAGATGATCTCCTTTATGAGAACTCCTTATCAGAAGTGGTCCCTTAACTCTAGGTTTCCGCAGGAGTGACTGCAGTAATTCTGACAAGCATTTTAAGTTAGAAATGCAGAGGGTCACACTTCTGATGTAATACTTTGTTGAAAAGGCCTAAAATGTCGAAGGCAGTGAAAGCTGGTGTTGTGTCACAGTCTGAGAGGGAAAGGGCACTTGCGTTAAGTCCACCTGAGTCGTCTCAGTGCGACAGTCTTCAACTCACCGAACTGTGCACTTCTGTGTGGCTGTTCATGCGAGGTCTTCTTCCAGGAATGCCTTCCCCCTTTTTCTTGATCTTGAACCTTCTCGTTTTTCAGATTCTGGTTCAAGGTCTTTGTACATCCTTTCCTGAAAACTCCACCTCCAGTGAAGCTTTTACATCCTTTCTCTATTCTCCCCCGACTCTTTCCTTACAGATTCCCAAGGTCATTCTTTTGACCACCGTAATCATTGTTTGAGTGAATTTTCAAAGTGCCAGCTCATAGAGATTTGTGCATTGTGCATTTCTGGCTGAGCCAGCTTTTACTGTAATGAGACTCCTGATTATGTATGTCAGAAGGAAACATTATACTCACTGTAATAAAATATTATTGACAAGGACTTTAGGAGTCGGTTTTTTTGGACACTTTATTTGCTATACTAGCATTCACTTGAATTGAATGGAAGAAAACAGTACTATTGCAATTAATTATATACACGAGAGAGTGCTAGAAGCACTACAGTACAGTAATATGAGCCAGTCAAGATGACTTTAATTCTGAGACGAGAGCCTTACTTAGAAGTTAGATGTTTGCCTATGACATTATACCTATTGACCTTCCACGTGTCAGCAAGACTTTTTCTAGAAATGTTTTGCATCAGAGAGCATGTAAATGTGTTTACTTTTTGCAGTAGTACCGTTAGTTTAGTGATATTTGGAACATGTATGTCTTTTCATCTCTTCATTACTGTATGAAATAACTATTTTTATATGCCAATAAACATGAATGCCATCATTTATTTGAGAATATGGGGTAATTTTCAACATTCTCTCTTGAGTGCTAGGTTCCTCACATACCAAGTAGATTTAGCTCATTTCACAATCCTAATATTTCTCTTTCATTCACACTGTCAATTGTGAGACACAAAAATTGGGCTTCACCCTGTTTTTATACAGCAATATTCCTGTCACATTCAGACGGGCTGGTCTATGGCGAGAAAGAAGCCTGGAGAATTGAAGATAGTTTTTACGAAAGCAGACCAACCATGTTTAAAAATCAAACACCATATTTAGTTGTCAGTGATGAAAGCCTGAAGGGAGGACGTAGTCAGGGTCAAGTTTAGCCTCCCGTAGATGGAGAAGCTATTCACTACCTTGATGAAACTAATACAGAAATGGATTTGAAACTAAGGAATCACAGGTTAGATAACAGTGTGAGCAGTAGCTTCTTGACAGTGAAATTATTAAACACAACAATGAGTTACTAAGGAAATTATGGAAAACCTTCCCTTTTCTGAAAGTCATTTAACAGAGAAAAAAATGTATCTATCTCGGTTGGTTTATGGTAATTCTTCCTGAAGCCAGGGATAAATGACTATGACTTTTTCAGGCCTCTTGCAGGCTGGAAATTATTTTATTTCTATTACAATTCTTGGTTTCCTGTCCGTCAAAAGTAATTTTAGTCACCATTCTCCCAGGATTTATGACACCTTTAAGTAATTGAACTCCTAATCATTGAAATGCTTACCGAGATTCAGCTTTTTATTTTTCTTTAATCTGAAAGTTTAAAAAAGAATTATCAATTCTTCGGGATCTCCTGACCTGAAGCTGTACCCACCACATTATCTGGTCTTCCATTTTTATCTCTTAGAAAGCCACCACATGACGTGGCGGTGGCTATTCTTGGCACTTTCTTCATCTTCTTTATTTTTTCTTTTTTTGTCAGCCTTTGCTCCTTATGTCCATCTCCCCCCTTTTTGCACAGGACTCAGCCCTTCACCGTTTGAATGGTGGCTTTCCCCGTTATGTGCTGTTGAATCTTTAGCATGTTAAGCTGAGAGCACAGCTCCTTAATCTGTTAACGGGGACAGTGATATTACCGCCTTCCTGGGGTGGTGGTAACGTGACATGATCCCGTGACACACACAACATTCTGCACTGTGCTCAATCAACGGGACCTACTGTTTTCCCCGTTGCTGTCACAAATGGTGGCAACAGCAGCTCCTGGGTAAGCACAGTCACTTTACCTCTCTTCATAGGAAGAAAGGCCAATACTTCTGTTTTCCCAACTCGGCCATCCTTCAGTTTGTGCCCTCCACTCTCAGCTCAGTTCTGAGGGCGTGTCCTCCTGTTTCCTGTGATGCCCCGTTCCAGCCTTCTCTGTAGGTTCCTTCATAGTCAGCGAGCACTCAGTCTCCCCTGTGGAGAAGTGACTCCCGTGCCCTACAGACTGAAGTCAGAGCTGTTTAATGTGGCGTTCCAGACCCTCCGTGACCTTGGCCTGAAAGTGTTCTCTTGCCTCACCGGCCAGAATTCCTTGTCTCCCACTAGAAACAAATGACACCAAACCGCTTGTAGAACCACATGCAGTCCCTTGAACAAATATGACAGTTTCTATTCTTCTGTCCCTGTTTCCTCTGCCTAAAATATTCCTTTCTCATTTCTAGATAACAGGGGATCCTCGCCCTTTGCAAGCCAGTTCTCAGCCCCTTCTCTGAATATCCACAGTAGTCTCTGCCTATCTTTCTACCTACACAGAAATTATAGCTAAATTCTGAGTCTCAACATCCGGGGAGGCAGATTTTCCTTATCTTTTTACCCTGAACGTGAACCCTAAAGACATTTTCAAGTTATGAGACTTTCTCCTTCAGTTCCGCATCCGACTTCTCCAGAGGGCAACTGTACTCACTGCTCAGCTCCCACGCCATCTGCATCTGTTTGAAGTCTGGCTTCCTGCCTGGTCCCTCACTCACGACGTGTATATTCCACACATACACAGTGTTCTGACTTCCCTGGAGGACGCGTATATAGAGGAATGGTTAATTATACAGACTCCTGACCCAGAGGTTCAAGTGTTGTCTCTGCCACTCATGGCTGGGAGTCCATGGCAAGTTTCTTTACCTTCCTAAGCCTAGTTTCCTCATCTATAAAACAGGCATTAAAAACACCTGCTTTCAGGTGGCACCTGTGGCTCCAGGAGTAGGGTGTCGGCCCCATATACCACGGTGGTGAGTTTGAGCCTGGCCTTGGCCAAAACTGCAAAAAAAAAAAAAGAACCTGTTGGCTAAGATTCTCACTTAACACTGTGCTTAATGCCTAATGCTCAATCTCAATAAAATGGATTGCTTCTTATTATCAAGACCCAGTGTCAGTATATAGTAAGCATACAAAAAAAGAATCCTAGACAACATACTTAAAAAGATAGGAAAGTACTCTCAGCCCCATTTCACAGATGAGGAAAGTGAGCTTTAGCAATTAAAAATTTGAACAAGGTCACCAATCTGTGTTTCCCTGCTAAGTCCTGGCGACAATCTACTCAACCATCCATCTCTTAACCCAAGCTATCCAATAGCAAATCTGTCATTTCCTCCAAAAGTCTGTGATTTATGATGAATTTCCTGTTTCATGTCATCAATCATCAGATTCTATGTTTTCCTCAAAAATACCTCTTGCGTTCATTCTACGTCCCAGGCTTAGGAGGTCAGGAGCAGCTCCCCTGTCAAAGCTGCCTTGCACTTCTGCTTCTTTCCTTCATGACTGTTGCCTGGCACATACATTTGGTACCTTTGGTCCCGTGACCCACATTGTCTGGTCCATCTTGGAATGAAGGAAAGGCAATATCTGGTTTTGTTCACCGTTTTTTCCAAGTAAACACTACACTACCTGGCATCCAGTATACATTCAGTAAACGTGAATGACTGAACATTCTCAGCTCCTCATGTACTGGCCTCACTCTAGCCCATTGTTTCAGAAGTGTGTTGTGTGCCATATATAATATTTTCAGTTGGTACACGAAGAGAAGATTCTAGAACGACAGAAGAACGCAGCCTTTTAGATGCTACTCTATCTAGTAGAGACTAAGGGAATCCCAGAATTGTATTTTGTTGACTTTATACAGTTCCATTTATGGCAAGTACTGCTAGTACCGTTTGTGGTACTTTCAATAAATTCATTTAAGCTTTAAAAAGGGAGTTAATGTCAAGATAAATAGGAAGTGACTCATGGTATAGAAATATGAAGATAAGGCAGAATGGAGGATATTATGTATGACTCATGGCAGTTTAGGAAATAAGGAGTTAGTTTATGCTCCTAGCATGTGTCTTAATAAGTAAATTATAGCTGCCCATGAAATTAAAATACCGTTTTTCCTTAACCCAAGATGATTTTTATAAGGCATCGCAAGACCCAAAGTTTCTCGTCCATTCACCTGTGAAGGCACAGGGTCTAAAGCATTTATTTATGACTTGATTGTTCTGAGTCAGGCGTTGTGCTGTACACCAGCACCGTGAACGTGAGCTGTGGGAACCGTATTTGAGTGTGTGCTCCGGCACATCCATGAGTAAAACGGGCCACGGTCAGACACGCGGCTGATGCCGACGTATAAACCACGAGCAGTGAGGAGGTGGCAGTCCTGAGGATGTGACAGCAGCCCTGTCTCTTTGGATTTTCAGAAGTCATCTAATAGGTGACTTTAAGCTGCCTGTTGGCCAGGTTCAGAACGAAGGGAAGGGTATTCTCCACAAAGGTTTCTCAACCATGACACTGTTGACATTGGGGGTTGGGTAGTTATTTGTGGAGGCCTGTCCTTCACATCCTGGGACATTTAGTGGCACCTCTGGCCTCTACCCAGTAGATGTAATTCACACTCCTAGTTGTAACAGCCAAAATTATCCCCTGGTGGAGCAAAATCACCCCAATTGAGAGCCACTGGTCTACACAGAGGGAAATACCACAGGCAATGACACAGGGTCCTGACAAGGCGAAGGGAGATGAATACAAACAGCTCCAGGTGTGTGTGAGGGAATGCCACCGGACAGCTTTGGTGAAAGAGGCAAATTTCTCTCAAGCAGCTGAGTTGAGATTTGATCTCACCTAGAATAGGAAGCGTGAAGAAGTTTTTAAGCGGAATTCTCTTGATCAGCTGAGGGATCGTGAGGGCGAGAAGTAGAATTCTTAGGGAATCTAAATGTCAGTCATTCAGAACCAGATGCCCAATGACTAAATGAGACAGGAAACTCTGAATCGTTTGACTGTTGAAAACATAAGCTGTCAAGGCTTCCTTCCTAAATGTAGTATCGTTTGACCCATCAGGCGTCCAAAAGTAGAGATGATGTTATTAACCAAGTGAGTTTTCCTATACTTAAAAAGGAATTGTATTTTAGAAATAACAAATATTCTTTTGTAACTTAAAGATTTAAGATTTCAAGATTAGGTTGAAGCAATGGGAAATTTGGAATATTAGCTATTGATCCCAAGGTTGCAGCTCAGTGGAAAATTGTATATCTTATGCAATTATATAATTTTAAAGACTTTTTGTAGAATAAGCATTAGGAAAGAACCGTCCCCTCTTATACTATCTAGGGGTCTGTAGGGCTTTTTTTTTTTCACCTTTTTAAAAAAATAAGCTCCATTTTTTTTTGTTTCTTCTCTTTTATTGTTTTTGGAATATTTATCTGTTTATACAAATAGCAGCTAAGAAAAATGGCATTTTAGGCTCGGTACCTGTGGCTCAAGTGGCTAAGGCGCCAGCCATGTACACCCAAGGTAGCGGGTTCAAATTCAGCCCAGGCCCGCCAGACAATGACGGCTGAAACCAGGGAATGGCCCGGCATTGTGGCGGGCGCCTGTGGTCCTAGCTACTTGGGAGGCTGAGGCAGGAGACTCGCTTGAGCCCGGGAATTGGAGGTTGCTGTGAGCTGTGATGTCACAGCACTCTACCCAGGGGGACAGCTTGAGGCTCTGTCTCAAAAAAAAAAAAAAAAATGGCATTTTAAAAGTTATAACAGTTTTTTTTTTTTTTTTATTTTTTTTTTGGGGTTTCTTTGCGGGAACAAAAAACAAAATTTCATTAATTGAATTTGTTAGGTAAAGTCCCTCTTACAATCGTGTCTTGTCCCCAAAAGGTGTGGCACACACCAAGACCCCACCTCCCTCCCTCCTTCCCTCTCTCTGCTAATCCCTTCCCCACTCCTCCCTCCTTCTTCCTCTCTCTGCTCACCCCCTCCCCTTTTTTATTTTCATGGTTTTCAGATGGGAAGTTGGACTGAGTGGCCCACAAAATCCTCTCACTAAAGTGACACTCTTCATTGGAAAAAGAAACCATTGTGTCGTAGCCGATGCCAGCCTTATAGTGAAAATTTCAAATGATTCCACCAGCACTGTTTCTTTGTAGTTTCTTTTTTATTTAAAAAAAAATCTGACATTTCTCTTTGAGGAAGACAAAAAATAAGAAAACTGCTAGAGATTGGCACTTGGATGGACAGAGTGAAAACCTAATGTGGGAGGTGTGGCTTCCCTCCTACCCCTTTCTTTGACGGGCCCCGCCCTCTGACGACTAAATCAAAAGCTACAATTTGTGTCTGTTCTAGCCAAGCTGCAGAAATCCCTGAAGAATGGCTATTCATAATGCTAGCTATGTTTAGAATCAGGGAAAATCGCACTTTGCAGTGACAGTTTATTTTTGTATGAAGAAGGGGATTTTATTGTTCAGAATTTTTTAACATTTATGAAAATGATCTATGGTTGTTTTTTTTTCTTTTTTCTTTTTTTTTTTTTTGCCATTTCCCTCAGTGATTCTAGATGATTGTAGAGACTGTTTTCAGCTCCGTTCTCCTGATAAGAAACTTTGTCAGCAAGTGTCTCACTTCTTAGACAATCTCAACGTTTTCTCTTAGTCACATCACAGCTTAGTCCGGCTCCCTTTTAAAATAGTCCACCTGGAATTTCCAAGCAGTAGATGCCTGTTTGATAATGATCATCTACATGTAAATGTATTCGTATCTATGTAAGTTGTAGGTCTGTACTCAAAGCATTGCATGCAATGAGCAGTATGCCCAAATCCATTGAATATGCAATTATTAAATACTTTGTATGGTCCAGGACTAAGGTTCTAAATATATGCTTAATTCAGTTTCAGTTTGTTTAAGAATACCTTGTATCTCCTCTGTGCAGTTTTGAATAATTTATATTAATGGGAATTGGGGAAAATACTGTATCAGCCCTGTTATAATAGAATATATTTATGAATATATAAAAGAAAGCCATATACTTTATAAATTGCATGCATTTTCTTCTCTCTCTTTTGAGATTCTTCGTTGTCTTTAGTACACCAAACCAGGTAGAGCGTAACACGTGAGGATGTAAATACAAACCAAATGGCTTGAATACTCCATCACGGTCTTGTGAAGGGAAAGGGTGCAACCAGATGGAGGTTTCCACTTAGCTGTGAATTTCACACATCTGCAGCGCCTTGCTTTCTGCAGAGTAGAAGTGAATATACACAGTTAAATCTCTCTAGACAAGGACCAGACCTGCGCTTCGTAAGTTAAAGTAAACTCCACTTGAGAAATTTCAAGTCATGTTAATCAGAATGAATGATGTCGTCCTCTCCACGTGTAATAAAGAGCCATTTGCAGAACAACTGTTATGTCTTGGTGAGGAATTAGTTTCATTTAAGTTCTTATCTTTATGTCTCTTTAGAAAGTGCAACAGTATACGTTAATAATTCAAGCTACAGACATGGAAGGCAACCCCACATATGGCCTTTCCAACACAGCCACGGCCATCATCACAGTGACAGACGTCAATGACAATCCTCCAGAGTTCACTGCCATGACAGTAAGTACAGCTGCCACTCACACAGGGTCTGTGGTCCATTACTGAGAACTTTTGTCATGAAATATAAAACTATTAAACCGGGGTAGAACTTACTTCACCTAATAGCAAAACGGCTCCTGACTCAGACATTTCTGTCACCAGGGCTTTAAATAAGGCATCCATGTAATTGGTTTCTTCGTAGTCTCCAAGTCCATTGTTAAAGTTACTGACACATGCTGCCTGGAAAAACTGTCCCAGCAAGACTTTGTGCTGTGTCTAACAAAATACTTATATATATTTTTAGGTGCAGGAGCTACTACATCACTGATTTATGCTACTTCATCAGCTTATAATTATCTGTATCTGGAGGCAAATCATTTCCCACAGACAAATTCTTTCCCCCAACCTCATATGAATCACCCAATACTCACAAACGGACGCTAATTTTAATATTAATGAAACTGTACCATAAACTGAAAAGTGTTATAGTATTTTTAAAGACAAACATAAATGCCGTGGTTACCTGGATTCCCCATGTCCTCCTCTAGGGTAGATGATAAAGATTTAATGGGGCAGTAAAACCAGGTGGGGTGGTTGGCCATCAAGTTGTCCTGATGTGGTCGTGTTGCTCTTCTGACCAAAGTTTGTCCTTCTTGCAGTTTTATGGCGAAGTCCCTGAGAACAGGGTCGATGTCATAGTAGCTAATCTAACTGTGACGGATAAGGATCAGCCTCACACACAAGCCTGGAATGCAGTGTACAGGATCAGTGGTGGGGACCCTGCAGGACGGTTCGCCATTCAGACCGACCCTAACAGCAATGACGGGCTGGTCACCGTGGTAAAAGTAAGTGTTCCTTGGGCCACTGAGCTCCCTGGCAGCTGCTCAGCAAAGGCTGTTAGATGCCTCCCTACCCCATTATTTTGCCAATGAATCTTAGAAAAAAATTTTTCAGACATCTCCAGATGTGAAATTCATCTATATTGGGGGAGGTTGTGTGTTATTGTTTAACCTCGAGGCTTTCACACTATCACTGAAATACATTTTTAAATCAGTTTGGACACTTTGACCAATCTGAAGACAGGACTGACCTCGACAGTGTTAACCGTCAGTGCAGTTGAGCCGTGAGTGATCACATTCTGAAGTTTTGATCGCCATTGATCGCTATAAGAATGAGACATCACACCTGCTCTGTTCATGTCTACAGCAATTTAGAGTAGTGGCAGGTAGGGACCAACGAGAAAATTTCACAGATGGAAAACGGAATGAGTAAGCAAGAAGAGGGCCTACAGCGTAGAAGGGTTTTGCATTTATGAGGCTGTTTTTAAATGCTATTTTCAAGACTTTAAGAAATTGTTTTTTTCTGATCTTTAATTGTCAAAAAAGAACCAAAACAAGACAATGGCATGCTGGAAACAAAGGCGATGTTCTTGGAGTGTAATATCTGCGCAGCTATAATGTCAAAGCCCTTTGAAGTGAGCACCCCTTCCTTTTAACCACCCAGTAAAGAGATTTACTTCTTTGCCTCCCACTCACTCTTGTACATGAACCCAACAGTTGGACTCACACATAGTACAGAAAGGTACAGTAAGGTGCCAGTGCCAAGAATTAGGTATATGGCTGAATACTGAAGGTGCCCACAGAGCATAGACACATGTTAAGAGATCTTGTTGGAAGTAAAATCAGTCATTCCCTGAAAGTATACAAACTGCAGGTGAAATGAATATGTGCCGCATGGCTGGGCCCCCATGACCAGTAACAGTATCTTCAGTTCAACTTCGAAAAGTAATACATAGGTAAATAAAATCACATAAAGTGCTACATTTTTTTTGGTACCCTCTGTAAAACAGGATGGGTGTTGGAAACTCTGAAGACACACGGCATGGTGATTGAGAACACGGCCCACAGCCTGTCTCTCTGGGTTGGAATCTCAGGTCTGCTCTTGACACCTTGTGAGGAACTTGTGTGCTCCTGGCTGGCTCTTTGATCTCTGTTAACCTCAGGTTCCCCATGCAGAAAGTGCAGCTGATGATGGTACCCGGGTCATAACGTTGCTGTGACATATAAATGAGCTTTGTAGGCATTAAAGGACTTAGACCTGTGAATATACCACTTAGCATAAAGAAATGTCCCATCGGGACTGTTTAATGTGGCTAATGAAACCACTCAAAATATTACAGTCTTGCTTCCTGGCTTCTCTCCTGTCCTGTTTAAAATACTTTAGAAAGGGAAGTAGAATTGGGTATTCTATAGCTAAAAGAAAACCTGATGTGTTTGAAGATGTGAGGAGGTGATTTAGGGTAAGAAGCTGGTGGCTCGGCGCCTGTGGCTCAAGTGGCTAAGGCGCCAGCCACATACATCTAAGGTGGCGGGTTCAAATCCAGCCCAGGCCCGCCAAAACAACAATGATGGCTGCAACCGAAAAATAGCCAGGCGTTGTGGCGGGCGTCTGTGGTCCCAGCTACTTGGGAGGCAGAGGCA
>NW_003852407.1:23108641-23110134 GCF_000181295.1 Otolemur garnettii
GTCATAGCTCACAGCAACCTCAAACTCTTGGGCTTAAGTGATTCTCTTGTCTCAGCCTCCCAAGTAGCTGGGACTACAGGCACCTGCCACAACATCCGGCTATTTTTGTTGTTGTTGTTGTTGTTGCAGTTGTCATTGTTGCTTTGCCTAGCTGGCCCAGGCTGGATTCAAACCCACCAGCCTCAGTGTATGTGGCTGGCGCTGTAACCACTGAGCTACGGTACGAGCACCGAGCCTATTATTTGGTATTTTTTATCAACAATGCTGTTTTTAAGAATGGTCACATTTTTGTATGCACTTAAATAAATGGATCTATGTAATATTCATGTGCATTATTTTGTGAACATAAATCTTGAAACTGCCTGAGTTTTATAAATTGAGATGAATATTGCGATCATCAACCACATGAATTGCATGTTTTCCAGAGATTTTAGAGGCACTTCAACATGAAAAAAGTGAATGTTTTGGAAATAGAATTGACAGAAGAATAAACTGCAGAATGCAGATATTCTTATTTCCTGCAAAAATATGGTTTCTCTTTTTCTTTGTTCCAGCCAATTGACTTCGAAACAAATAGAATGTTTGTCCTTACTGTTGCTGCAGAAAATCAAGTGCCATTAGCCAAGGGAATTCAGCACCCACCTCAGTCAACTGCAACTGTGTCTGTTACAGTTATTGATGTAAATGAAAATCCTTATTTTGCCCCAAATCCTAAGATCATTCGCCAAGAAGAAGGACTTCATTCTGGTACCATGTTGACAACATTTACTGCTCAGGACCCAGATCGATATATGCAGCAAAATATTAGGTATGCAATACCATTTATGATGTTTTTGTAATTTATGTTATATTCTATACCATGCATAGAATTTGCTTAATTTACTAGTTGAGTAAGAAATTTTCATTGGAAAGAAAACTACTTATTACAAGATAATTTAAAATTCTCTGATGAATTTTCCTCTCAGTAAATCTGTGATTATGTTAGATCAGAAATAGAAGAATGGATCTACTTGTGTGTTATTTGAAAAAAGCATTGTCTCTTGCCTCTTTGTTTCTACCACCTTTCCTCTAAAAAAGTGTTTAATAATTATTTAGCCTGTGCCTTGATACCAAACATCACAAAAGGCTCTACAATGAGTCAGTGAGAAACTGTCAGAAGCTTACAGCATTATCTCTCCTCCAGGCATTGTGAAAAAAGAAAGCTTCTGCCAAAACCTAGATCTAGGAGCTAATTATTTCATCCTTTACCTGTACAGTAATTATTAGACTTATAAAACATATCTATAAAGATTTCCAACCTCAGCAAAATCTAACTTGTCCCTTCTGATATGAGAGTGAAAGTCACATGAGACTGTTACCTGCCAGGAGCAGGGTCCTGTAAGACTGTAGAACTGCTGGCAATCAGCTGGGGAAAGTGAAATTAAAAGAGTCAAGAGATAAAGAGACAGGGCACACAGAATAGAGTTTTCTTTTTTTTTTTTTTTTTTTTTTTT
>NW_003852407.1:23110437-23112576 GCF_000181295.1 Otolemur garnettii
ACCACTAGCTTGTGGGGCTTCCATGAGTGGGCCTGAGTCTTTGTTCCACCCAGCTTTTATTGAAGGCCATTTTCTCATTTGGCTGAGAGGGTAAGCTGAGGAAGGGAGTAGAAAAGTGAGCAGTTTCTCTGAGTAAGCATGTTAGTTCTTATTCTATCTATAATCATTGACTTTAAGGGTCTGGGCAGCCTTGAGAAATCCAGAACCTGAGCCTTGCATGGCGACAGCCTCCTGGCTTTGGTCACATACACAGATCCCTTGGGGGAGGTTAGACCCCTCTAGTTTCTCTGTAGAGTAGACACCGTGGCATCAGTTCTCTGCAGAATTGGTGGGAAAGAGGAATTTTCCCCTTATCTCCACCTGGAACCTCTTCCTCTGTGGTTAGGGTACAAGCTCTCCTGCCCATATCTCAGGGCTTGAGCTGTTCCCTTGATCTCTGCCCTGGCCATTATACAAATCCCCACAATGGCTATTTGCTTTGACTGTTGACTGGGCAAGGAACAGCCTAGTTAATGTTCCCTCCCAGGCCTTGCATGAAGGTTTTGCTACAGCCATTGCTCTTCAGAGCACTTATAGACCCAGCAAGGATGTTTGTAAGATGTATCCCTTGCAGGCCAGCCTTCCAGAAAAAGCAGAAACTGCCTGGACAAGTAATTCAACTGTTAGTTTAAAAGTAAGCTAGCTAAATTGTTTTTATTCTACCTTGCTCAGCTTATTTTTCTGTTTTTCCCCTTTTGGGGGTGTTTTCCCTGCCCAGAATGGGGTCTTTGGTCCACATTCTCCCTGCAGTTATCCATGGCTGGTGATGATCATTTTTAGAATTAGCTCATTTTCCATTTAAGTTATTACATTATTGCTGCAGATAGCGGCATGTGTTCCCCACTTCTATATACATTAAAATCAAGATAGTTAAATTGCCAGGTAATAGGTGCATTGAAATCCTACAACTTTTATCTCTCAAACAGCCTATCTTTTCCAGGCTACAAATTGGCTATCCAAGCTTGAGTAGCTTACCCCTGCCCTGAGTAAAAATAAAGTAATTTAAGCTAATAAAGCTGCTGTTGCAGCCTCAGGCTGGGGCTTCCTTTGAGAAGGTGCAGATCTGAGGGCTGGCCCAGTGTGAAGGATCCATGTAGAGACAGGGACTGTGGCGTCTCTCCAGTGAGACTTCACCTCCACCATGAGGAGGCGGGAAGATGTTTCAGGAGTGCTTGTGGTACGAAGTTCAACTTCTAATTTCCCTGAAGGCCAATAGATTAGGGCTACTCCTTATTTAGGAGGTAATTTGAACTATTTTATCTGCGTTGTTGATACTGACTGATGTGAACCAGAGCCTAAAGAGATCTTTCCAATCTGTCTTACCCCACAACTGGGAGACTGTACCCCTCAAAGACCTGCAAAATGTTGCTGTGTCTGACCAAACGCAGCCTTTACAGGCCTGCCAGAGTCACTGCCACAGAGACACTCGTCTATACTACAGCTGTATTTCCAGCTACTACTAACATGCAAGCTAATGAGCTGGTTGCATTTGGAATTAAACCTATAAAATAGGCTCTATTTTTTTTAATTTCATATCAAAAAATTAAACACTGCACTCTTCATTTTATAGATACACAAAATTATCTGATCCTGCCAACTGGCTAAAAATAGATCCTGTGAATGGGCAAATAACTACAATTGCTGTTTTGGACAGAGAATCACCAAATGTGAAAAACAATATATATAATGCTACCTTCCTTGCTTCTGACAATGGTACGTAATTAAATGTATTCGCTGTATGCTGATTACAGAGTGCAGATGCACAGGAATCGAGGTGTTCTTAAATCTCAGTTGTCTAGAAAACTGACGTTTATTACTCTGAGGCCTCAACTTTTATGCTGCATTTCTCATGGGCCTTCTATGACCTACTTCCTTGTCCTCTGAAAAGGATATTCTCCTTGTCCACACACCATCCATCGTAGCCTGGCATGATTATAAACACTGTGGGCCTAGTGCCCTGCCACACCTTGATGCCTTGAGACTCTGTGCAGACACGGTGTTTCTGAGCTTGGTTCTTCTATATTTCTTTTAGTCTGTTTGCTGTCATCAGTATGTGTGTCTCTAGCAATCTTCCTTTTCCTAATGTCTGCCATGGGCAAG
>NW_003852407.1:23112913-23128752 GCF_000181295.1 Otolemur garnettii
TTTTTTTTTCCTTTCTGAATCTCTGCTAGGTTCTGGTTGGGTGAGATTAATAGATGAGCACTTTTTTTTTTGGCTATATAAGATAAAGGGACTTAAGTAAACCTGGTGATGGGCTTATTTTGTTTGTTAGCTCTCCATGTAATGGGGGTTTTAGGAGTGCAAACTCTGGAGTTCTACCTGACCCCCAGTCCAGACTTCAACTCTCCTGATTCCTAACTGTGGGATTGGTAGTGAGGTTTTAAATTTATCACTTTCCTTTCCTTGTTAAATAAAGATAATGTTGTCAGTTCCTAACTCATAGTGTTTTGAGAAAGATATAATGGCTTCTACATAAAACATCTAAAACAGTGCCTGGCACAAACTAAACACTCAAATATTTCTCTAACTACATATGTATTCATAGTTTCAAAACTGAATCACATCTATCTATCTATCTAATTATATGCAGTATATACTGAGGTCACCAAAAATGAATACACATTTAAGAAAGGAAAAAACTGTTTACAATTGTAATACTCTATATATACTGATAATGTTTGTTATCTTGTATATGGCATCTTGTATCTCTTATCATTCCAGAAGTCAGATGTGACTTGAGTATTACAATTCTAATACCATTTTTTTTATTCTTAAAGTGTGTATGTATCTTTTCAGTAATCCCATATATATAAATTGTTGACACAGGGTCTGTCTCTGTCACCCAGGCTAGAGTGCAGTGCCATCATCATAGGTCACAGCAACCTCAAACTCCTGGGCTCAAGCAGCCCTCCAGCCTCAGCCTCCAGAGTGTCTTGGACAAGTGCCCACCACAACACCCAGCTATTTTATTTTTTCTATGTTTAGTAGACATGGTGGTCTCGCTGTTTCTCTGGGTGATCTCAAACTCCTAACCTCAAGGGATCCTCCTGCCTTGGCCTCCTGAAGTGCTAGGATTACAGGTGTAAAAGCCATCATGCCTGACCCACATCTACTATATTTAAAAGTGTTTTTAATGTTCAACTGTGAATGTTAGCATTTAACAAAATAGGTTTCAATGTGGTAGTTAAAATGTGCAGTTTGAAAAACTTTTTTCTATCAATACTTTTTATAAGAACAATTTCAATGAAACTTTCCAAATCTCACATATTAAGTTTCAATGAAATTACTATCTGTCGTAAATCTACATGGTACCAAGGCCAAAGGAATAATTCTTAACACTTCCTAATGTAGGACCTGTTCAAATGCTTAGAGTTGGAAGTTGGTAGGAATAGTTTCTGCCATCAGGCATCAAAGCACAGCATTCGTGACTGTTTTATGCTTTTTTGCCATATGTATAGAGAAGCTTTCCGCTGTAGTGGCACTTAAAGTACTATGTCTTCAACCATGATGTTGAGATTTAGAGAGCCATAAAATTATATGTATGTGTGTTGGATGTGATTTCTCATTTACCGAAGTGCATTGTTTTCTAATTGAAAGAGCATTTGATATGAGAGAGAAGTGAGCTATTGAATCTATGTAGCTATGTTGCTTTGCAGTTGCACTTGAATTTAAATCACAAGGCAGAATTTGGAGGCCCAGTTTTGCTCCCTCACAATTGGGCAAGCTCTTATATGTACTCTCTGTGCCCTACTTTCATTACTGATAGATCATTTTGTTGTTTGCCTGTTCCATAAAGCTGTTCTAACAGTCTAGAAATATTTAACATGATGATATAATAAATATGAAGATTCCTCTGAAACTAATGGTTGTATCCAGACTATAACATATAGTGCTCGTGGTCCCTGCTCTCAGAGCCATCATGTTCATAAAAGAAGTTCTTAAAAGATTCCTCCTGATCCCCTCCTAAGGATTATGCGTGTGTATCCACCTTCCTAGTTGCATGACTTTGGGTAGGTCACTTAAATCTCTGGGCTTCAGCGTATAGAATTATTTATAAAATGTTTATAATACAGCAGAAGCCAATCACTTTGGCTAAATTATTACATAACATGGTAGAGACAACATTTCATACTGGAAGGAGGATGGATTTGGGTCAGACCAGTCCATAGTGACAGCCCACCACTTCTAACAGTGTGTGGTCGAGAGCAATTTACAGAGACTCAGTTCCTCACCTGTTTAAACCTGCTTCATGGGATTACAAAATAAGGTCCATAGAGCTACCTGATACTTTCTCAGGCAGGTGGCTGATTGGCCAGTGAATCTCATTTCTATTCCCTATGGTGTCCCTCATCAAGATGAGGGCTGTGTGTCACTAAAGTGTCACTGGTCTGCAGACTCTTCCAACAGGTCACAGCTGAGTTGAAGCTTTAGAAGCATTCTTATGTTCTTTCCTGCACGTGCCTGGGTTCTCCACTGAAAGAGTAGGGTCCACAAGATTGTTGAGTTTTGCATCTCTGGGCAGGACGGCTAGACAGCAGGGGCACCATTCTTTGTCGCTGTGCTCAGCTCCTGCAGAACCACCATGTCAGCTCAGAGCCATCCTAGGAAAGAAGCAAGAAGTAGCTTTGTTCTGGAAACAAGTTTGTCCAGATGCTATGACAACTAGATTTTCCCAGAGTTACACAGTGATAAGGGCAAGAAGCTTTGAGAATTTCATCATAATTGAGGCTCATTGAAAAGAACTGTTCACCACCAGTTTGTGATTTTTCTCCCTTAAGGAATTCCACCTATGAGTGGCACAGGAACGCTGCAGATCTATTTACTTGATATTAATGACAACGCCCCTCAAGTGTTACCTCAAGAGGCAGAGACCTGCGAAACTCCAGACCCCAATTCAATTAACATTACAGCACTTGATTATGACATTGATCCGAACGCTGGACCGTTTGCTTTTGATCTTCCTTTATCTCCAGGGACTATTAAGAGAAATTGGACCATCACTCGGCTTAATGGTGAGAACAGGTTAATTATTTGGATATATGTGCAGTTGAGAGGTTTTGAAGCCTGGTATGAAAAGTTAATTTTTATGTGCTTCCTAATATTCTCATTAAACATATTTTAAAAGCGACTTTAAATTTAAGTTAAGACCTTAAAAACGTTTAAAATAAAAATCTTCACAAAGCAGCACCGTTGCAGTCCTCTTTATATGTATTATCAGGTAGTAAATACATTCTGGAAAATGCTATGTGATTTTCATTGTGTTAGATAATAACTAATAAACCATGTTTTTTTTCCTTTTTCTATTTGTATAGGTGATTTTGCTCAGCTTAATTTAAAGATAAAATTTCTTGAAGCCGGTATCTATGAAGTTCCCATCATAATCACAGATTCGGGTAATCCTCCCAAATCAAACATTTCCATCCTGCGCGTGAAGGTTTGCCAGTGTGACTCCAATGGGGACTGCACAGATGTGGACAGGATTGTGGGTGCAGGGCTTGGCACGGGCGCCATCATCGCCATCCTCCTCTGCATCATCATCCTGCTCAGTGAGTACTTTACTCCTCCAGGTTTCAGTCCCTTCTGCTTCTAGAACATTCCGCAGCGTCACTTGTTGTTACGTTGCCTGGCAAAGTAATCTAACAACTCTCCTTGACCCCTGAGCGTTTTCCTGCCAGTCATATGTGGGACAGCCAAGTCCACTGTAGAATGGAAAGGAAGAAGAAGAAAAAACTCTGCACCTTGTTTGAAGCCCTTGCAGGTTTGCAGCAAGCCTCATCAGCCGGCCTCTTCCACGCTCTTCCCCCCTTTTCCAATGGATGCTGATTGCTTGGGGCACTATAATTCTTTTCCTAGAAAAAAGTTAAACAGTCCCAAGTTGGAGCACCCATCTTATGATTTGAGTACGGATTTATGGCACGTAGCTGATGATTTAGGAAAATAAGTGTATTGCTTTTCTTCACTTTCCTTCACGGACAGCGTAGTCAGCAGCCAGCTCCTGTCCCACGAGCATCAAGGTATTTGTTTCTGAAGGGCTGTGTACAGTAGTGAGAGCTTGGGCTTCGCATACCACACGTTGGGTAATAGAAATGATTACGCAGCTCAATAAATTGCCTGCCTTTCGAGTAAGTGTAGATTAAGGAATTGCTCCTTTTGAAGGTACTTTGCAATCTTTGGTTCAATGGAATGCAAAAAATTAACCACTGGAAAGTACTTTAGGAACCACTTCTAAGCATGTAGGTTAAAAGAAGAAATTGCCTGGGCCCTGTGTTTTATTGTGGATAGCAGCAGGACTTGGTTTATTGGACGGTCATGCTATGCACCAATCACTTTCTTGAAAACGTTGGCCATTTCTTTTATGTTTTCTCCATTTACAAGTGTTCTGGTAATTTAGAATTCCGTCCCTTTATTCTAAGCAATTACTAAGAAGCCTGAGCATTTTTTACTTCCTGTGTGGAGACTACTTTGGCTATAATTTGAAACCTGCATGCTATACTAATAATCCACTTGCTAGATTTAGCCCTGGAACAATGGCAAATGAGATCATGTTATCTGGCTTTAAAAGGAGGATATTTACTTTTATGGCCAATAATAAAAATGTGCTCAAATAGGACTCATTAAATCTTTTGCTTCAGGAGGTAAACGGATACCCCCAGATTTTAGACAGAATTCGTTCATAGATGTGCACTTTGGGACGTATTTCCATTTCAACTGAAATGTGCCGTAGATGCCAATCTTATCAGGAAAGACTTAGGTATGACGGATGATAGCAATGAAGAAGGGACTATGGCATTTTGAAGGAAAATGAATTGGCGCTGATTTTAACATCAACTCTCTGGAAAATTTATGGTTCTAGACCTGGCACAAAATGTAAAGCACGAAAGCCTAATGTTATCTCAGGGCTGAAATGAATCCCCTAGCCTTCCTAGCCAAAGCGTGCAGTTTAATACAGAAGAGAATGCAGAAGCGTAAGATAGAAACACACCAGCCTTTGGGGGCCCAAACCCTCCAGATCCCATTGCTGACCCGGTCCCAAATTCCTACCTAAGTCATCTAGGCAGGGCTTGGACCCCTGGAGAAGTGCCAGTCTCTAAACGTGGGGGTGTAACTATGACTGACCAACCTGAATAAAACAACAAGTAACAATTTAACTTACTGCTGTTGGGTGTCCTTAGAATTTGTAAAACACTCTATGAAAAGCATTTGTCCTCTAGCAAGCCCAAGTGAAGATCGAGACAGCTTTTGTCCTCCTGTGTAGGTGATAAAGCTGAGGACGGAGACATTCACCCAGGGAGTTTTCAGGGCAGCAGGAATTGGAACGCTCCTCCACACTAAACAGTGCCTGGACCTGCTTTGTTGTACATGTCTTAATGCGATGCCAGATCATGTTATCTGGCTTTAAAAGGAGGATGCCAGAAATAGGTAACGGAGTCAAAGATCGTTTACAAGTCTTGGCCCTGGTTTAAGTCGTTAGCGTTGAGTACGGCGATTAGCTAGGTCGGCCTCTAAAAATGACAGTAGTATCTGTTTTTACTCTTCAGTCCTCGTTCTGATGTTTGTGGTGTGGATGAAACGGCGGGATAAAGAACGCCAGGCGAAGCAACTTTTAATTGACCCGGAAGATGATGTAAGAGATAATATTTTAAAGTATGATGAAGAAGGTGGAGGAGAAGAAGACCAGGTGAGCAATATTCTAAGACTTTAGAAGGAAAGGTAACGATCATGTAAGATAAATAGTAGAAAGCACCAGGAAGCGCACGGGGGAAAAGGCACCTGGTATCAGTCTCTGGTGAATTCTTTCCCATGGTTGGTTGAACGTTTCCTGAATTTGTTTTCAAAGTGTCAAATGTCATTGTGTTTATCTTGTAAGGAAATGATTAATACTGTTTCAAGGTGCCCCAGATTTAAACTGAATTTCAGTTATACTTGTACTAGTAAGGACTTTATTTATTTATTTTTTATTGTTGGGGAATCATTGAGGGTATTATGAGCTGGGTAATATTGCTTGCATTTGCTGGGTGAAATCCCTCTATTAATAGTGTCCCACCCTCTGAGAGGTGTGTCACACATTTTTACCAGTTTTTTTTTTTTCATCATATAACCAAAATACAGGAAAAAGTAGCTTCTGCACTGGATCTAGAGATTTATATGTGTGGTAGAAAAAACACTAATCCTGTTCATTTCTTAACTGTTTACCAAGCAAAGCCAGGATTCCAGGCACTATTTTAATTCCTGAAAATATCTTGGTGAGCAGAATTAACAAACGTGTACCCTCAAGTGTCCCATATTCTTGAGAAATATTTGAAGTTAGAGGCAACAATTTTGTGTCTGTAGTGTCCATCATGCACCTCGGCTCATAGCAGTTGTTCAATAAATGTCAAAATTCCCTTCTGGTTATTAAATAATGTGAGCTTCTAAATCAGTATATCCATATGGAACAGCATTCGTATTCATGGATAAGAATGACCAATAAATGGAAAGCAAAGATCTCATCTGCTTGGAGACAACATTTTAGATGTTACCATAAGTTACATTGTAAGGTGTATATTATATGCCAGGCGTTCTGCTAACACATGAAGCAATGCCATCTCTTAAATCTTTGATATCTGTGATACTAGTACTGTGAATATCTCCACTTGTTTTTTTTTTTTTTTTTTTTTTTTTTTTTGAGACGGAGCCTCAAGCTATCCCCCTGGGTAGAGTGCCATGGCATCACAGCTCATAGCAACCTCCAACTCCTGGGCTCAAGCGAGTCTCCTGCCTCAGCCTCCCAAGTAGCTGGGACTACAGGCGCCCGCCACAACGCCTGGCCATTTTTTTTGGTTGCAGCCATCATTGTTGTTTGGTGGGCCCGGGCTGGGGATTCGAACCTGCCACCTTAGGTGTATGTGGCTGGCGCCTTAGCCGCTTGAGCCACAGGCGCCCAGCCAATATCTCCACTTGTAATAGAAAACCAAGGTTGGAGCCTACAAAACCGCACCCTTACAAAATAACAGGTGCAGAATTTGGGTGCAGGTCTGTCTGATCCTATAGCCGGAGTTAACTACTGTCACATGGTGTCTCTTGAAATGATGTGGAAGATAGTGATGGAATCCATAAGAAATCACTGCGACAGGTAATTTTTGGATAGGTTTGACAGTTTTATCATTTCTGCTTACTAACGCAAATGTTAGGCTGAACAAAGAACCTCTTGAGTTTTGCATCATTACCAGAAAATGGAAATGTATACCATCTTCAGTGGACGTGTAGACTGTGATAGGGCTGTTCATTGAGGGTAAGCAAATTTTTATGAATGTATTTTTTCCCCTTCACTTCTTTGAAGAAATGATATATCACTTTTCCTTTTACAAAGCACATTCATATCCATTATTATTTCATCTTGGTGGCAACCCGCTAGACTTTTCCATTTTACATCTGCGGAACGTTGTGTGATTTGCGTTCAGACTTTGTCCCTGGCAGAGCCAGGACTCGGCCTCAGGTTCTGATTCCATGTCTGGTTCTTAGTGTCTAATACCTCAACTGTCTCATTTAGAGGAGATACATAGTGAAAATGGGGCGGAAACTTGAGTCATGTGTGTGAAGCTGTAGTGAGCACTCTCTAATTACAAAGGCTCTGTAAATATTTCTTAGAGTGTCTTCTTACTAGATGATCTTTGACTATTAAAATTCGTGTTTGGCATACTCCTTTAATTAATCTATCCTTTCACTTTTCAAGGCTGTGTTGAAGATGGACAAACATACATGGATCTCGTTCTTCTGTAAATCTTCTCCTTCCAGTACTTTATTTTTACGTCACTGTGCATAATTTTCAAGGTAGAGACCCAAATGCGATTTAATGTGGCTTCAGTAAAAGTAGTGATAACTGGAGAGCCACTCTGGATGCTGAACAGAACCAAGATAGTTCTCAACATCTTAGGGGCTGGGACGGATGACCCTCTCTTCTCTTTCCCCACCAATCCCGTCAAGAAATTGTGTTGTTACAATTACTTTAAGAAAGATTTATTTCATTTATGGACTTTATCATAGATGATGCTTGACATCAAGTGGTAAAACTTACCCATTGCAAGATCCGTCAAAATCATCTTCATGTATTTTCAACTTCTTCTTTCCTTGGTCTCTGATGGGTTTTTTTTGTTTTTTATTTATTATTATTGTTTGTTTGTTTTGCCCCCAGCTAAACTCTTGGGCATGACTGTATTGCCTCCTACCCACTTCCTCAGTAGTTCACAGATTTTTCTAGAACCTTTTCTATACTGTTTTTATTCAATACTGATCCTCCTATGGTGTCCTTTTGTTGTCCCTTGGTTCTTGGATGGCATTTCCATCTAGATGCAGAGCCTAGGCTGTGATTTCCATACCCAGTTCTTATAGACATGGGTTACAATTACTAGTGGACTTTTTACGCATCTGATTTTTACCTCATAAATCAGAATAAAGTATATGCTTTAGGAATGCTACACCAAGAGTTCTGTCACCTCTACCACCAAAGCAGTTCATGAATTTCATTCATTTATTCCCATCTCCAAGGCTGCTACCCTCACTTACCTCCATTCTGTAAGAGCTTCCTAACAGGTATATTGTCTGTGTTGTAAAACCCCCATCCACTCCCTGGAATTTGTCAAATCTAAAATTCTTCCTTAGCATCCCAGCTCTTCAGCCCTACACCTTTGGTGTAGTTGAAGGCCTGTAGGAAAAAACTGGTGACAGATACTTCTAGGATGCAAATTCCTCAAGGCAGTCCACTCACAGTGACTAAGTTTCCTTCAAAGTTTAGATGATTTGTCTTTATTCATTTTAATGGCAGATTTCTTTCTTTCTCCTCTCTGTCCACCTCCAGAAACAAAAGCAGCTATGAATCTTCTTTCCCCTAGAAGTGGCTTGTCCGTTTCTATATTTTCATTCAGTTGGGCCTCATTTCGTTCTCAGCCTCAGTTTGTTTCTTTAGATTTGGAGTATGAATCATAGTCTCCTTTCTGTATCTCAACCAGAAGCAGAAAACCAGAGTGTAACCACCACTCCTCTCAACAAAGAATGTTACCAGCACCACAGAAGTTTCTGTTGTACCCTCCAATAGTCAGCTTGCCCTCTGCCAAAGTAACCAGTCTTTTTTATTTCTGTCACTATAGATTTGCATTCCCTGTTTTCGAACTTTATGTAAATAAGTTTCATGTAAATTTTATGTAGGCACCCTGGGTCTCGGCTTCTTGTATTCAGCGTATACCTGTGAGAGTCATTCATATTATATTTAGAAGTAGTGCATTTTTGCCATTGCCAGGTAAGTATTCTGTTCTAAGAATTAACCATAGTTTATCTATGCATTCTGTTACACTTGGACACTGATATTTATCCAGTTGGGTTATTTTGAATAAAACTGGTTGGAACATTCTTGTGCATTCTTCTGCTGCATTTCCGCTGGTATGCACACAAGAATTATATTTCTGGGTCATGGAATATGTGTATGTGCTCTGACCCGTTTTCCAAAGTGGTGATGCAGTCAGTACCTCCCCTCTCCACTGTGGTGTGTATGGGTAAGCTCTGACTGCCCTGCGTCCTCACCCTCACTACCACTTCCATTTTCTCAGTCTTTTAAAATGTCAGCCACTTTAAAGTTGTGAGTCTCATTACACTTAAATTAGTATATTTCATGCACTTATTTACTAACCTTTTGATATTTTCTTTCGTGAGATCTCTGTTCTGTTTTTCGGCTTTCCCATTGGGTTCTCTGTCGTTTTCACGGATTCATAGGAGGTCTTCATTGATTATGGACTCGATTTCTTTGTCATTTAAATGTGTTATAAATATCTCATTCTGTAGCTTACTTTTTTTTACTATTTTAATGATGTCTGTAGATGACCAGAAGTTTTAAATTTTAATGTTGTAAAATTTATCAATTTTTTTTTCAATTATAGTGTTCTTGCATCCTGTTTAAAAAAAATTACCCCAGGGTAATGAATCCCCCCAAAGCTTTATCTTCATTTTATCTTCTTGAAGCTTTATTGTTTTACTTACCATATTAAAACAGTGCTCTGTCTGTATTTGATTTTTCATTTGATTTAAGATAAGGAATGGGAATTTCGGGGTTTTTTTCCTTCATGGATATACAGGACACCTATTAAAAAGATAATCCTCCAGCACTGCACTGCAGTGGTTCATTGCCATAAAGCAGGTGATTAGGTGGCTCTGTGGGCAGCTGTCGGATGCTGTATGCTCTGCTCCTTTTCTATTCATTCTTGCGAGAAGCCCATGTTGTTTAAGGTACTATAGCTTTTTAGTGTCTTGATATCTGACAGAGTAAGTTCTCTGACTGCATTCATCAAGACTTTTTGGAGATTTTTGGTAGATTTACTTTTCCTTAAAAAAGAGAGAAAAACCATGTATTCATCATTCTTATGTTTTAAGTATATTTAACCAAAAGACTTCATTTTTGAATAGATATTAATTGCTCTAAATCTTAAACTTATAGTCTGTTTTTGAGAAGTTCAGCTCGGTCAAATAGTCTGTATTTATTTTTCAGAATTCACATGTAGCTCCCTATTAGAAATTTTATTTCTTCGTGGTGTGCATTAAGCCTTTTTGGCAATGGAATAGGATTCATAACGTGCATTAGTTTTTTGAAGATACTAGCTCTTTATGACAATCAGCCTCAGAGACGGGTCTGGTGCCATGCTGCATTCTGGAAAAGTTTTCATGGTTTTTGTTACACACATGCTGGTATTTTACCTTAAGGAGTAGACGGGGACTGGGCCACAGTAAGTAAACACGGCTTGTGATGATCAGGGACTAATCTGGTGTGCTTCATGTCTCAACTGGCCAGTCTTCAAGAATCATTTTTGCCGCTGCTGAATAGTATTCTGTTGTAAAAATTAACCACATTTTATTTATCCATCGTTAAAAGTTAGATAAGTCTCAGAGGTCGGTTTAGGTTGTTGGTGGGTGACTATGGTTACAGCAAGGACAAGTCTATAGCAGCAGTCTCAGGGAGATTAGCCTGACGATTTAGTCAAGATTCTTATTCTTGGCTAAGACCAAGTATCCTGCTTACCAGCAGCTAACTGATTAGAAAGGAAACAAAGCAAAGTTGCCCTTTTTTAAGAAAGTAGCACTTATCTTCTCTGTCTCTGATTAGCATCTCTTATCTGTTTAAGTTATATGCCAAGGTACAGGGTTGCTAATTTCTTTAACAAAACAAGAAGGGGACAGGAAGGGAGGAGGACAACCTCTGCATCTTTTTTCCTTAGGTAGAGTCAACTTTCATTAGAGCTTGTGGAGCTTCTGTTAGAGCCTTTTAGTATAATGACCAGTCTCTTTTTTCAGAGGGCGGAGTTTCCTTCTTTATCTGCTTAGCTGCTACAATCAGCAGGACTGTTTTGCCGGTTGGTAAGGCATGTTTAATTACCCTCATTAGCAAATGTCCTTCCGTGCCCTTTGGCAACTAGGATTGGTTGCAGATACACTATCTCTTTCAATGATTTCTGCATCTAGTTCCTTCCACATCTGCATCACAAATACAATCAGGGTGCATATACAACACAGCTCACATTCTGGGACCATCTCCTTTTAGCCTTAGGATCAGGAACAGAAACTGTGAGCTTCCTGCTCGTTAAAGGTTTAATTACGATTATTCTGATATTAAACATTTACTGAGTGCGTATTATGTTTACCACACTGGCTTACAAAAATGTCTATTGAAATCACCTGACACTGAGCAGCTTCAGTCTCTGTAATAATAGCAAAAGCTATTGTTTGGTGTACACCCTATGGATGAGGCACTGTAGTAAGTGCTTTAATTACATTATTTCATTTGCCCTTCACAATTGTGTAGCCAAATAGGCATATGTGTGTTGTCAGAAATGTCAATGGTAAAGAATCTAAGCTCTGCAAAATAATTTAAAGGGGTTTATTCTAAGCTGAATATCTGCAGCCATGGCCTGGAGAACCATACCCAAGAAGTCTTGAGCAAGCGGTCCCACAATGGTTAGAGGTTATAGTTCAGGGAGACAGAAATTACGTGCAAGATCAGATCAATGCATGGAGGGCCTATATTGATTTAGCAATAGGCAGGACGTTTCAAAGGAGGGGGTGGGGTGGCTGATGGGTTATTATTGGTGGGTTTAAAGACTTCTTGATTTGTAATTAATTAAAAAAGCTTTTAAAACTGAAGCTTTTTCTAAAGGCTCAGAATTTTTTAAGTTAAGGTAAGGAGGTCTGTTAATCAGAGAGAAATCACCAGACACACACATATCAAGACTAACGTGATCTATTAAATAAATTGATTACAGATGTGTTTTAATCTCTGACATGGCCTCAGGCCTATTAATAATTTTGTATCTTATTATTACAAATAATAACGCCAAAAAGGGATAGGATGGACATAACTAGGCACATTTGATCTCTCTTCTCCTCATGACTAGAAATTCAGCTTTAAGATTTTTAGGGGGGTCTCCTTGGACAAGAGGGAGTCCAGTCAGTCAGCTAGGGGGCTTACAACTTTATTTTAGTTTGTGGAAAGTACCAGAGCAGAGTTTAAATCCTTTTCTTCTTTGAATTCAAAGAAGATGGTGTCTACCATGTCTTACTCCATGTTTGGCAAAGCTCATGCTCTACCAGACCAAGGAAACCCTGACTTCCAGAAAGCCATCTGAAGCCTCTCCCTGGAGGAGACCCAGCAGCTTACTCTGCTCTCACAGCAAACTTTGAAAATTTACTATTCCCAAGACCCTGGCCTATTGTGAGAACTCTTCATATATGAAATAAGGTGCTGTCACTTGTGGAACTTGGGGCATTTCCCAAGTAACTATCAGCAGTTGCTTAGACCCTGAGACACTGCATGGTGGCTTAGGGAAGCAATGCCAACCTTAAGAGATCAGAGCTTATTGTCTCTGAAAGGTGTGAGCAGCGGTGCCAAGAGACCAGATAGGGAGAGAGCTGAGAAGTTTAGGTCAGGTTTATTGAAAGGGGACGGCAACCAGCTGTGCAGTGCAAAGATGGTGTCTGGGCCAGGGGCAGTTAGAGACCCCTTTTATATGGGGCTGCAGGGGTTGGACAAATTCCACAGCTTTCCCAGAGGGCTTTGGTGGGCTGGTGCTTTGGCGTCCCCTTCAGGAGTGGGGCTAATTGGGTCCTTTGTGTCCATTAAGCCCCCAACAGTCTCCACACTCACAGTTGACTCTTTAGAGTCTGAAGCTGACCCTGTGGCTGCTTACAGATTCCCCATCAGTTCTGTCCGGCTCACTCCGGGATGCACAGCAGTGAGATCCACGGGTCAGCTTCTCAGACTCACTACTCGCTGAGGGCACCCTACAGTTGGCTCCCTTTTCTCAGGTCTTCAGCAAGGCCCAGCACCTCTGTCGCTCAGCAAACACACTAAGGTTCACATTCCAGGACAGAGCGCTGCCCAGATTTTCAAATTTGACTTTTTTTTTTTAAAAAATTGATTTTTTATGTGACTTGTAGAACTTGATCCCAGCATTTAATTAGGTGTGATCCCTCGAGTCTCAATGATACAGGAAGCATGTTCAGCAGAGTTCAGGTGCCTGAAGAGGGAGGTGAACCCCTGGTTATATGACCTGAGACTTGGCTTTTAGGAATGGAGACGTGGAAGGTTGATGACTTAGTTTCTCCCCTCTTTACTCCATTTTGCATTTTAAACTGCCGTAGGATTGAACTGCCCAGCTCCTGCTCTATACCATGCCATGCTATTTTACACATTTTTTACTTACTCCTGCTCTTCCCCTAATTCTATTTAGCCATCAAGACTCATCTCAAGACATCTTGTCTTGAGTTCCCAGGCCAACATCAAGTGCCCCTGCTTTGTGCCCCCCACCTCTATTTTGAGCTTTTGTGTCCCATCCTGGTCCTAACCTTAAGCTTCGTGAGGGCAAAGACTTGCTGTATTCATTTTTTATACCTATATCTAGGACAGTTGGCCCCTGGAAGGCACTCATAGAATGTTAGTTGAACTGCAGGGGCCTTCTTCGTGAATCTCTAACTTATAAATAGAATTCGCAGCTCTATCTATAGAGTAAGCTGTACCAGAACACCACAGATAACCTCCCTGTCATCCTGGGAGAGCTCTGCTGTCCTCGGGAAATGATACTGTCCATAAATTGCTGGACAGTAAAAAAAAAACAAATTTTTTATTTGTTCTGTGTCACTTCGCTACACACATAGTTTGCGTGTCTTACAACTTCAGGAAGGAGACACCTGTATTAGTCTAGTTTTAAAACCCAGGTCTCCATGACTCAAGAGTTCCCGCTCTTATGCCCAGTGCTGAAGGTCATCTGACAGGTATTTTATTTAGAATTTCTGGTCCATAGCAGGCAGGTGTTCCTGGGTAGGGCCAGCTAGGCTGGGCACTGAGCCACAGCTTATTAGATGACCACTAGCTCACTGACTTCAGAACTGGCAAAGTCTAAGACACAATTGATTAGCTTGCAAACCTGACCACATTCTGACGTTAATAGAGTTAAAATCTGGAGAAGCAATCTGAGCAGCCAAGCTTTTTCTCAAAAATCTGGGTAGACAATCTAGACAAGAGGAAGTAAAATCTAAAATCCAGGCAGGCTGCCTAGACAGAGGGAAGGGGCACTGGTACAAGAAAGCCCCTCGAGACCAAAGCAGCCACTTCCCTAAGACAAGAGATCTCTGCTTGAGCCAGAGGGTCTCTGTGAGTTCCTACCAATCTCAGGAACCAGCCTCAATGTGGGCAACCGAGCCCAGCCATCTGACTCAGGTGGAGAATGAAGCTGTATAACTCAACCACGGTATATTTGATTCCTTGAAATAATTGTTTTGCAAAATCTTTCTGCTTTATAAGCAGACTAACAGATGGCTGGATCTGGACCTGACCGTGGAGTCTACTTTTAACGTTTTTATTGTTCGCTAAAGCACACTCTGTTAATGATGTTTCTAAGTTATTCATCCATTTTTATCCACCTACAAACACTAGTCTATATTAGCTATTGAAAGAATTATACTAATTTCACAAAAGAAACGTTTCACCAGGGATTGGGTTAGCACATTATCATTCCCCTCTTGCTGACTATTCTCAAAACATTTGTGGTCAGATGGTATATATTGGAAGTAGAGAGCATGTATGGTTGGTATACGTTCCCACCGGGTTATTTAATATTTTAAGTGAGTACATGATTTGCTATTGTGTTTGCTATTCCTGACACTTTATTTGAATTAACATAATATTTTATGCATTCATTTTTCCTGGCTAATGATGAGTTAACTATTAATACATTTAGTTTTGGGGAAGTAAATGGTTATCACTATCCTAGTAATAACAATGATAAAGACTTGAATGCCAAGTATGTACCAGCATTTGGGGGGAAAAAAGCTAAGATGGTAACATGCTATAGGCCAGTGTTCCACCAGCTGCCAAATCCATACACTGCCCATTTTATAAATAAAGTTTTATTGGAACATAGCCGTGCACCACGCCCATTGTGTGCATAATGTCTCTGGCTGTTGCAGTGAGAGCAGAGTTGTGATACTGTGAGAGACTGTGTAGCCCCCAAAGCCTAAAATACTTTCTATCTGACCCTTAACACAAAGAAGTGTTTTGAACCTTACTTTGAGTTACCCCATTAATGGGGTCCTCACTACCTTTTTTGTCCAAAGGTTGATTACTATTCTTTAATATATGTATGACTTCTATTTTTTAATTGTGGTAAAATATACATCACATTAAATTTGCCATTTTAACCATTTTTAAATGTACAGCTCTTTGGCATTAATTCACAGTATTATGCAACCACCATCACTATCCATTTCCAGAATTTTTTTGTCATCCTAAGCAGAAACTTGGTACCCATTAAACACTAAGTCACCATTCCTCCCCCAAGTCCCTGGCAAGCACTGTTCCACTTTCTGCCTCTACACCTGCAGATTTTACTGATGTAGGTGCTTACGTAAGTGGAATCATATACAGCACAATACTAGCCCTGTTGTGTGTGGGGGGGGAGTATTTTACTTAG
>NW_003852407.1:23129041-23134323 GCF_000181295.1 Otolemur garnettii
CTCCGCCCCAAGATTTCCTTCTTTGCTAAGGAGGGTTTCATTCTATGTGTACCAGAGGTCAAATACTGTGAAAGTCAACATAGGAAATATATGTAATCTGCTCAAGGTTACACACTTAAAATATGATGGAGCCAGGATTTGAATCAAAGTACTCTGACTTCAGAATTCATCTTTAAAAATCAAACGTGGTGCTCCCTCTGATACAATGATTTTATGCATAACTTGTCTTAAAATGAAGAATATTCTTCTCTGGGAATTTCCAAAATGTGGCCTTCCCATGTGTGGGAAACTAGGGAAGGGTTTTGAGTCTCTGCCACCATATTCCAAACCACATGGTGTCATTTTTTTAGTGCCTGTTTCTGTGTTTCCTCCATGATCAAATAGGTCATGCTGTGATAGGGACGACTCTTGAACTTGATTTGATAGGTGAAGTTTCATTGTCAGTAAGGGGAAGTTGGAGCTTAGGGTGAAAACGGGGAACTCAGCATTCATTTAGACAGCTGTGGTTTGGGCATTTCAATGGCTGTAGTTTCATCTCCCAATACAGGCAAATGCTTGGAAGGGTTAAGAAATGTGTTCATCTTTGTAGGGCTATAACTGGACTGCACGGGAAGAATGGGAAATGACAGACAATAGGAGAAAAACAGGATTTTCAGATTTCAGGGGACTCAGACGAAGTTGAAGTCTCTGTATCCACATCCTCCCTTCTTCCAGCGGCAGTGAGCGCCTCCTTCCTCGCTGCTCTCACCTGCACCGTCCATATCTTTTGGAATAGTTCAGATGTTATATTAAGCTTTTATTATTTTTCAATGTGTCCTTTTAAAAGACATTAGGCTAACGGCTCATTGAGGTCAATTACTGAGTCTGTGACCCAAGAGACGCTCAGAAAAATATTTGTGGAATCAGCTCGCGTTGAATTGTGCGTTTGCTGCCTTCTTCTAAAAGAATAAGCTGTGATTCTACAAAGGGAAACAAGTTGTGATAAGATTTCAACAGTCCCAGTGTCTGAAACGGAAGCATGATTTTGCACCAAAGAATGAACCTGAATTTCACAATTCTGAAAACGGGTAGCATTTTAAAAGGAGCTGTGACAGAGTAAGCCACACAGGCAGAAACAAGGGCTGTGTCCCCTGTTAATGGGCCACTCGGCCACCTCCCCTATGGGATGTGGAACATCGGCTGCCACTGAGATTAAAATGCATATAAAAATAGAGAATGTAGGGCCTTCATCTGTCTATGTTAAGTCCCCAAGTTATTTTATTTTTATTAGGTTTATGATTCAATGCAGAAAAGCTTTTAGCCAATCTTTTATCTGGGGGGACTTTAATAATCCATAGAATCTACTTAGTTTTCCACATCATTTCACCTGTGTAGATAGTTACCATCATAACTATATTTCGCTGGGAAGAAAATCAGGTCGTAATGTAATTTACATAAAGCTTGCAAGGGTATTTGACTTACTTGTCAGCAGTGGCATGGTAATGTGTTGACACCGTATCACTATTTTACTCAATTATTTTAATGCCAGGAGCAATACAGGGGGAGATAATAACAGTTCTTCTCTTCTGCCTTCCATTTCTTTTTGTGTGTGTCTGAAGAATTTCTTGCCAGTGCCACCGTCAGCTTTTTTCCAGATCTTTTTTTTTTTTCTTTTCAGAATGTAGTCCATTTACTTTCATGCGAGTATTTTTATTTCTCTCAGTCACTCCGTCTCGAAACGTTTAAAATGTTTACCTTATCTGTATGGGAATGGGATGTCGGCGTTACTTGCCTTTGTTACTTAAAAGGGAAATTTTCCACTGGTCCCAGCCCTTGCCTAGGAGATAGCAACGCTCTCTGAGGCTTCACCACTGGTTCTAACCAGTGGAGGCTGATGAAGGACCACAAGCTCTGAGTCTTCCTCGCAGCCCTCTTCCATGTGCCAGACCCTTGCTGGACCTAAGTGAAGACTCTTCCTGTTTAAACAAGAGTGGGTTTTAGTCTAACCAGCTGTGCCCAACCTAAAAACTCATTCTGGCCTCTCCAGAGTGCTAGAGGCCAACAGCAAGCTGGCATAACCACCCTGACCACCTTAAATTCTCCTCCCTTCCATCATTTAAAACCCTTGATGTTTTCCCCCTTGACAAACTATTTGATGCATTTTTTTTTTTTTTCACCAGCAAATGACAAAAAGATGCAGCTTGTTGATTCTTTAGTTTGCTTGCTCTGGAGGTCTCTGTTTTATTCCTTAACTGAGTCTGTGACCTTCAACAAATCATTAACCTCTCTGAGCTGTGGTAATAAAGTGGGAACAAGAACACTCCCTTGGAAGGGCTTCTGTTTGGGTTATGTGAGATAGTGCATGAGAAAGTACTTAATGAAATTCCTGACGGATGATGAGCACCAGACAAAGGTCCATCTCCTGCTTTCAGGCTCTCAAGCTACAAATGGCATCTGGCACCCAGGAGTCATTCAGGAAATACTTGTAAAGCAGTGAATGAATGTTTGCCTCACTCCCTGAAATGGGCTGATTGTCTGAATTCTACCTGCAGTGTAGTTTTTGAAATATTTGCCTGGGATTCCAGAATTTTAATTGATACTGATACAGCATTTTATTTTACTTTATTGCATCATAAACCCAATGCCCTGAGGTAGATCCCTGGCATCATTTTCTGAACCAATTATAAATCATTGCAAATCAGTGGAATTTAACAAGAAAAAAAGGTAGACACAGAGCTTTAGCTGCAAATGTCTTAAACTCTCCCGGATTTAAATCTCTCTCAAAACATTTTCAATCATAGACCAAGAAAACAAGTTACTTGCAATGTTAGTTGTCTCAAAACCCTAATTTCTGCCTACTTTTAATAAACATTGCCAATTAACACACATTCCAAACATTAGTTAAAACTATGATTTTTTTTTTCTAGGCCTTTCCTTGAAAATTACAATTCTTTGGGAATTTAACATCGTAAAGGGTGGCAATCGAATGAGAATTTTCAGACCCACTCTTTCTCCAGAGTTTTAGGAACCAAGTAAAGATTTCTTGTTGGATTGCATATAATCTTCAGAAGAAAGGCCACGCCCTCAATGACCTTGAGAACACTTTTAGTCTCTGTAATTCTCTTTATAATTCTTACCCTACATGTCGTAATTTGTGTGTTTAAGTAAATCATTATGGGATTGTAAAGATGTATAATTTAGGAGATTTGCATAGGACAACCTTGTATCAAAAGGCCTAAAATTGGACCCTCAGGTCAGGACTTTTGCCACAGAAGGATGTTGACCAAAAAAAAAAAAAAAAAGCCCTTCCTGTGACCTCATGACCCTTCCCAGCATCCCTATTAGAGTCAGATTTTTACATCCCATATTTGCAATAGAAGGGGAAACCATCACAGAGAAAACCCTGCGTCAATTTGCAGCTTCCTGTAAATCAGTGATTTTCTGCCTCTTTTTTGATGCCTTTATAACCAAGGAATTTAACAGGTTTCCGTCACCGTGGGGTCTGTGATTCTCTGTGATAGGGCCACAGGTTTCCATCACTGTGGGGGCAGTGATTCTCTGTGATGGGGCCACGGGTCTTTCTCTTCCTTCCCATTGTCAATTACTGCTATGGAGTGAACGTTATCCAAGTTATATTTGTTGAATTGGCTGCTCTTTTGAAACCTGGCATGAATACCATTGCTGCAATTATATTTAATACTTTTTTTTTTAAATGAGTACTTTCTATGGGCCTGATGTATTGATATGAAAGAATTAAACAGGACCACAGAGTTTTAAGACTACCGCTCTCTGGTTCTTAAGGTAGTAGAAAAAGACTATATCAAAAGGGGGAGAAAAGATAAAGAACTGTCAGTTAATATGCTGCTGTAAAAATCTGTTACATACACATCAGTGAGGGGGCAGGCCAAGAGGGTATGCTATCTTTGTCTAAAGGAGAAAGCTATAGACCACAGCAAATTGCTACATCAGAATGTAAGCTCTGTTTTGCCAACTCTTCCTATTTTCAGGTGAGATGTTACCTGTGTCTAAATGTTGGTGGCCTACTTGAGTGTTTTTTGTTTTTGCAGTTTTTGGCCAGGTCTCCCTTTTGAACCCACCACCTCCAGCATATGGGGCCAGCGCCCTCCTCCTTTGAGCCACAGGCACTGCCCCCTACTTGAATATTTTTAAAACACTCCTGGCCAATCCAAATGCATTTACAACCTTAGGCTACAATGGGAATTGTATAAAAAGGGCAGCTAAGGAACAGTGTGAGCCCCTATGCCTCTTTTATCTCCAGCCATATGAAAGAAATCCCTCTATATTCTTGTAATTGTCGCCCTGAGCGACCAGGACTATCAAGGAATATGTCACCGAGTAAAAAACAGTCCTTAAACATAAAATTCAATTACCTATTTTTGTGTAATTCGGATTTCTAATAAAACATTTTCACCCTCGGGGTAAAAACATTTATTCACTGTCATCAATACACTTGCCATCTCTTTCCCTCCTTTCTAGGGACAGCTTCCATAATTGTTAGAATGTGCCCTCATTCACGGCTCACCCCACTCCTCTGTGCTCCGTAGTTATGCAATTAAACATGGCCTGGGAAAAAACGTGCTTCTTCAGGTGAAAGCATTCAGAATTCTCGACAAAAATCCTTCTTTTTCCCTACATAGCATCTTAACATTTCAGAGGCTTTCACATCTGTTACCTCATTGTACGCCTTTAAGGTATTGTCAGTTACTCAGTTCTGTAACAGTGAAAATGAAGCACATGTGTGCAAGGTGTTTTCCCGCCAGTGTTGTAGGGATGATTGGAAATCCCCTGTCCTGGTCCAGAATGCCTTTGCTCATGCTGTTGGGCCTCCCAAAACAGCATTCTCTCCCCAGCCCGTGGATGCTCCAAGGTTCAGAGCTAAATCCGGCCTTCCCCGTGAGCACGTTGTTCTTTGTCCTAGAGCAAGTTTACCTCCCGCTCCGGCCCCTCTGACCTTTTGTGTTCCTGCCTCGCCTTCCACATCACCTTGCACACCCCTGAAAGGAGGAGCTTTTCCATCAGGGCCCTCACCGGTTAGGCTAGCCAAGGTTCTTGATACGGAATCATCCGAGGGGAGTATGGTCAGGATCAAAGTGTCTCCATGCGCACAGAGTTTAGATTTTAAATCAGATGCTTTCAAATCAGACATATCTGGCGTCATTTTCCATCTTAATCACCTACTAGCTGTGTGACCTTAGGCAAGTTACTCAACCTCTCCGAGTCTGTTTCTTCATCTAAAAAGATGAAAATAAAACATTCTTCACAGGTTTGTTAGAAATTACTGA
>NW_003852407.1:23135073-23153930 GCF_000181295.1 Otolemur garnettii
TTTGAGTTAAGCTGGGGATATGACATTATCTATAACCAAAATTTAGAGTTTCGAAAACTACAGAGCATTTGCCTACACCCAATTGTTTTGTTCATTTGGACACTGATTGATGCCTTAGCTGAAAATAGTCCTAAGGGCCCAACTTATGCCCAAAGCATCCTACTCCACAAGTTCTACTCCATCTCTCTCAAAGTGAACTATTTTTCCAAGACAGTCCCACAGGACTAGAGGAAAATCTGCCCTCCCCTGGCCACGTACCACAGTACCAGAGGTTGGCAAACTTTTCCTATAAAGGACCAGATATAATAGTAAAGACTTTAGGTTTTGTGGGCCACATACAGTCTTTTTAGTATATTTTTTCTTTGTTGTTGTTATTTTAAGTAACGCTTTAAAAATGTAAAAGCTATTCTTAGAGAAAAAATAGGCCACGAGTCAGATTGGGCCCATAGACCATAGTGTGTGGACTGTGCTCTCGAACGTTCAAAGAAAGGAAGGGAGGGATGGGGGTGGCTTTGAAATCTTGATGAACTAATGCCTTCCTCCAGGGAAAAGAAAAAAGCACCCTCATCATTTTTTTTCCCTATATAATATTAAAGACATTAAGTTATCACCTTTGCTGCTCTGGTACGACCATCTTGTCTGGTAGGTTTTTAGTCACTTTGCAGTGAGACCTCTCGTCACACTACTGTTTTCCATTGGAAACTGATGAGAAGCCTCAGAAAGCAGATGGAGCACAGACTGCAGGAATGAAAAGCACAGGAGAAAGAGCTGTGTGAAAGAAATATTTAATCATAACATGAAGAACTCGCAGTGGCAACTTTTCCATTATGTTAAATTGCACTCATTTCTGTGTGTTCTGAGTGTGCGTTTTAAAATAGAGATGGGAACTCGCCATCTTTGCGCCCATCCACCATGGGTTCTGGATTTTTGTCGTTGGCAGGACTATGACCTGAGCCAGCTCCAGCAGCCTGATACGGTGGAGCCTGATGCCATCAAGCCTGTAGGAATCCGAAGACTGGACGAGAGACCCATCCACGCCGAACCCCAGTATCCAGTCAGATCTGCAGCCCCACACCCTGGGGACATTGGGGACTTCATTAATGAGGTACAAAGAGAGACTCGCTGTCTTGATAATGTTTTGTTTTTCATTTCATGCAATGCTTAGATCTCTGTAGGCCACAAATGGCTTGAAATACAACTGTGTAGTTCATTAAAACATGTTTGTTTTTTTCAAGCTTATCTTTTTCTGAAAGCATACAAGGCCTCAGTAACAAAGAACAAATGTAATTGTTTTGAAGGACCAAAAAGAGATTCCTCATTTAATATTCTGCGTTTTTCAAATGATGTTTATCGTATGTTATCAGTATTAGTCATGCTGTCATCCGCAAGAAGGACTTGTCCCCTAGATTACACGTGATAAACAGACTAACAATATCATAGGATATTTGATTTCATTTATTAGTGTAGATAAATGTAACAGCAGTTCACTTTAATTTTCCTCACACTGTACCCTTTGGATCTCACAAATGGTGAGGATTCAGTGCCTACCCAGTGGCTCCATCAAAAGAGATGAGTTGGAAGAGCTAAATTAAATATTATGTAAGTGATTTAAGTACTTGTCTCGTTGAGGAGTTTTAAGAGCGTCTATTAAAGGGAAGCTAATTCTCTATTGAATATAACAGATACAATTTTCACTGTCAAAATTAGTCGGGCATTCTTTTATTTCATTACTGACCAAGAGCTCTGCTACATTTAATGCCTAAGGTTTGGAGTGAGATGATCTATGCTCCTTCTTTCACTCTTGTCTATGGTTTCACTGTAATTCTCCTTTTGAATTTGCATTGGAAGTATAAGAGAAAGATACATATTGGGATTGATGGTGAATATAGGGGAGGACTCCTGTCCTCCGGCCATATCCTCAGTATCTCCAGGATTGGAGTTGGTCCCAGTGCCTTACAAAGCAGGACGCATCTGTTGTGTATGGCTTTCAGTCATGTGATGATAACTCTTGTTTCCTTGGCTTCCTTGAAATAGTTGCATAATATACAAACAGAATCAAACTACCTTAGGTTTTTAGATGCACTTACAGCATGTAGAAAAAGTGTAGGAACAAAATCGGTGTGTGTGTGTATATACACACATATATAATGCAGGTATATATCTCCAACTATCCATTACTGCTTATTTCTAAATTATATGCTGCTTTGCTTTGTGAACATACGTATCCGCTTCTGCTAAACAGGTAATAGGTAATAGGTTAATTTGTAGTAGACGCAGTGTCAAAGCAGACAGACGGCAAAGGCAACTGAATGTCAGTAACTCCTTTTACCTACAGAAATAAGTCCTGACATTTCCAGCTCTTATTTCTGTGTAGACCGGGGTAAAGGAAATTCACAGAAATTTATATATGTTGGCTAGATCTTTAGACTTAAGTGCCTGATGATTTTATTTTTAATTTGGTGTTCATCATTATGAGAAGCTGCTGGATTATTCCTGTGGTTGTCAGGTTTCAAGATACAGTGAATCGTTAGGCCATAGGTTTAGAACTAAGCAATATTTATAAAGCTATCAGAATCTGGTTCCCACCCTCTCCCTGCCCTCCTCTTAGCATCCCACATGCCCTTCCTCTGCTTCCCCAGTGAAATATTTGCAGTCCTGCAAAAGAAATGTAACTTCTGCAGAGCCCTTACCCTCTTGACCAGCTGCAGGATGCCCACTGGGCCTTCAGGATTCCACTGAATCGTCTTCTCCGTACAGCCTTCCTCTGTACGTCTGTGAAGGAACAACCAGATGCTTCCTCTGTCATCGCCCCCTCCCACTGGGGTGTAACTGTCAGTGTTTCGTTCTCCCACTCAGCCTATGAGTTCTTTCCAGGACCAGAACTATTTCTTGATCACTTTTATAACCTAAACATCTAGGATGTTGCCTGGCTCTCAGGTCTTGTTGTTTTCAGACATGGAGTAGTTACAATGGTAGATGGATAGGGCAAGAAACTATGGGCATTGCCCAATTTACAGTTGATTGAGATTCAATGGAGACCAAGCATGAAGCCTTTCATGCTGCTGATGCTGATTATATTCAGAAAGCAGGATGTTAGTAATTTTGTTTTGTGACAAGGTCTCACTCTGTTACCTGGGCTATAGAGTACAGTGGTGTTATCATAGCTCACTGCAGCCTCCAATGCCTGGGCTCAAATGATCCTCTTGACTCAGCTCCCTGAGTAGCTGGGACTAAAGGCATGCACCACTATGCCCAGCTACTTTTTTTTTTAAATTTTTTGGTAAGGCTGTTTTTGAACTCCTGGTCTCAAGCAGTCCTCCTACCCTGGTCTCCCAAAGTGCTAAGATTCCAGGCATGAGCTGCTGTTCCCCAGGAGATACTGGGTTATTCTGTGTTTCTGTTTTAGTGTGTGCTTTCTCTATGTGTAAAGTCTACGTGTGTTCATTGATTTTTTTTTTTTTTAAACCGGTACTGTATCTTCTCCAAGAGCTAGAAAAGAAGATCTAGTTAACAAGATTCATTTACCCAGCCTTTCTTAGGCCACAATAGAAATAACTACAATAGGAATTTCCATTTGGAATTTTCTTTCTCTAAAACAGTGCTTAGTACACGGTCTACAAAAGGGCTTGAAACCAAAACAAACAGGTGTGATTACTTCTATGAAAAACTTGGTTCCAAGCAACTGACTGCAAATTAACTTCTAGAATACAATCAATTCATAATTTGAGGTTTGCCTGCTTCCGTTAAAAATGCCTCATTTTGAAACTATCTTGAGCCTGGCTGAGGATCATCCATTCAGCATATCGCCATCGAATGTCTACTACGCGTAACGTTAACGGTGCTGGTAGTATGCGGACGAAAGAAATAAATTAGATTAGTAGATCGTCTTTGTGTGTTTCCCCCGCTCTGCTGTCAGCTCAGTCTTTGTACAATGTGCCAGGATCTGGAGCTGAACTTTTCCAAGCATAGGAGGCTCGCGGTGTCTGGTTCTTATTTGTCTTTTCAGCTTCATCTCAGGCCCCTTCCTCGCCACCAGCTCTCAGACTAGAGACAGAGAAATCTACTCATAGTTTACAATCTCCACCTGTGGTTCTGTGCAGCTGCCTGTACACGTGTTGATCTTGCTGCCTGGAATTCCTTTTCCCCTTTGTCTAGAGGTTGATTCTTCATTAAGTCTTCAACAACCCTGGAATGGTCGGGCATGCAGAATGTGGGTTAGGTGTCATGCAGTGGCACCAGGTGGGACCTAGAACTCACCTCTCTGAGCCCTGCTGTGGCCCAGGGAAGAGGTGCTATCCCTGGGTGGTGGTAGAGGAGGTACCTTAGTTTGTGGATAAATGAGTAGATGAAAGGATCCAATTTGGGAAACATTCCCCACAGGGCAACTAAACCCATGAATTCAGACTTGATTTCAATACAGAGAAAGACAAGGAGAAAGGGCACCCACAATTTTCACCTAGAGAGGCCCCTCCAGGTGGAGATAGGAAGAAAGTCCAATAGGATCAAGGTATCACAGAAAACACCAAAAGGAGAGTCTCAGGGAGGTGGGGTCATTTCTGTGGAACAGGTTAGGAGGATGAAAATTGCCCAAAGGCCTAAGCCAGTCATAACTCCACAAAGCACCGTGGAGATTCTCCCATCCGGAAGACCCACTGTGACTTGTTCCATGTCCTTCATTAATTGGACAGACAAAAACAAATACACATGAAGTTTTAAAACAGTTTAAGATACCTAGAAGAAACTCAAGCACATTTTATAAAGTCATCTAAAATGCACACAGACGTATTTATCTGCAGGTCTTATTTAATTTAGCAGAGTACCACGTGTTCCGAAGGAAGAATCATGGAGCCGTGATTATAACTGGAGAGCTTTCACAGATAAAGAATGAGAAGACTCATGAAAACATCTTCTAGTTTGTTTATTTAAATAATGAGTGAAGGTTGCCTTAAATCTCAAAAATGATAACTTACATCCGGTCTAGTGAGTAGAGAAAAACAAGTCACACTTTTTTGAATTTCAACTGCAAAATTTCATTCTATTCTGAATGTTTTTAAACATGACCTTCAAGGGGTGAAAAGTTGAAACCAATTCATTTTAAACTCAGCCCAACAGTAGATATTAGCATACTTATAATAACTTTGCTAATACTGTACGTTTCTGTTTATAAAGAGGTATTTTGTTAGACTCAGAAGTATAAAAACCAAGGGCTTACTTATGGAAGTTTCTTCCAAATTAACTTGTTTAAAATTACTAAGATTTACAATCTCCTAGTAATTAAATTGAAATTTTCCTCTTTTAAAATATGTCTTTCTACTCTTCTAAGATTGGGCATTTATGTTCATTCAAGTCTGCCTGCGTCAGCTGACAGCTCTGTTACCTTACATAAGGTCAAGATCCTTGGTTTTAGCCTCTTGTATTTCCAGTTTTCTCATTTGTAAAATGGGAATAGTAACAGAACCTCCTTTTAAGATAGCAGTGAGAACTAAAGGAGATCATTTATGCAAAACACTTGATACAGTGTATGTCATACAGTAAAATCTCTTTATTACTGGTAGTAGCATATTATTCTTACAAGTAAATTACCTTTGTACTGTTCTCAGATTATAAATAAAACAATTAAAACCCTGTCCTTTCAAAAAAATTGCTTTAAGTCAAGTGAAATTCCCAGAAAGTGGGGTAATAACATTGGCTTTGATAAGTCACAGAATTCTATTGTAACACAAGCACAGAGTGCTTTTATATCCATATATATATGTGTGTGTGTGTGTGTGTGTATATTTTTTTTTTTTGAGACATAGTCTTACTATGTCACCCTAGGTAGAGCACCCTGGCATCACAGCAACTTCAAACTCCTGGGCCCAAGAGATTCTCCTGCCTCAGCCCCCCAAGTGGCTGGGACCACAGGTGTCCACCACAATGCCCAGCTATTTTTTTTGTTGTCATTGTAGTTGTCACTGTTGTTCAGCAGGCCCCGGCCGGTGCATACGGCTGGCAGCCCCAGTACATGTGGCCAGCACCCTAACCACTGAGCTATGGACACCAAGCCTATATTCACATATTTTTTATATTTAAATGTTAGCTTTTTCTGAAAGGAGTAGATATCAATATGAACAAGATGCAGAGGGGGAAAGCTACGCCTGGAACAGCAGTACAAAATGACCTCAGAGACGACTTGCTGGGTGTCAGGAACTATGTTGGACCATGTTGAACTATGAGCAGAATGGGAGCGGTTGCAGAACAGCTTCTGCAGAAGAGCCTGTCGCAATCTCGTTTCATCCAAACATGACATAGAAGTAGAAGGGACTAGAGGGGCCATGACTCCCCATCATAGCTAGGGAAAAAACGTGATTGAGGATGTGACATTTTTAATAAGCTTGTGGGTGGATGGATGGATATTAATTAGATGAAAAAAACCTGAGAGGGAACATTTCAAACCAAAGGAGTACCATTTTATCCAGAACGGAATGAATATGTCCCTAGCATGGAGGTAGGTGCATGCTGTTTTGAGTTTTGGGGATTCCCTTTGGGGGTGCATAATTCATTTGAGTTGCTGGAGTTGAGAATAGCTGAACAGAATATGTGAGTGAAAAGTCTCAAGTTCACCGAAGGTTCTTCTGAACAGTTTTGATTTCATCCCACAGGTTACCCAACCAGCAGGCATTTGAATAACACCTTCGAGTTTTGTTGTTTTTTTTTTTTGGTTTTTGTTTTTGTTTTTTTGCATCTCTGCACACCTCTCTTCAATAGAAATAATTCTCTTTAAACTTTAATTTTAACTTAATTTGCTTAAATACAAGGAATTATTTTTAAAGTGGCATGCATCATTTGAAAATCATCTTTCATGCACCCCAAAGAACATCTCCCCTATTAGAGCAGCGCTGCTATAGGTCACAGGGGGAGTCAGAGAGCTTTACGTGGGTGAGTGACATCGAGGAACTTGAGAGAGAAAACCAATAATACCCATAGGAGTTTGCAGGACGGAAGCTGGAGTAGTGCTGGACACAGGAAGACCCAGTAGGCAGGCTCTTCTGTGGCTTTCGCAGGCTAACAGTGAGGACCTGGGCTAAAGCAGTGGCCCTAAGACTGTAAAAGACAGAATGTAAAGCAGTCAGACGGACCTCTTTCCTCTTACGTCCCTCACATGCGTTCCTAACTGGAGAATGTGGGTGTTTAATCATCCCCATTCGCCCCTAAAGCATAGGATCAGGAGTCTGTAAATACTAGCTCAGGAAGAATTCAGCCAGAGGCACAGTTTTCAGTGTCCAGAGTAGCCTCAAACTTCAGAAAATAGTTCAGATTTATCCAGAGTTCAAGATCTACCTTGAACAACTGCTGACCTCACTAAATTTAGTCAGACCTCGAGAAACCCACGCAGTCAGTTTGTAAGTTTGGGGACAGTGCGTCCTGTGAAATGGAGTCCCCCATCTAAGAACAGGGGATCCCATAGGAAGAAGCGGAGAGGGTCCACTGGGTTTCTTCTGTACGTTCACTCTGATTTCATGCCTGTCAGGTTTTCAGGACTCGTGTGTGATCTTTTGAGAATTACTAAAACATTACGAAGAGTTGATGTAATACTTCATTCAGAAGTCTTATTATATTCTCAGATAAGAATCAGTGCTATCCAGCTGCTATACTTAACCTCTGCCTAGAAAGATGACTTGCTTAAGAATTCTTTAGAAGTTGGGCGGTGTAGCCCTTTTGCAATTATTAAAGCATGAGACAACGGGCCGTGCTCTAGCCCAGCACAGTGGTCTCCATCTAATGGATTTTATGGCCTTAACCGCCTTACGAAAAATAAACAAATAAATAAATAAAAGTACTAAAGAAAGCAGATGCTCAAAAACTACCAGGATGACCAGAAAACCAGTGAAGGAGCTTAGAAAAAAAGAAAAAGAAAAGAATGTTTTAGAGGATCTCAGTAGTGGATATGGAAATAGATTGTCAACACCATCATTTTTTTTTCTTTTTTTTAAGGAACTAAACCAGTTGCCTTAGACATTTGAGGAAGGGCTCTGGAGTCCTTTAATCCTGTGGTCCCCAACCCCTGAGTGCAGCTTGTTAGGAACTGGGCCACACAGCAGCTCACCTGAGCTTGGCCTCCAGTCCTATCTCCCCTCCCTCCCACACCCAGGCTGTGCAACCCATCCCTGGTGCTGGAAAGGTTGGGGGCCACTGCTTCAGCACGTCAGTGAGCACCAGACCACGTCTCGTGTTTGTTTCCCGCACGTGGTAAACACAGACCATCCGTTTTCTCTCCACTGAATCCAGACACACGTGAGCCCTGCCATTAACGCTTCAGAGCTAATTTTAGTCTCTTCCTTTCCATATTTCTAGTTTGTTATTAACACCATAAAGATTGAGCAGGGCTCTATGTGTGTTTCTACTTAAAAATTGAATGCAGTAAATCCGATGACCTGAGAGAGTGATCTTAGCCGTGGTCTCTGTTGTCTGTATTATAAAGCTGTCATCATAATGAACATTCAGTATTTGTTTTCAGAGACTCCTTCTCCTTTATCAGATTCTTCTGGATTTGCCTTCAGATCCTTCTTGGATCCAGCTCTTGGATGGCCCCACGTTAGTGCTGAACTAATCACCTGTGGCTTAAATTTGCAGTCTCTAGATTTTGTTGGAGAAGGGGAATTGGGGTGGGTGGGGACATGTGAATGGAAGCTGCACAGCAGCTCTCTGACAGTGCTATCTCTGCTGGAGCACACGGAATACATTGCAACAATAAATATTTAACAAATGTCTTTGAATTGAATAAATACATACAAAAACAGAACGAATGAAGGTGCATTCTTTGGCTTTTGCTAGCTAAGGCGACACACTGACAGCTCCAGGGTACTGTTGGCTCACACTAACAAAGGTTTCCTTCCTTCTCAAGGTACAGGTCAGCTGTAGTCCATCCCTGGCTCAGTCTCGTATCCACCTGCCTTCTTCATCTCGGGATCCATGTAGAAATAAAATGCCCATCTGAGGCAGGCCACTCTCCTGGCAGAGGGGGAGAGGAGAAGGAGCAGATGTAAACACGTTAGATCGAGCTCTTTCATGAAGCTGCTCTTTACAGCTCCACTGATTGCACTGGCCAAAGCCAGTGACAGAGCCACGCCTGGCCCTGGGGTTGGGGATGTAAACTCTGACTCCAGGCAGGCGCTGTGCGGCAGTGTGCGTGTGGGGCCAGCCCACGCAAGACGCACAGTGAGTCAGTGAGGACAGTAACACGATCTACCACAGAAGAGAATTATAAATTTTGAGAAATTGTAGGTTTCTTCAATTTTAGCAGAATTGCCTGATAGCTTATTCTAAAAATAAACTAAAAAAAAAAAAACCTATCTAAAGTTATTTATGTTTTACACGTTGAAGTTCTTTGCTGAAGACTTGCTTCATTTTATTTTACGTAGGCTTTTCTGGATTATAAATAGTATTATATGACTTGAGGGAAAGCAATACTTAATTCAATGGTTAGGATTGTTGGTTAGAGACACATGGAGATGGGAAAATTGGTCATATGTGCTTTTTCTTTCTCTTTTTTTTTTGTTCCAAGTCAAGCAGCTACCATTTTCTTTTCTTTCTTTCTTTTTTTTTTTTTAGAATACCATGTCTATAGGGTTTTATTGTTTTTTGAAATTCCAAACCAGAAAATTTTTCTGTAAAACTTAAAATGTTTAAAGTACTAATATTCCCTGAGCCCTGCACATGGCGAGCCCTCGGGTCCCTTTACCTTATTTGGTCTTCACAGTATAATACTCTTATTACTGTTATTACACTGGGAGATGTGCAAGTGCTGAGGTCCCAAAGCTCGTGCTGGACAGATCTGAGATGTCAACTTAGGATCACATCCATAATCCACTAAGCCTGCAGTCCCCAAGCCCTGGGCTACAAGATCTGCTGCCTGTTAGGAACCAGGCTCACAGCATTGTCACCTGAGCTCCATCTCCTGTGCCATTACCCCCAGGCCACCCCCTCCCCATGGAAAAATTGTCTTCCATGAAACCAACCAGTGCCACAAAGGTTGGGGCCCACTGCACTACACTGTACTCACTCTGACCTTACTTTGCATGTCTGTCACCTCTATTCCTCCTGTATAAACTTGAAAGAATAGATGAAGACAAGTTTATAGAAAACCACACGTACAGCTTCACAAAATACACGTGCATTGGAAGCACTCACATCTCGTGACAGTCTGTGACACATCCGGGATAGGTGAGGCCACCATGGACCCACCAGCAATTGAAAAGCAGTTGTGGGAAAAGAGTGATTGTTTGAAGTACTAATGTTGGTAGATCTCCAAGTACTAGAATAGAACTGGGGAAAAAACTAGAAAAAAAATGCCAAAAGGACGTAATATTAATTCCCCAGAGGTTTTGCAGAGAGAGCATAGTTAAGAACTAGCTGTAGATATTTTAATTGCATGTTAATAAGCTTCTATTTGCAAGAATTAAGAATATAGGTGGTAGTTATTTATTCGTTTCTTATTTTTAAAATCTTTTTTTAAGAGGTCAGTAATGTATGTTGTTTTAGACTGAAAGAATTTCTCTCCTCCCTGACATTTATACAATGTATAGTGTATAGGATTAGGTGTATTAGGATTTTTTAAGCTTCATGAAAGCTATTTAGAAACATAATCCCTGTCTACAGCTTATCAATTAATTTGACATTTTATGTTAAACATAAATGATTTAATGAGCATCTTTCTTTACATAGTTATTGTATCTGGCCTGTCTTCATTCTTCCTTTTATAGCCTTCCAAAATTAGGTCAAATACAGTGCCACTTTCTCTTTGAATCCCAGCTCTTAAAACTAGTCTGAGATTTTTTCAGCATCCTGGTGATCTTTGCCTGGACTTCACAGTTTCATTACTTATCATTTGCACTAATTCCTATTATGCTGGATTATAACCTTGGAAGGGGTGAGGACCTTATGGCACTCATTTGCAATCTCCTGTCTTCACCTTACCTGTGATTCCTGTTCAGCATATTAATTGTCAAAACCTTCTGACCCTGACTTTGATGAGGGTCCATGTATCACGTGATTTCCCAGCCTTTGTGTTATTTCACGTCAGCTATTCCACCATTCAGTGGCTCCTTCAAAATTAATCTCACACAGTGGACTGCTGCACATGGCATTGGTCAGGCTTCCTGAGAGCAGTAAGTATTCCATCCAGGCTGAATAAGTAAACGAATTGATTTCATAGTAGTACCGTGATATAACTCAGCTTGTGTGTCAGTGAGATATTGTTTTTAAAAATCCAACGTTGTTCTACACATCGTTTCTTTCTTCTTTGCCTCCAACAGCAGGCTGTTCATTTCTGCTGCCTGTCAAACGTATTATCCAGTTAAGCCCTACCTTCACAGGCCTTGGCTAAACTAACTTATGTTTTTTCTTCACAGAGGAAAGACATAAGTTAGTTTGAGTCTCACTTTCAAAGAGCCATAACCCCAGTTTCTGTGTATTGAAAATGCTGTGGCCTGTAAATGGAAATTTACGAGCAAGTGTGTATTTGACCCCATGGAATCCTTAGGATCTACCTGTGGTTTTGCAAACTGTAACCCTCTCTTAATTCCTTCTTTCTTTGTGTTTCCAAACCGTAGGGCCTTAAAGCTGCTGACAATGATCCCACAGCTCCACCATATGACTCCCTCTTAGTCTTTGACTACGAAGGCAGTGGCTCTACGGCGGGGTCCTTGAGCTCCCTAAATTCCTCAAGTAGTGGCGGTGAGCAGGACTATGATTACCTGAACGACTGGGGGCCACGGTTCAAGAAACTCGCTGACATGTATGGTGGAGGTGATGACTGAACTTCAGGGTGAACTTGGTTTTTGGACAAGTACAAACAATTTCAACTGATATTCCCAAAAAGCATACAGAAGCTAGGCTTTAACTTTGTAGTCTACTAGCACAGTGCTTGCTGGAGGCTTTGGCATAGGCTGCAAACCAATTTGGGCTCAGAGGGAATATCAGTGATCCAATACTGTTTGGAAAAACACTGAGCTCAGTTACACTTGAATTTTACAGTACAGAAGCACTGGGATTTTATGTGCCTTTTTGTACCTTTTTCAGATTGGAATTAGTTTTATGTTTAAGGCTTTAATGGTACTGATTTCTGAAACGATAAGTAAAAGACGAAATATTTTGTGGTGGGAGCAGTAAGTTAAACCATGATATGCTTCAACATGCTTTTGTTACATTGCATTTGCTTTTATTAAAATACAGAATTAAACAAACAAACAAAAAACTCATGGAGCGATTTTATTATCTTGGGGGATAAGACCATGAGATTGGAAAATGTACATTACTTCTAGTTTTAGACTTTAGTTTGTTTTCTTGTTTTTTGTTTTTTGTTTTTTTCCCCACTAAAATCTTAAAACTTACGCAGCTGGTTGCAAATAAAGGGAGTTTTCATATCACCAATTTATAGCAAAATTGAATTTTTTCATAAGCTAGAATGTTAGACACATTTTGGTCTTAATCCATGTACACTTTTTTATTTCTGTATTTTTTCCACTTCACTGTAAAAATGGTATGTGTACATAATGTTTTATTGGCATAGTCTATGGAGAAGTGCAGGAACTTCAGATCATGTGTATGTATTATTTGGACTATGGATTCAGGTTTTTTGCATGTTTATATCTTTTCGTTATGGATAAAGTATTTACAAAACAAAGTGACATTTGATTCAATTGTTGAGCTGTAGTTAGAATACTCAATTTTTAATTTTTTAATTTTTTTTTTATTTTTTATTTTCTCTTTTTGTTTGGGGAGGGAGAAAAGTTCTTAGCACAAATGTTTTACATAATTTGTACCAAAAAAAAAAAAAAAAAAAGGAAAGGAAAGAAAGGGGTGGCCTGACACTGGTGGCACTAAGTGTGTGTTTTTAAAAAAAAAAAAAAAATGGAGGAAAAAAAAAAGCTTTTAAACTGGAGAGACTTCTGACAACAGCTTTGCCTCTGTATTGTGTACCAGAATATAAATGATACACCTCTGACCCCAGCGTTCTGAATAAAATGCTAATTTTGGATCTGGTGACTGGTTTGAACTTTTTCTTTTCTACTTGAGCTGCTTTGAATGTTGCAAAAATTCCAAGTACTGGAGTTTTGTCGAGAACAATACAAAACTATGTGTTTGTTCTTGCACAATTCACCACTGAAACGTGTAGCCTGGCAACCATTTACAGTGAGCGGCAGCCTCGATTCGGATCTTACCGTCAGAGAAGAAAAACATCAAGGGACTCGGGGATAGACCCAACTAGCGGTGACAGAGAAATCGTGTCCCTTAACTTCACTGAAGTTTTGTGTCGATGCTTAGGATAACTTGTGTTTTAGTATGTTGCTGCCCAAACTGATGGTTGTGCTGACTCTAACAAGCCTTTCCCATTAGAGCCACCAGCACGAGGGAAACCTCAATGAAATGGGGTACAGGCCTGGGGCAGGAAACGGCAGTGGACACTGGAATTTTCGCGCAGTTCATTGAAGCCATTGTTTTATGTGCTTAGTGAAACACATTTGGGCTTGACTGGCTTTCACTCACTGAATTGACCATTTGCTTTCGAAACGGTCACAGAAGACAAGACATAGAAACAATCCGACTAAATTTTACAAAGTTGTTGCTATGTCTCCCTATGATTTATTAGTGACTCTTAGGAGACTTGAACTTCTCAGTTGCGTGTGTCTGTTTGCTTCATAATCATTATCCCATCATGTACTCTTTACACTGTACACTTTGAAAACATACATAATATACCTCCTCTAATTAACTCTTATTTTTTGCTTCACATAAAAGTAATTTTATATCAGACAGTCAAATTTATTTTTCTATTGATTGACACGGTAGGCGATATACTTCCTTGTTACTTTTCTAATCATTAAATTCTAGGGTTTGCTTCCAGGAATTTCCAGAATGAAACTTAACTAAATTTGCTAATTGGAATAATCTTTTCTAAAATTGATTCTTAAGACTGTGACTCCATGCTGTTGTACCTCCAGATGAAACTGAACTATCTTTTCAAATTCACACACCGAAACACTTAAAATTGACATTATTTAGATCAACAAACACAGTTCATCACTTCTGTTATGGTGGGTGTACACAGACCCCGTGTAGTGCGTGTGAGGACGTGTGTGTGAGTATAAAATCGGGGAGTATTAATGGTAAACATTTTATATGCAATACACAGTCAGTAAATGTAAATGTCAATTTTTTTGCAGCTGTAACACACAACTGTATTGCCTTTGTAGAAACTTTTTTTTATAAAAAACACTGGGAAACTAATAAAAAATAGAACCTGCCCTACTATCGAAAGAAGTTCTATTGAGCTGGTATAATTTCTAGTTCCTCTTCCAACAATTCTACACACACATTTCCATAAATATTTTATTTTGCTTTGTTTTTAAGAAAATGAGATTGTACATTATGTATTATTCTGTAACTCGCCTTTTTCACTAAGAGTGTATCTTGGAAATTTTTCCATGTTAGTATATATGTACATCTACCTCATTCCTTTTAACTGTGACATAGTATTCCATCATATGAACATAATAGTTTTATTGAACAACTTCTTAATATGTTGTGCCCAGTTTTTTCCTATTAAAATCAATGCCACAATAAATATCCTTGTGCATGTCTCTTTGCATGGGAGTATTTTTCTAAGAGAAGCTGGGAGCTGGAATTGTTGGATTAAAGAATGTGGAGAGAAGTTAATTAAACATGCCTGAAATTACAAATGTTTTTAGCATGCTTCAAAGTGCCTTTTAGCTAAAAGAAGAAGCAGCTTTCTAAAAGCCAGCCACTTCCTTCTCTGGCAAAAAGGATTTCATGCAGCTCAAAATAGTAACCACAAAATGTAGACAATCTCGCCAAGCCCTTATTCCTTTTTTGTGGGAAGTTAGTTGGTGCTGGTTTCAAGTACTCTGTACAATGCCTGTAACCATGTTATGTAATTAAAAACCTTGAAAACTATACATTTATGAATGTGGTTTATGGACCTCATCCAAAAACATGTTTTCCTAGGCCATTCCCACTGATTCAGACCTCTTCTGTAATATCATGAATAAAAAACATGCATATAAGTGCTAGAATCCCTGTGAAATAGGTCATTTTCCATAATAAAAGTATGTAAATTTTAAAAAGACATTACCAAATTTTCCTAATTAAAGACTACATCAATTTACATTCCTATCAGCACTGTCTGTCTACACCCCCCCAAAATCTATTTATATGATTTTTTTTTCCTGGTATTTTGCTAATCTAGTGAATTTTCTTACAGAAATTTGTCTCATAGAAATTTTTACATTTATGGGGTTTATTCTCAGTAGGTTTGAGTATAGATTTTTCAGTGTTTTCCACCTTGAAATTTTAAGATTATTATCCAGTATTGTTTTCTTACTACTGTTCTGCATTTAGCTGTTTAAGTCACCTAGAAATTTTATATGATGTATAAATCTAACTTTCAAAAAAATTTCTAGATCCATGGTCTATTTTCCAAACAGTGCTTGGTACACAACTTCAACTATCACCCAACTATGTGAAATGTAATCTTTATCACATACATAATCCCCATGCAAACGTGTTTGTTTCTGAATCTCTTGCCCTTTCCCATTGATCTTTAATTCCTACACAATACTAGACTGTTACACTAGAATGTTAGTTTTGAGAAGACACTACCCACACTGTTCTTTTTAGTCCAAATTGCCTATATTCTTCCACATTTTCTCTTGTGCACAAATTCTAGAAACATTTTGTCAAGTTCTATAACAACTTTTATTCAACATTTTATTGAGTCGTGAAAAGTTAAAGGTTTCATCTATTATCCTATTCAATACCACAGTATCTCTTTCCCTTTTCAGATCATAGATATACTTCCATAGAATTTCACTAAGCATCTCATTACACTGTTCTTTCATAATTATTGCTACGATGAGAGGGCTCCACTTTTCATAGCATTTTGTTCTAATGATTCTTTTACTGCTCGATTGGAAATTTATCAACTTGCATTTCCTTTCTGTCTTGCATTAGTCTTAATAGGTGATTATCTTGGATTTTCTTAATAGATAATCATGACTGCACTTAATGACTGTTTTTTCTTGGTCTTTTCTAAGATTAATAATTTTTTTGCCCTATGCATTTAGTAGAATTGATGATTACAAGCATTATTTTATTATTACTATCTGCAGTAGGAGGGCTTTATATATATCACCATTATACATAACATTTACTGTAGGTGTAGGTTTATAGCTAGTTTGCGCTGAGATTTTGCGTGCACATGTTGAATTTTACAAAATGTTATTTTCTTCATCTACCTAGTGATTATAATACTATAGTGAATTATGGCATAAGGTTACTAGATTTTCAAATATTCAAAAAACTTTCCTGGAATCAACCCCAGTTGGTCATAATGTTATTCTTTTAATGAGCTGATATATTAGATTTGCTATTATTTTACTTAGGAATTTTAAATTATGTGTGATCTTCTTATGCTTCTCTGTTTTTTCACTATTTATTCATTGTTGATCTCAGATGTATGTTGGCCTAAAATAAAATATTCAGAAAGACTGCCTTTTTTTCCCCTGTGTTCTGAAATGTATTATATAAATCTCAATAATCTGTTCATTAAAAAAATGTCATAACTCTCCTACAATTTTGCCATTGTGGGGGATAGGGTAGGAATCTTTAAAATTGATACAGTGATAAACTGATAACTCAGTAGAAATTAGTATATTCAGGTATTACACTTCTTGTTGACCAGTCTTCACAATTTACATTTTTCTGAAAAATGTTTCATTTATCATTTTAAAGCTTTACTGATAGAAAGCTTCATACAGCATTATCTTCACAAAATCTGCTTGATACACTAGAATTATATTTCCTTCAATTCTTCTCTCTTTTTTCTTCATCAGAGTAGTCATTAGTGTTTGTTATCTGTCAAAGAACTAGTTTTTGATTTTTTGATATGGAATATTCACTTGGCTAGTGGGTACACATTTTTCTAAGCCTATTAATTTATATTTTACTTATTTTTTGTTTATCAGTTCCTGAAAGAGGTTTATTTACATGTCCCACTAGCGTTTAGGGTTTGTGTCTTTTCAGGCCATGGTGATATGTGCTTAAAACTGTTGGGTTTCAACTTTCACTACAGGAAGTATCTTGCTTGGTCATTTTCTGTGGTTTTAGCCCTAAATTCCCTTTGTTCCATATTAATACAGTATGCTTGTTTTCTTTTTTCTTTTTTTATATTCCCAAATACCTGATTTTGTCTAAGGTAGCTTGGTTCATCTCTTTTTTATTAACACCTTTTTAATAATTTCAGTTTTTATAAATATTTGTAACATATTTATAAAATGTATCAATGTATCAATTTTAAAGCTTTATTTGAGGGTCGTTTTCACACAGGCACGGGACGGCTGGTGTGGCCAAAACCTCACAATGATTTGGTTTTTGCAGCTCTTCATTTCTCTGTCTCTGAAACCAGGAACCTCCAGTTCTGCATTTTGAGACGTGACCTCAGAGACCCAGGCGCTCGCCGCTTGTTCCCACAGTCCTCGGTATCCCCAGGCCACTAGCGTGGGAACTGACCTCAGTGGTGTGAAAGGCAAAGGCAGCCTTCAGAAGTCAAGCTCCTTCTCCTTTTTACTTCATAGCAGCTTTATGGTTGTTCACTGTAAATCCACTGTCAGGTTCCCTCCTTGGGGGGAAAAAGTATCATTTTCATATTTAAAGGAGAAATGGGAAAATCAACTTACCAGGACAACTGGAAGATCTAAAAGAGGCACACTATCCTCAACTGTTACTTTTTTGACTCACGTGAGATGATTTGGGGATCATACAGCATAAAATACCTGCCAGTCACATTGCTACCAAGGCCTCAGTAACAACAGAAAAATAAGAAAACAGCAACAGAAAATCTCTTCCTGGGAAAACATCCACTGGTTGACATTCATTAAGAAAGGCATTGGAGCTGGGCGCAGTGGCTGACTCCTGTAATACCAGCACTCTGGGAAGCTGAGGCACGTGGATCTCCGCTCAGGACCCCCATCTCTAATAATAATAGAAAAACTAGCTGGGGCATAGTGGCAGGTACCTGTAGTCCCAGCTGCTGGGGAGGGAAGCAAGAGGATTGCTCCAGCCCAAAAGTCTGAGTTTGCTGTGAGCTATGATGCCAGAGCACTCTGCCCAGAGTGACAGAGTGAGACTGTCAAAAAAACACAATTAAAAAAAAGGAATTGGAGGGTAAAAGCAGGAAGACTCTCCCTTTTCTCTCTCTCTCTCTCTCTCTCTCCTGCTACAACATCATCTCTTTTTCCACCTACTAAACCCTTAACTAGGCTGAGTGAAAAACAGAAAAAAATGGGGTGATGTGTGAGCTTTGACTACCGACCTTACAGAACTGCTGATGACAAATGAAAAAGTCGCACCTCTAAATTCTAAATCTATTTGTAGCTTTCTAGTAATTACAGCACCTTTAATTGCAACTAAATCAAATTATTGTGTTGATTCCAAGTACACCTTAAAGTTTGAAAAATATTCTTTATAATTTCTCTTTGAAAAAAATAACTTCATTAGAATTAGAATATTTTGTTTTAAATGTCCACTCTTAGATGGTAGGACAGGGTTGGAAGCAGGTCTGGTCTCTTGACTAGAAATATTTTTGTGAACCAGAAAAATGGTGGTGGACAGATACCTTATCTATAAACCAGTATGTAAAATATATATACAGATTAAGTGTATATATATTAATACATATACACTATGTATTAGTGTAGATTAGATGACTTAATCACAATGTATATATCATATTAATATATATTATATTAATTAATATATAATGTAATAATCTTAATCTAATCACTTAATATAGTATATAT
>NW_003852407.1:23154139-23172162 GCF_000181295.1 Otolemur garnettii
TATATTATATAATATATCATATGTATTAATTATATTAATATATTATATTAATTGATGTATGTTATATATTATATTAAGTGATTAGATTAAGTCATCGTTCTTCTTCCCTTACAGCAGTTAAGAGTTTCTACTTGGAGAGGGAAGATGGATACAGGTTTCTCCCATTCAAGGTTGGACAGGGGACCCCAGTTTTCTTAGGCTTGAGCAAGTTCATGAAGAGAACACCCTAACCTTTTGCCCTGAGCTGGAGGAACTGCATTCATTCATTTGTGGATAACACTCATTAATGATGAAAATGTGTTTCCATCTGCCACATCCTGGCCAAGTATAATTTTCAACACCTAATACCCCTAGATAAAGAGCCCACGCAGAGACACCCCAATTAGTTCTTTTCCCCTGCCAGAAGCTCTGGTGCCTTTTACTTTTTCTGTATTTCTCTCTAATAAGATCCTGTCTTGCTGCTAGAGGAGCAATATTTATTTATATTTAAATACATATATATTTAATATATATGTAAATACAAATATATAAATATATATTTAAATACAAATTTAAATATAAATTTAATACAAATACAAATTTAAATACATATTTAAATACATATTTAAATACAAATTTAAATATATATGTATCTAAATATAAATAAAATATATATACATTTAAAAATATATCTTTATACACACATAGGGGGTGCCAAAAAATTATACACATTTTATAAAAGGAAATAACTTTATTAAAATTGTGATGCCCTATGTGTGTACCTGTGTGTGTATTATACTACTTTATACAGTGGATTCATTTGTTTATTATTTTCAAAAGTTTCTGCATGTTGATCTCAAGAATAATTCTTAAAAGTGTTAAGCATTAACACTTAATAATAATTCTTCAGGAATGCATGATGAACTTCATTAATAAATGGAGGTCAGCTTCTCCAGTAATTTGTTTCTCTTTCTCTGCAACTAAGGAAATTTTAATAAGAAACTGCAAGTTTAAGAATGTTGACCTTTATCTTATGGGTTAGTAAAGATACATTTACCAGTGATCGTTTGTTTTTCCAGTTTCTACTTTATAGAAAAGATAGTTTGCTTCGTACAATTTTGGAATTTGCTGCTTTTTTTTTCTATTGAGATTTTTGATTATGTATGGGAGAGACATTTATTGTATTAACATCCAGGGTCAGTGGTGAAATGTGACTGTATCTGATGAGAATATTTTACACTTTATTTTCATTTTTAATAGCTTTCATCTTTGGGGGTTGGTTGAGACTTTTAATAATATATTTCTTATTTCATTAGATAGTTTTCTTCTCTTCCTTTCTCACCTCCATCATAATCTGTAAGGATCGATAAAAGCATCAATGCCCACAGACTGAAGCAAACGTTTTCCTTTTGTTCCAGAGATTTTGTTACCAGGAATGTGCAGTTTCATGCCACTGCCCCGCAATCTCTCACCATTCAGAGTAAATCAAGTGGAGTCAATGCCGCATCTCTGCAAGCCCCATATGAACATTATAAATTGAAATTAACTTGCTTTGTGATTAATGATCGTGTGATCTCATAGGCTACCTTAAACTGGAACTGTTGCTACTCTTGTATAAACCCCCACACAGATACACGTTCAACAGCACGGATGGATTTATTAATACTGAGCTCTCTCCACGTGCATAGAGGATGTGCTGAACACTTGTCATACTGACTCATTGAATCTTCACAGTAATCACCCTACTTCCTCACTTCTCATAGAGCCATCGTTGTCTCCCACACTGGTACAATCTGAAGATTAAGAAACTTGACACAACAAATCAAGGGCTCCTTAGCAGGAGGCTGCACTGTGTGAAAACTGGATGTTGATGCCTTTTGGTAACATTAATAAAGCACTGGCATCAGAGGACCGTTGAGTCCATGAACTACACATGCAGGTACAGCAGGTCCGTTTTATTTTCCCTGCTTTCTTTAGATGAAGAAACTCAAGTAGAACTTTTGTGGCTTGTCCACTGACACTGAGTTAGAAAGTGGCAGAGCCATTATCTAAGTGGAACTGTTGGACTCCAGAGCTCACACTTAATCTCTTGGAGGCATTGAGTGAAAAAGCAAAACCAAACAAACAAACAATAACAGCAACAAAACAACACCTGTGTTGTTGAGTGAACAAAGGAAAACGTAGCTCTGTTGCACAGTAGCATTTGTATATTAGGATAACCCATATACAGGGGTCCCCAAACTTTTTAAACAGGAGGCCAGTTCACTGTCCCTCAGACCACTGGAGGGCCGGACTGCGGGCCCCGGGACGAGTCGGCTGCTAAGCAGGACAGGCAGCGGAAGCAAAAACATCTGGCGGACTGGATAAATGTCCTCGGCAGGCCTTAGTTTGAGGATGCCTGCCATATAGGATTGCCATTTTTTAGCGCTGAGACAGTTGAATACCTTCAATTTATATACCCAAATAAAACCTTCAGTTTAGTTCAGTCTACATTTTAAGTATGAATCACATTGTACAAGAAGTTACAGGTATCCTCGGAAACACAAGCATATACGTATTGAGGCCTGTGGGAGGGATGGGGATAAAGGGGAAATCCCAGGGTGAGGGAAAACTTTTTTTTTTAATTTAATAGTTTCTTATCCTCACTAAGTTGCTGGACTGCTTACACCAGGACTGGCCCATTCCTAGCATTCGTGTTCATCAGTCTCTCCAAGGCTTACAAAGCTGCAAAGTGCACCTTCATAGCCCCTACGGACAGTCTCATTCATACCCACACCATCACCTACCTGCCATCTCTGGCCTACACAGTACATTTTCCAGTTGTAAGCCGAACAATTTTGGAAATCAAAATAACATTTCCAGGCTCTAGGGGAGCATTTTGTCTGCTAGCAGAATCTCATTTTCTTCTCCACTAAGAAAGATGAATCTTTTCCTGTTGCTTTACTCCAACATGGCTGGTTTGCTTCTCCTGTAGACTAACTCTTGGTCTTCCAGAACACTGCAGCATCCTCAAGCGCCTTGAGGAGGGATTAAACATTAGCAGAAGGCACAAGCTGGCTGGGTTGTCCCTGGGTTTGGAGCCTGTCTCTGCTCTTTAATGGCGTCATAATTCAAAGACAGGTTAGATAATTTGTTCAGAGCCCCCATGTCCTTATCTGTCCCTGTCTAAAAATGGGGGTACATCCCAGGGCTGTTGTGAGGCCTCAGCCTGCACACCGGAACAGAGTCAGCATGCTGCTCAAGCTAGTGACTTGTCTATTATAAGATAAATGCATGTTGATCTACAAAGCCATAGTTGTTTCCTCATTTACTTTTATAATTTTCAGAAGATGAAAATACTTGCACCTACTCCCAAAAAGCTTTTCACTTTACATATTTGTTTAATCTATCATTTCTCCAGAAGTTATTGTCAGGGTTATATACAGAACTTCCTGAAAAACTGTTTAATTCTACCATGCACATTATTTTTATTCGTTCTTTCTGTAAAGGCACTATGTTGTTAAGAGACTTTCTTCTACTTTTTTTTTTTTTTTTTTTTGCAGTTTTTGGCTGGGGAAGGTCTGAACCCACCACCTCTGGTATATGGGGCCAGTGCCCTACTCCTTGAGTCACAGGCACTGCCCTTTTCTTCTACCTCTTAAAACTAAAAAAAACAGAAAAAAAAAAAAACTTAGTCTTCTGCATTCTGTGTTTCTAAATTTTTCTATTATTAAAAGCAGTAGTAAATATATATAATTTCTTTGGCCCTCACAGTCAAGTTTGTTGAAGTAGATTTGTGCTCGATTCCAGGCCCAGTGACCAGACTGCTTCAACATCTGTTACCGATATTTCCTTAATTGCCAGCTCTGGAAGAATATCCAAGTATATCCAGGAAGCTTGGAACCACAGAAATTCAGAAAATCAATTAACTTGCCTGGAAGTGATAGATCCTAAAGAGATCAAATTTTATTACTTTGAAGATCTTCCTTGTAGGCTTTGGCATCAAAAATGCAGATTTAATAAAACAACTATGTTAGCAGAATCATCCACTTTAGCCTGGCTCACCTAATTCTATATCTACTTTCTAATATTTCCTTTCTTAATAGTAACATTCTTCTTAAACCCTTTGCATGGATAAGAATATTTCAAAAATGAGGTCATGGTGCACCATTAAACTTGAATAACTGGATGTACAGGAAACAGAAGCAAATATATCAAATTGCTTTTGTTAAACATGATCATGTTCTTTACAAGAACTTAAGACCAGTGTTACCAGGTTTATTAAATCTTTTGTCACAACTGAAGAATGTGAAGTGAGACAATTGAAGTGAAGATATTTCATAAACTGTAAAGGACTGTAGAAATGTTAATTTTTAAATACTTGTATTCAGCCAATAACTGGGAGGAATGGATGGCATATGTAGAATCAAATTAGTGCTACCTAGATTGAAGCCTCAAATATGGACCCTTTTATATACTGAGAGCTAATTCTTAGCTATCACAGAATGTACTAATGTCCCAACTCAGAGAAACAGGACAGAGACCAAGCTATTAGTTTGTCCATTTGTTCCAGGGTTTGTTTGCTTATTGATTTTGTTTTTCTCCAAGTATTTATTGTGACTATGACTTATTAATGGTGGGATAAAATTATTAAATAGTGTGACAAACTCACATTTTGTCCTTTAAAGGTCACTGTCTTTTTACTGCTCCTGCATGTTAAATTGATTCTTCTACTGTCAAACCATAATTCCATCATGACTAGTCCTGTAGGAAGGATGCAATATGTGAATAAATCAAATCTTAGCGACCCTGAAGAATGGAAAAGCAACCATCTGCGCCAAGGAAAGTGAAGGCACTCCTTAGTCTCAGGGGAGGAAAAGCATGGCTTCTCAGATGTGCATTAAATAAAGCAGTTGGCCAGGTCAAGCACACGCAAAGGTTCTTTTAACAGGAAAAGACATCCAGAAAGAGAGACAACTTGATGAACAATAGTGGAGTTTACTGGTCAGTGGTTCCTAAATGTACTGCACATTAGAATTTCTGAGGGTGTTTCTAACTACTGATGGCCTGGCTCCCACACCAATATACTCAAGACCACATAGGAGCCACTGAACCTGCCTTGCAGAATCGCCCAGGAGAGGAACCAGTCTGGATTTGTCTAAACGCATTGTTAGGGTCTCATCGACTTGGACAGTTGGTACCCCTATGGAGAAACACTAAGAGAATGACCAAGGATGGGTTCCAAAGTGAGCAGACTGAGAAGGAGATTGGAGTGCAGAAACTTTATCAGAGGTAAACTTTTAAAGATACATGTTTGTAGAAAGGAAGGCAAAGAAGGCAGAAGAAGTTGGGTATCCTTGAAGTCTTAACAAAGGCCCTTAACAGATACCTCAGGCAACTATGAAGCCATAATGGTCCTTTGGCATTGTTCTAAATTGGGGATAGTGGAGGAACGGGTAGAGGAAACACCTTCACAAGATATAGGTCCCAAAGACCTGCCATTGTATGCGTGCAGCCCTAGGAGAGTTTTTGGCCATGGGAGGCAATCCTGGAAGAGGGCTGACAGCTGAAGGCCTTCTGCTAGCAGTACTCTCAGATATGGGGAAGATTTAGTTTTCTGGAAAGTTCTGAGAGGCACACTATTAGTTAATTTGTTTTTAACATTGATAATGTAGCCACTTTATGATGTGGCACAGTAAAGACAACATAAAACCATCTGACATAAAAATTCCTTGTTCAGGAATGAATTGTGTCTACCTAGGAAGATGACTTCTTGGGATTGGGAGAGTGCAAAAAAAGAGGTGACTTTGAGTACCACATCTGAAATGCACAGACAGGAGGTTCACGGAGGTGAAAGTAAGAGACGATGCATGATTAAACAGCATGGGAAAGGCTTGACACGCCAGGGCCATTTGACATTCAATTTCAATTTGTTTGCAGCAGCCTTGTATATAAACCACCCCTTCCATTTCCACCATAAAGGTCATGTAGGAGGTTTGGGGGATTTTGTTCTGCTGCTTTTTGTTTTGTGTTTCTGGTGCTTTGTGAAAATCAGGTAAAGATTCAGCAGAAATATTAGTGCAGCAGGGGGTGACATATTGAAATAGCAGTAATGTAGCTCTTAAGGACACGGGACCCCGGGAGCTATCTCAAATTGCTGTTATTTTTATGACTCTCAGCGTTTACCCACAGTGATTAGTTCCTATAAGGACAGGCTCCTGTACTTGATTTGGTAGCTGCAAGGAAGAAAATGTAGGGAAACTCAAAAACAGCCACGCTGGGAGGAAGGAGTTCAGGAAATAAAGGAGGTGGAAAATGCAGGATGTATTCACAAAAATTCATAGGAAGAAAGAAAAGTCATCTGATCCAGAAAGCCCATAAACATTCTCGGGATAAATGGAGACAAGTACTTTGTGCATATCTCCAGGGACATATTTCTATAATGGAGTTCCTTCTATCTAGATTGTAAATACTATACCTCTTGAACATTTGAATTCCTTGCCAAAAATATTGTTGCTTTACTTCAGATAACCTAATTAACAGATAAATTTGCATCTACCAGCATGTTACTAGGCCAATTAACTGAGACTCGATGCCTTAAATTCTACTAGGCTATGCAGAGAGAAGTTTACATACAGTATTATTGTGTTGTTCAAAGCTTCATAGGGAGTTCATTTTTTAGAAAAAAAGTCTAAGAGGTTTTGGTTTCTCATGAAAGAAAATATCTAGAGTATAATGAAGTATAATTTATTCAATTAAAAAAGTATAGCATATAATTAATTCCTACTTAATAGACAGGAGTACCACCTTGTGAAAAAAAATGAAAGCTTACTTTACTCTGAACTCTTTGAAAAATGCTTTTAATTAGAAACCGATAACCCAAAGATAGCTTCCATAACCTTTTATCACTTTAAGAAAGTTGATCTCAGAGATTGGAACAATCTATTATAAAATCCATTAATATAAAAATATATACAAACAAGATCTACAAATATTAACTATGTGGTCTACAAATATTGGCTGCATAGTCAATTTACATATCCAGTTTATGAGTACTACGTGTGGTTTTCAAAATGTGTGCCTATATTTTTAAAAAGGTATCAAAGGGATTGTTGGGTCTTTTTATGTTGCTTAATTTGAGTTCTCTGGAGATCCTAGTTATCAAGATTTTGTCTGATTCATAATATGCAAATATCCTTTCACATTGTGTAGGTTGTCTATTTGCTTTGATTGTTGGCTCCTTAGTTGTACAGAAGCTTTTCAGTTTAATTAAGTCCCATTTTTAAATTTTTGTTGTTGTTGCAATTGTCATAGAAGTCTTCTTCACAAAGTCTTTCCCAGTCTTTCCCATTTTCCCATGCTTTCTTTGAGGATTTTTATCATTTCATGCCTTAAATTTAGGTCTTTTATTCTTCCATTTGTATATCACTGGGCAAGAGAAATGAATAGACCCTTCTCTAAAGAATATAGACAAATGACTAACAAGCATATGAAAAAATGCTCATCGTCTTTAATTATCAGAGAAATGCAAATGAAAACCACCCTGAGATACCATGTTACCCCAGTAAGAACGGCCCCCATCACAAAATCTCAAAACTGCAGATGCTAGTGTGCATGTGGAGAGAAAGGAACACTTCTACATTGCTGGTGGGACTACAAACTAATCCAACCTTATTGGAAGGAAGTATGGAGAATCCTCAAAGAACTCAAATGAAACTTCCCATTTGATCTGCAATCCTATTACTGGGCATCTACCTAAAAGAAAAAGAATCCTTTTATCATAAGGACATTTGCACTAGACTATTTATCGCAGCTCAATTTATAACTGCCAAAATGTGGAAACAGCCTAAATGCCCATCAACCCAGGAATGGATTAACAAGCTGTGGTATATGTACACCATGGAATAGAATTCAGCCCTTAAAAAGATGGAGACTTTATGTCTTTTGTGTTTAACTGGATGGAAGTGGAACACATTCTTCTTAGTAAAGCATCACAAGAATGGAGAAGCAAGAATACTATGTACTCAATTCTGATCTGAGGACAATTGATGATCTAGTACACAGTGGGGAGTGGGGAAGAGGGGTGTGGGGGAGGGAGAGAGGGAGGAGGTGGGGAGGTCACAGAGTGTGACATACCTCTTGGGGATGGGACACAATTATAAGAGGGACTTTACCTAACAAATGCAATCAGTATAACCTGGTTCTTTGTATGCTCAATGAATCCCCAACAATAAAATAAATAAATAGGTCTGTGCCTGTGGCTCAAAGGAGTAAGGCGCCAGTCCCATATGCCAGAGGTGGTGGGTACAAACCCAGCCCCAGCCAAAAACTGCAAATAAATAAATAGGTATAAAAACGTGGAGGATGTTTTTACAATTAAATAAAATCTGCAACTCACCCTCTACAGAAGATGATTTTCTGATTATCTTGATTGGCATAAAATCTTTCTGGAGCAAAAAAGGAATCATAGATTTTCTTGATTACCTAAAATAATAGGCTAGGCTATTAGTTTAATTTATATCAAGAAAGCATAAAATGTAGTGCCTACATCTTTGGCTCACTTCTATTCCTACCATTGTGTTTTGCATCTTGCAGGTTTTTTAGACAGTGAACAGAATTTTGAGAGAAGATTAGAACATAAGGCTTAGGGTATACATCATTTGCATGTTATCCAGAGGGACATATCAATGATTACTGGCTAAGACACAAAGAGGTATTAAAAATGACAATGAGATAAATTAGCCCAATTTTGTAACAGTGGTATTGATCATTTATTTTGTTCATTTTATGCTTATTGATATCCTATAAATAAGTTACTTGATGCAAACATCAGCCATCTTATAGTTGAGTAAACTAAGATTAAAGAACAAGTAAGTTGGCTAAAACCACATGATGCTTGGCTGGGCGTGGTGGTTCAGATCTGTAATCCTAGCACTCTGGGAGGCCAAGGCAAATGGATTGCTTGAGCCCAGGAGTTCAAGACCAGACTGAGCAAGAGTGAGACTCTGTCTCTAAAAATTAGAAAAAATTAGCCTGGCATTGTGGTGGCCAAATATTGTCCTAGCTACTTGGGAGCCTGAGGCAAAAGGATCACTTGAACCCAGGAGTTTGAGATTGCTGTGAACTAGGCTGAGGCCACAGCACTCTAGCCTGGGCACTAGAATAAGACTCTATCTCAAAAAAAAAAAAAAAGAAAGAAAGAAAGAAAGAAAAGAAAAGAAATCACATGATTATTATAGAATTTGGAGAACAAGTCAGGCCTGTCTCATTCTAAAATTCTTATTTTTAGCCATTAAATTTTTTTAATAAATATTCATTTCAATTATACGGAAATATTCATAAAATTGATTTTACTTCTCATATAACACTATTTCAAACTTCACTTGTAAATTTTCATGTTTGGGTGAGATGTCAACCTTTTAATATATTTGAAAATTAATCTTACAATGTCAATGCTAAGTTCCCAGTAGGGAAATAAAATGTGGGATTTCAGCATGTTGGGTATCCTAACATAAAATTTACTCTGTACTTTGAATTTGAATGATATTTCACTTGCACTTTTTCTTTGTACCAGCACATTAAATTGGCATTAATAAAGGTTTCCTAAACTAGAATATCTCAAAAAGTCGAGAGATTTTTATTACTTTGAGTAAAGTTAATATGTCAGTCTCCTACCCTAAGTTTTTCAAAGCCAGACAGAAATAGCTAAAGTAATTCAAAAGGGAGAAGAGCGTACCAGACAGAAAAATGTGTAATATATACAATAATGAGTGGGAAAGAGATTGTTCTGATTACCAAATGGAGTTTGTAGGAGCCCAGATCCATAGAATTGTGATGCTGTACGGTTTGGTGGAAAGAGAAGGGTTTGGAGCCAGGAGCCCTGAGTCTGAACGTCAAAATCAACAGTCACCATCGAATGTGCACCATACGCTGTGTGTACCACACACATTGTCACTCTCTGGCTCTTTATCTGTACCATGAACATATAACAATGTCTGCTCAATTTAAAAGGCTATGATGAGAGCAAAAAAGAAAGAGAATATGAAAAACCTTTGTAGAATATAAATATATATATATAAATAACAAGTTAGTTCTTCTAACCTTGACTGATGGTTATCACAGCAGTTGTTCCTTACGTTTAAGTCTAAGAATTGACTCTATCACTTAAGCTCTATCTTTCATGGTCAGGAAGTGGTGAAATAAAAAACATCAAGCTAAATACCGTGAATTGCCCATTAGATGATCTATTTTCTGTCAATATTATAGTTGTGTGTGTTATAGGACGGCAGAATTACATATCCATTCATACAAGTCAAGGGGTTCGGGTTTTAGTGAAGCCTTCTTAAAAGGGTTTTGTTATGTTTAATACTTTAAATATGAAATGAAAATATTGCCCTTCATTTCTTTACAGACAATAAAGAAAATAAGGTTATTTTTTTACTTCAGCCTAGAAAGATAGTCATTGATCTGTTCTGTCCAACCATCATACCAAATACGAGTCTATAAAAATAATTAAAATGTGTGGTCTGCCCTCAAGGGTTTTCTGGTCCAATATGGGGGTCAGTCACATGACCAGCTACTGCATTAGGTGGTAAGTGCCATGGCTGAAATGGACCTAATTCCACTAGAGGCATTAGAAGGAATGCCTCTTTAGGCACTAGGAGGAATGACTCTTTCTGTCTACCTCCTCATCATGGCAATACTTAATATGAGTATGGAAGGATAAGTTCCCCATTTCCACAGGAGAGAAAAAGAGCATTCTGGAAAAGAACAACATCATATAAAAACATCAAGGTGTGACCTCCAGGCACGTTTTGTGAATGGTCAAACATTTGGCAGTACTGGAGGGGAGAGGGAATGAGGCTTGCTTGACGCAAGGGCAAGTTCAGGTATTGACCATCCTGTGTAGTCTGCCAAGGAATGTAGATTTTTATGTCTTGAGTTATGAAAACTGTGGAGGAGTTTAGAATAAAGGAATAATCAATGCTAATTTTTTTTTTAAACAAAATCCCACTTTCTTGCTCCCAGTAGGGTGTTATGGTATCACAGCTCACAGCAACCTCAAACTCTTATGCTCAAGTGATTCTTTTGCCTCAGCCTCCCAAGTAGCTGGGTCTACAGGCACCTGCCACAATGCCCAACTACTTTTAGAGACAGAGTCTCGCTCTTGCTCAGGATGGTCTCCAACCAGTGAGCTCAGGCAATCCATCTGCCTTGGCCTCCCAGAGTGCTAGGATTATAGGCATGAACGACTGCACTTGGTAAGAGTTTAGAATAAAGAAAGATGCCAGATTTATTTTCTTGAGTAGTCATACAGGTGATTCTGTGGAGTCCACAGGGACAAAATAAAATTGTCAGAGGTGCTAGGTGTGGAAAATATTATGGTGACTCCACTATATGTAAAAAAATAAGAACAACATTGAATTGTATTTTGGTTTTTCTCTTCTTAATTATTTTAATGCTCTTTCAAAATGTTAATCATGAAAGCATTTGAACTATTTGCTCACCTTCCTATAAATTTATTTTGTGCCATATGTGCCTAAATAGCAATATCCAAAACTCATTACTTTCTTCCTCTTGCTGCCAAATGAATAAAAAAAGAAAGAGAAAGCCACAGAAAAAGAATCCGTATTACTAACTCGAGAACAAGACAATTCTAAAGCCCAAGACAATATTGTAATCCACCTATGTACGGGGATTTGAGGGCACAAATCCAGTGTCACTGGTAATTCCACAGGACTGGAACATGGGTCACAGATAAGAACTTGCTTCCAAGGCAGACACAACTCTATTGCAGACTCTTGCATCAAATGAATCAATTAACTAATAACAAATAGATAATAATAATAAATAAAGTCCTTATGTCAATGCCCAAGGAAAACACAATTGCATCACTATTTCCTTGTAAGTTAATGCTAATAAGATGATTCAACACTTAGTATAAATGTGTTTTATCTAATAAAGGTATTACGAAAATTGTTGTATGGCCCTTTAAGGGCGAGAGTAGTTTAGAAAATAACTGATCTTTAGGCCAGGAAAGGGACATCATACTAAAATTGAAAAGGGTCCCTGGAAGAAAATCCAACAGTATCAAAGAGACAATAAACCACTCTGATGCCTGTAGAAAGAGAAATCTATTCCTCCAAGTTGCTGTAATGGAATCTTCACTGGTTTGAAAGGAAATCTGTACATCAAAGCACAAGCGACAGTCAGCTTGCTCTCAGAGTCGTGTCAGAAGGCAATGCAGAGTTAACTGCCACCACCTCCTGGCTGCTCTGATGGGCTTCCATAAAGGCGGGAGCATAAGCAGGACTTAAGGTGGACGTAGATGGAACCAAGAGGGGAAACAGATCTCAGCACGAGCACGTGTGTGGAGGACGTGCTTAGCACACCTGATATAAGTAAAGAAGATGGTGTTAACAGAGGGATCACAGTAACATTTGGGGTATCGAATCCTATTACGTGTTTATGTACTAGAACGGAAAGGGCATAGGCAGGTCGTTCGTGCCATCCTTCCACAGCTGTGTGAGAAACTCTCTATTTATTAGATGACGATATCTTTCTTTAAATGACATTATGTCTGTGTGACTGTTTACATGGATCTCAAATGCATCAAGTCAAAGCTACCCCCAATTTTTTCCATCTGCTAATATACCATGGCTTCGAAGTCCACACGAGTTCAGGGGAATTCTTAGCGTGTTTGGAAAGTCTTAGATATGTATAATTTCAGATGTCTAAGAAACTATACATCACGGCATCTTGTCCTTTTGTTTAAATCCCACACACTTCAACCGGCTTTTCCTGACATAGGCATTGATTTGTCAGTCAGTTTCAGAACTTAGCGATTTGGAGAATCCAACATGATTTAGAGTACAAGATTTTTAAACTCTTAAAGGGAAAGCCACTGCACTGGGTCTCAAGATGTGAATTTTCCTCTAATTTTCTAAGGTAATCTCACTTTCTCTCTTTCTTTCTGTCTTTCTCTCTCTCCCTGCCTCCCACTCTCTTTCCAGTTTTTAACATAAGAATTGGAATTAAGGTTCAGCGCCCGTAGCACAGTGGTTACGGCGCCAGCCAAATATATCGAAGTTGCCCTTGAATCAAGATTTTTTTTTATTAAATAAAGAAATTCCATTTATGCCACATATGAAGTTGTTATTAGGAAATATAAAGAAGACATGCATTTTGGTTTAGGTTAAGACAATCATCAATTCTCCTCATGTTTAATGGTGAGGGGAGCTTTGGGATGCTGGCTTTCATTTTCTCTGTGCAGAAATCCTGGCCCATTCAGGCAGTATACGTATGACCTTGGCTCCATCAGCACCGTGATCTCAGCAATGCATCTATCATCCCAGCCTTTGGACCTAACAAGTATGAACCACATTACATCAGAGAAGAGTGCCAGGGTCAACAATTAATATCTTAGAGTTACAACTGCATATGAACCTATGTGCTTGCATTTTTACAGATACTACAGTGTAGTATTATTTATTTCTAAAATAAAAAAGGAGCATATATATTGTGAAGTTGGCTACCAAATATGTTTCCACATAGGCCAATGTTATTCATAGCTCTGGACAATAAATAGTAGCATTCAATAAGCATGGTTACAAGCTAAAGCCATTTCTAACTTTTCCTTAAATAAAGCTCTAAATTTATTTGAATGATAGCCGAATGATTATAAATAAATACTAAAAACAGTTGAATAGAACTGATCAGCCTGATTTTATCTATCTCTTTGGTAAGTCAAAACTTCATGTAATTCATTTGAGAGTTAGAAATCAAGTGATCTTGTGTTGCCTTCAAAGCCCCCCCCCCCATTTATATGTTTAAAAACAGGAGCAGCTATGTTTGTGTACGAGACCCATGAGGTCTCAGGGCCAAAATAGGTGGCAATAATCCTAGTTTGCGCCCAGAATATGTCATTGCCAACAAGACTTCAGCTCCATCTTTCTTTTTTTGGCCGGGGCTGGGTTTGAACCCGCCACCTCTGGCATATGGGGCTGGCACCCTACCCTTTTGAGCCACAGGTGCCGCCCTTCAGCCCCATCTTTCTTGGATCTCAATGGTGGCAAAATAAACACAGAGTTATTCATTAGCCATGTTCCATTACATGGCTGGAACAGAAAGTAGTAGTCTATAACTGGGGACTAGCCTGGCGTCTGCACACAGACCCAGAAATGAGGTGAGACTGTAGGGTTCCTTCAGGCAGACAGTCAGCTCCTCCTCCTCAGACAGCCTTTAGCACTGACTCCATTGTGACTCTAAGTTCCAAAAGCGACTCCTTTACTAAGTTGGACTCTTTGCTTAAAACTATTCACGTGATTTTCTTTGACCTATACCCAAGGGAGTTTATAACAAAGAACCAGAGTGTATCAAAGAGAAATCAAGAGGGGCTAATCGTTTCATAATCCCCAAAGAGCCTGGCCTAAGAAATTCTTGCAAAAGGAAGAGTAAATTTAGTTGCAACGTTTTACTTTTGTACATAATATTGATCAACTGTGATAAAGAGGTGGAAAAAAATTTCTAGCAAACTTAGTCTTTCTTATTCAATAAAGTCAAAAAGTAAACATGTCATTTGAAGAGGTTAAAGCCAGATATTACGTTCACGGTTCACCCAAACAAAAACATGTCATTCTGCTTGTGGGGCAGGTGGCATTAACTTCTTAGAATAAGCAGATTAAAATGAAATGAATTTGATTCTGCTTCATTTGGGGAAGACGAGATAGGGCGTAGCTTGAGACACAGGCACCATATGGAGATAAGCATAGGCAATGAGAGGCAGACGAGAAGAAGGCACATTGCCAACTATTATAACTTTTAATCTGTTTGCCAATTGTGTCCTAGATACCTCTAAAGGTTTTTGCTTTTTACCTCTGAGTTTTCAGGCTACAGTAAGAATATGAATATGTATAAAGGGGGATAAATGATTCAACGAAGATTTATTCTGTTAGCTACGAGGGCTAGAGGCAATTTCATATTTGCATTTTTATCACCACCTCTTTAAATAAGATTACATAAATTCTAAATTACCTAGTTGTTTTCCAAAACTTTTTTTGCATCAAATTTTGAGCTAAATTTATATTTGAAATAATTAAAATCATTTTTCTAGGCCATTACCCTTTTGGACCTATCGGGTTAGTTAGGTAGAACCTTTCAATTTCTGTTCTTATAGACTTTTTCAAATAATATTGACCATGCAATGAATATTTTGATTTCTAAATTGAAGATTCACGGTTGGTTAATACCTATGTTTATAAAAGTATAAAGTAATTCAGTGAGCCATAGTATGTGAACTGGTTATACATCTAGCTTAAATGGATCAAACCTCATGTAGCCAGAGGATTCAATGAAATGAAATGCCCTATTACTTAAATTATTGTGAACAATTGAGGCGATCTTATATTTTGATGTTTTACACATTCTTTTAATATATGTGTGCTTTTCAATCGTTGCTAATTCCATTATTTTATGGGGCACCATTGTTTAGAAGTCATTAACAAACAAAAATCTTGACCTTCTGAACAGGGATTTGAAAAGGATGGATAGAGACTTGCAAAGATATTATCAATTCTTAAGATCCTTGCTTCAGGATATTACATTTCAGCTGTTCAGTCACTGTTATTTTTATAAACAAAAATATAATGGTTATTTCTCGTATAATTATGGGATGTACTTCAGAGACTGATGTTATTACACAGAGAATAAAGCACCACATAAATCAGAACTTTAGAAACAGGCAAATTTGAAATGTTGCTTCAAGAGTAGTTGTGGGCATAGTGCCCTTTCAATATGAACAACTAATGCCCATTATTGTTAATAACATTTTCTCATATAGGCCTCTCAGAGAAGGAAACCATTTTCCTTTTATTGGTTGCCATTTCCATGTTTCTGAGTAAGTACCAGATTAAAATAAAAATAGTGATTTATATTTAACAAAAATATTGGTTTAAAATGTATTCTAACTCTTTTTTTCTTTTTGTTTCTAACTCTTCTTATAACAAAATGATAAGCTACTTAAGATTATTATGAATTTTTTAATACTAGAACAAAGATGATGCCCAATGTTAAAATTTTGGTGAACTATTGTTATTTAATTGCTCTTCACTATTCTGGCAATTGTACCACTTTCCTACATGCTAGTAAAAAGTGTCCTATAAGGCTGAATTTTTTTTTTTTTTTACTGTATCTTTTATAAAAAGTAAACTCCAAATTTTAAGCACCTGATGTGACATGATAAACACGAAAAGAAAGAAGCTATCATCTCCGTTTAAGAGGTCTTGGGACCTAGTGACCTAGAAGAAATCAGACTGGCAGTGTCAAATCAATTTCTGTAGATTTCAACTCACATCAATATAACATTACACATAATTCAACATGGAGAACAGCCAACTAAAAACAGGTTGAGGAATGTTGTTATAGGGATATAAATTGTTTATCAGCTTCTTATGATTGAAGAAGATATTTTTTTGAGTCAAAATTAGGATTAGTGACAGGCAAAAGTAACAGTTAAAATGGAAGCTCACTGCAGTTGATGGAGATAAGCGAATACTTGCCAAGGTTGGAGAGTATTTTCAAACATAAAGAAAAATTAGATTTTGGGTAACTGTCACCAGTAAAATCATGATACATGAAATGCATGAAAGGCAAACACAAAGTATTAAAAGAGAAGTGAGTCAGTGAAATAAAGGTGCCAGAGAAAATACGAAGAGAGAGACTACATTGTATACCCACAGAGTCTTGACTGCAAAAATTAAGACTATAAAATACCTTCTGCTTACTGCTACTTCAGTCTTAATTTGCTGAACCAGGGAACAGACGATATTAATTATCATACATATTTTGTAACATTCTTGTAAATATTAGATAAATTAATAGATGTGAACCATATTGAACAATACCTTGAATATACAGTAAAAACACAGTAAATATAGCACTTGCTACTATTATTATTATTATTACACTACTTCTTCATGAGAAAGAGAGAGCTTAGAAAATGGTCACTTTGTGGCTCTGCATAGTGAGTAGGGCCCTGGCCACATACACAGAGGTTGGCAGGTTTGAGCCCAGCCCAGGCCTGCTAAACAACAATGACAACTGCAACCAAAAAGTAGCTGGGCATTGTGGTAGGTGCCTGTGGTCCCAGCTACTTGGGAGGCTGAGGCAAGAGACTCACTTATGCCCGAGAGTTGGAGGTTGCTGTGAGCTGTGACTCCATGGCACTCTACCGAGGGTGACAAAGTGAGACTCTGTCTCAAAAAAACAAAACAAACAAAAAAAAAGATCACTTTCCTGCTGATGAGTCCTGTATGCTCATGTGCTCATGTAAGAAAGAGACAACATACTATTTAACTCTTCCCTGAGAGTACATGACTCAGAATCTGAACTCATTAAATATTTTCATCAAAAAATAAAAAAAAGAATGAAAGCAACTCTTACTTCCCCTTTCTAGCAGTTAGGTAGATATCAATATTTCACCAAATTCAAAATTAATTATTTGTCTTAAAAAGTGTCTCTACCAGCAGCAGGTCATAGTGCATCACGTTGCTCATCTTTCTCAAAGCTTTCTGTAAAGCCCAACTATAAAACCAAACGTTAACTCATTAGAAGCAGAGGGCTTTCATGGGATAATACCATCCTTGAAAATGACACAAACATTGTCCTTTTGAAATCTAATTTCAAGAAATATTTCTGAGAAAAATAAATAATTTAGGAATTAATAATGTGTAGATAAATAAGACATAGCACCTGTCAACAGGGCGTTCACAGTATATTTGGGGAAACAAGTTTTTGTATGTATCTAAAACAGAAATTAAATATTGACAAGTGATAAAATAGGAAGAAAAAGCTTGGCGCCTGTAGTACAGTGGTTACGGCACCAGCCACATACACAGAGGCTGGTGGGTTCAAACCCAGTCAGGGCCAGCTAAACAATGGCAACTGCAGCAACAACAACAACAACAGAAAGATAGCTGGGTGTTGTGGGCAACTATAGTCCCAGCTCCTTGGGAGGCTGAGGCAAGAGAATTGCTTAAGCCCAAGACTTTGAGGTTGCTGTGAGCTGT
>NW_003852407.1:23172721-23182752 GCF_000181295.1 Otolemur garnettii
TACTCAAAAATAAATTATAAAACAAAGAATAAATCTAGACACAATCTCTAATATGTGGCATAAGTGGATTAATGGAGCTTCCCTTTATTTTATGTAGAGGACCTGTGCATAGAAATAATAAGGTTTATTTTTGCCAGATTTCACTTTTGGTAATTGCAGAATAGTTATAATGATTATAAACTTTAGGCAATGTTTAGAAACCAGAATTTCTCTCCAGAAATCAAAAGCAAGCAAAAACTGGAGAAGAGTTGGGTCTTAAGAGAGAAAAACAGCACTGTGAGAGATTCAGTTTGTGCAGCACCCAGTCCTCATGGCATGGAATAGTGTCAGCATAAATAGAAAGACTTGGTCTTACTCTAGAAGTCAGGAGATGGGGTTCAGGGCTGCAAGAATGGTAGGAAGAAAATTAGAAACACATGAATAAACTTTGCCCAAATCTTAGATTAGCCTGAACTAAGCATGCACATGGAGACTCCAAGTGACTCACCAGAAGTAACAGCTGCAAGGCTGAAAGAGAATCACAAAGAGAATCTAGAGTATAAATTAACTACCTGCTAGAACAAAAATTATCACTTTTAGATTATAACAAAATTCATAATCTCTACAACATATCATGCACAATGTTTAGTAAACAATAAAAATTAGTAGACATTCCTTCCCAAACAGAAAAAATGTGTCACACAGTCTAAGAAAAACTATTAATAATGCTCAGCCTACAGAAAAATGAGACACTGGATTCATTGAGCAAGAACTGTAAAGCAGCTATTTAAAAATGTGTTAATTAATTTAAAGGAAAATATGATAATACATTGTCAAATGGAGACTCTGAGAAAGAATGAGGTGGAAATTTTAGAATTAAAGATACAATATCTGAAATGAAAAATGTCTTGATTGGCTAAATTGCAGACTAAAAAGAGTAAAAAAGTAATAAACTTAAATACAAATCAATAGAAAGCATATGATCTGAAAAACAAAGAGAAAATAAAATTTTAAATTAAGAAGATTCTCAGTGATATGTTCTAATATATGTGTTGCTGAAGTCCTAGAAAGAAAGGAGAGAAGAAAAGGGCAGAATATTTTAGAAATGTGGTAAAAAATGTAATTTACAGATCCAAGAAGCTCAGTGAACCCTATGAAGTTGAAGAACAGAAAAATGCACCTAAGTACATTGTAATAAAACTGCAGAAAAACAACAATAAAGAGGAACATTTTGAAAACAGCTAGATCAAAATGACATCTACAAAGACATAAATTATGATCAACTTTTCTGCAAAAGTGGTGAAGCCAAGAACAATGGAACAACATCTTCAAACTGCTAAAAAAGAAAATCAAGAAATCCATAATTCTGCATCCAGTTAAATTATTCTTTGAAAACGGAGCTTACTATTTTGAAGTAAACAAAAGTGAGAACATTTTTTACCATCAGAACTACACTACAAAATATGCCAAAATGAATTCTTCAGGCTGGAGAAAATGACACCCCATGGCACTCACATCTCCTGGACAAAGTGAAGCGTTCTGCAAATGATACATTTAGGTAAATAGAGGAGATCATATATTTTTTTCACATTATTTCTTTAAAAAGTAATTCAAAATGTTGCAACATATCCAGCGGGGTTGATATGTAGACTTATTATATATGAAAATAGTGGAACAAAATATAGAGTTGACAGATGAAACTTTACGGGTTACAATATTCTTACATTTGAGGTAAACTAGTATAATATTCACTCTAAGTAGACTGTAATAATTCAAAGATTCATTCTATAATTCCTACAATGACAACTAAAAATTCAATAGAGAAATTAAACACACATACCTATGAATATTTGATCCATCCAAAAGAAAGAAAAGGAGGAGAAAAGTGAATTAAAAACCAATGGGACCAATAATAAACAAATACAACCATGGCAGACACAGATAAAACCATATCATTGTGAACATTGACTATAACTGGAAAAAACGCTATTTATAAGGGAGAGATTGTCAGAAAGAAAAGCAAGAAACAATTTTTTCTATTTGGAAGATACACCTTAAGTACAAAGGCAAAGATGAGTTTGAAGTATATGAGAAAAGCTATGCCATGGCCAGCACCGTGGCTCACGCCTGTACTCCTAGCACTCGGGGAGACCCAGGCAGGTGGATTGCTTGAGCTTAGGAGTTTGAGACCAGCTGAGCAAGACCAAAACTCTGCTTCTAAAAAACAATAGCCAGAAGTGTGGCAGGTGCCTGTAGCCCCTGCTGCTCTGAAGCTATGTTGCCATAACACTCTTATCCACAGCAATAGAGTGAAACTTTGTCTCAAAGAAAGTAAGAAAAAAAAAAAAAGAAAGAAAAGAAAAGAAAAGCTGTGCCATATAACAGTAGATGCAAACAAACAAACAAACAAAACCTGGTGTGACTACGTTAGTATTAAAAAAAATAGAACAATCACGTACTTCAAAATTCATTTTGCGGCCAGTGCTGTGGCTCATGCCTGTAATCCTAGCACTCTGGGAGGCCAAGATTGCTTGAGGTCAGGAGTTCAAGATCAGCTTGAGCAACAGCGAGACCTCACCTAACCCCATCTCTAAAAACTAGCCGGGCATTGTGGTGGGTGCCTATAGTCCCAGCTATTTGGGAGGCTGAGGCAAGAGGATCACTTGAGCCCAGGAGTTGGAGACTGCTGTGAGCTATGACTCCATACCACTCTAAGGAGGGTAACAAAGGGAAATTCTGTCTCAAAAAACAAACAAACAAACAAAAGAAAAAACTGGCTCAGTGCCTGTAGCTTAAGTGGGTAAGGCACCAGCCACATACACCAGACCTGGTGGGTTCAAATTAAGCCTGGGCCTGCCAAACAACAATGACAACTATAACCAAAAAATAACTAGGCATCTGTGGTCCTAGCTACTTGGGAGGCTGAGGCAAGAGAATCACTTAAGCCCAGGAATTGGAGGTTTGCTCTGAGCTGTGACTCCAAGGCACTCTACCCAGGATGACAGCTTGAGGCTCTGTCTCAAAACAACAACAACAACAACAACAACAACATAAACCAAATTCATTTTGTGAGGCCAGCATAGTCCTGATGTCATTGCAAAGACATTAGAAGAAAAGAAAATTATGTTTAACTCTTAAACATAGGCATAAGAAACCTTAAGAAAATATTAGCAAATAAAATCTCCCAAAATGCACAAAAGACATCTCTTTATGAAAAATTAGGGTTTATTCCAAAAATGCTAGGTTAGTTCAATATTTGAAAATTAATGTAATTCACCATATTATTAGAAGAAAAAAGAAAAAATTATATAATTAGCTCAATAGATGCCAAAAAAGAATTCAATGTAATTTGAAAATTCAACACTCATTCATGCTTTTTTAAAAAAAACTTGTAGCAAATTAGGAATTGAAGGAAACTTCCTCAGTCTAAATATAGGGCATCTAAGAAAAGCCATAGCTAAAAAATTCTTAATTGTGAAACATTAAGCATTTCCCCATCAATTTTGGAAAAAGGAAGGGATATTTTCTCTCAGTAATTCTACTCAATATTATTTTGGGTCTCAGCCACAATAAGTCAAAGAAAAATTAAAAAAAAATGAAGTTCAAAAGTGAATAAGAACACAGGTCTCCATTTTTGCATGACGTGGTTGTCTACATAGACTATCTTCAGAAATATATAAAACAGCATTTTGGCCAGAGTTGCCCTCTACCAGTAATTCACCAAAATGAGGAACCCAAAAGGAAAAAGGAGAGACACCCAATACATGTTCTCTAGGCCTTTTAGAAAATATGGAGTTGTTGCTTTGGCCACATATATGCGAATCTACAAGAAAGGTGATATTGTAGACATCAAGGGAATGGGTACCATTCAAAAAGTATAGATGTCACCATGGCAAAACTGGAAGGGTCTACAGCAGGGTTCTTAACCTTCCTAAAGCCACACAACTTTAATACAGTTCCTCATGTTATGGTGACCCCCAACCATAAAATTGTTTTTATTGCTACTTCATAACTATAATTTTGCTACTGTTATGAATTGTAATGTAAATATCTGATATGCAGGATGTATTTAGGTGACACTTGTGAAAGGGTCATTCAACCCCAAAGGGGTCGTGACCCACAGGTTCAGAATTGCTGATCTACAGTGTTACCCAGTATGCTATTGGCACTGTTGTAAACAAACAACTTAAGGGCAAAATTCTTGCCATGAGGATTGATGTTCATATTGAGCATATTAAGCATACTACAAGTGGAGACAGCTTCCTAAAACACATGAAGGAAAATGATCAGAAAAAGAAGGAAGCCAAAGAGAAAGGGACCTGGGTTCAACTGAAGTGCCAACCTGATCCACCTAGAGAAGCCCACTCTGTGAGAACCAACAGGAGCCTGAGCTGCAGGAACCTGCTCCCTATGAAGTCATGGTATAACAGTTATACAGCATAGTGCACAAGTGAAACAAGAGGACCTCCCTCAAAACTGAAGCATAAAGTGCTGGAACCCATTCCCCATGAACTCATGGCGTAATAGTCATACAGCACAGCACACAGGGGAACCAGTTGAACAGAAGCATAAAGTGCTGGAACCCATTCCCCAGGAATTCATGGCATTATAGGTGTACAGCACAGCACACAGGAGAACCAAGAGAACCAATGGAACATAAAAAAGCCATGCTTGGTTTTAAACTTTCAAAATATCCTGAAAGTAAAAACCCAATAAATAGGGAAATATACTATGTTCATGGCCCAGATGACTTAGTATTATTAAGATACTAGTTCTTCCTAATTCCACTGTACATTCAATACAGACCAATATTTTATCAGCAGACTTTGGAAGTCTTAACTATCTGATTTCAATACTTATTATACAGATACAGGAACCAAGTCAGCATAGCATTATTAACAGAGTAGACCAAAAAGGTCAATGGAGTAAAACAGACCTAAAATGGTCAACTGATTCTCAGCAAAGTTGCCAAAATGACTAAGTGTGGAAAGAAAAAAATTTTAAATAAATAATGCTAGAATAACTGAATAACTGTGCTATTTTATCCACAATAAAAAGAAAAATGAACATTGCCCTTATCTCATGTCATACACAATAGTTGATTTGAGGTGGATCATAGACTTAAGCAACAGGTAAAACTATACATATGCTATAAAAAAAATAAGAGCACATCTTATAATATACAAACACTTCTTAGACACAGAAAACAATAACCACAAAAGAAAAACATGATAAACGGATTTCATCAAAATTAAAATCTTCTACCTATCAAAACAGACTGTAAGGAAAATGAGTAAACTTCACCCTGAAAAAATATATTTTTGAAATATATAAACAAAGAACTTACACACAGAACAAGTAACTTTTAGAACTCAATAACCCCAAAATAAAAATGGGCAAAAATCTTGAACAGACACATCATGAAAGAGGACAGCCAAATGGTGAAATAAACAAGTATCAAAAAGTTTTGTGTTTAATCTCATTGGTCTCCAGGCAAGTGAAAATTAAAACCAGAGTGACATATTGTTACTTTATTTCTGAAATGAAAACACTGAAAATGTTGGTGAGGATGTAGAGTTACTAAAAATCTAATATATTACTTGTGGGAGGGCAAAATGGTACAGCTACTTTGAAAAATACTACGTCAATTTCTCATAAACTTAAACATTCTTTTTTCCATAAGATCCAGAAGTTCTACTCCTATGTCTTTTTCTACATCTACATCTTCTGTGGCTATGCTTATCTGTCTCTCTATGTATCTGTCTACTACCCATCTTCCTAGATATATATATATATATGTGTGTGTGTATGATTTTATATATATATATATATCCTATTTAACAGGTAATTGTGTGTGTGTGTATATATGTGTGTGTGCGTGTATGATTACCTGTTAACTAGAAAGGGTAAAATAGGAACTGTCAGTGGAGAAAGCTGACCAAGGCAACAAAGGGGTCAAAGTCAACATCACCTATATAGAGATAAACCAAAATCACATGCTTCCTAATATGCTGCACCATAAAAGAAAAACTTGGGTGGCACCTGTGGCTCAGTGGATAGAGTGCTGGCCCTATATACCAGGGTGGTGGGTTCCAAGCTGGCCCTGGCCAGCTAAAACAGCAAGGAGAATTGCAACAAAAATGGTTGGGCATTGTGGCCTATAGTCCCTCTCTTGCTCAGGAGGCTGAGGCAAGACAATCCCTTAAGCCCAACAGTTGTACTGAGGGTAACAAAGGGAGACTCTGTCTCAAAAAAAAAAAAAAAAAGAGAAAAAGATGAAGCAGAGCCAAGATGGCGGACTGCATCCAGCTTTTTACAGAAGCTCCCGTGCAGAAGGAGCCTTAAAGGACAGAAGGTTAGCAAGGAAGTTAATGGTTTGAAGCGGAGACAAGAGAAAAGATTGAAGAGCACACTTCAACCTTCCTGAGGTGAGCTGTGACCCCCAAAATACAATTAAAAGGTACAAAATCCACCACCAAGTAAATGGGAGTCCCCTTCCCCACAAGAAGGGCTCGCAGTTTACTCCATGCAAACAAGTGAGCAGAGTTCAAACATCCTCCCACTTTATCCCATGGGAGAGACCCCCTAAAAACTGGACCTCTTACCCCTGCCAGCATGCCATGGCACCCTCCTGCCAGGCATAAAACTGTAAAACTGTATAAAACTGTATATATTCAACACCTGCAACATTGAACTCCAAGGATTCCCCACCCACCCACCCTATGAAGTCCAGATTCTTGGGCATCTCCTTGAGAGAAGTGGAGTGGGAAAGGGCTGGTGCTGCTCTGTGCTGACTGGCACAGGAGTGAGGAGAAGAAAGTTGGCTTGGAGGAAGCCATACAGCAACAGTGGCATCCTGAGCTATGAACTGATGCCATTTCAAATAGACAAGCCCCATCTCTCTGGGCAACCAGAGGTTCCGGACAGCAGCCACAGGTCTAATGGACTTGGTAACTTTCATAAGTAAAGAAACCATTAGCACCAGCCCTCAGGGTAGTATAGCTGAGACAAAGGCAGTGGGCAGGCAGAGGCTGGAATTGACACCTGAGTGTAAACTCTAATAGCTTGCTGCCCAGAGCTGAGTTCCTCACCAGTTCTAACAGCCTCTGACTTGCAGAAGAATTTAGAAGGGACAGAAAGTGTGAGGCTAGAACAGCAAGAATTTCCAAAGCCTAAATTCTTCCTCTGCCGGACTGGACTCATATTTCCCAAGGAGCACCTCGCCCTCACGGGAATGCTGAGATAAAGGCAGTGGGTGGGCAGAGGCAGGGACTGACACTTGAGTGTAAACTCTAATTGCTGCCCAGGGTTGAGTTCCTTACCACCTCTAGCAGCCTCTGACTTGCAGAGGAATCTAGCCGGGACAGAAGGCGAGGGGCTAGAATTGAGAGAACTTTCACAGCCTAATTTAAACACACAAGGCCCCCCTGCTGGATGCAGATTTCCGGGTGATTTTGGCAGTCATAACCCCCCAGAACAGTTGCCTACTGGAGTGAATAAGGTCACAGACTTGGGGGATTACAAGTGACTGGGTGCAAGGTGGGGAAGGAGGTATTAACCTTCCCAGACTAACCCATTTGCTGGGTGGGTCCCTTTGCCCTCATGGAGCACTGGAGCAAGTTATATCTGAGCTGCCAGCAGACTCCTCTTATCTAGCTGCCGGAGACATTTGAACTCTTCCACCTGAAACTGGTGCTGACTAGGACAACTGATTTGGACCCCTTAAACTGGGCAGACCACCCAGGGAGTATTCAAAGGGGTACTCTGGGTGTATGGTTGAGGGAAGTTTTGATTTTCCTTGCCCAATTGTTGTTTTTGGGGGGCGGAGTGACTTAATTGCTTGTATTTCTCCACAGTAGAGACTTCAACCAAGAGTAACTGAATCACTAGGGTAGGACAGAGACCAGCTGAAAATAAGACAGAGCCACTTAGCCCCACCGCAACAAACAGATCCCCAGTCACTCAGGCCATAACACCGTACGGGTCCTTGACAAATCTCAAGGGGAAAAGTGAAATAGGGTAAAATAATCATAGGGAGGAATCAGTGGTAAAGCTCTGGTAATAGGAATAACCAGAGTAGATCAACCCCCCCCCCAAGAAAGGATGTGGCAGACAAAACTGAAGATCCCCTTTAAAAACAAATGGCTGAGATGTCAGAAATTGAATTCAGAATCTGGTTTGAAAATAAGATAAAGAGAATAGAGGCAAAGAGAGAAATAGAAATTCAAGGAGCATTCCAAAAGTTCACTCAAGAATTCAATGAATTCAAAGTCAAAACCACCAAAGATTTTGAAACATTAAGGCAAGAGATTGCAGCCCTCAAAGATCTGAAAAATACGGTAGAATCTCTTGATAACAGAGTACAGGAGGCAGAAGAAAGGATCTCAGATCTAGAAGACAAAGTGTCTGAATATGTCCAAACATCCAAAGAGAATCAGAAATGGAAGGGAAAAACGGATCATTCTCTCAGAGAGCTCTGGAATAATTCAAACAAAACTAATATTCACCTTATAGAAATACCTGAAGGCAACGAAGTTGTTTCGCAAAACACAGAGGCTCTTCTGTATGAAATTATGAAAGAGAACTTTTCAGATATGTCAAGAGATCCTGAAATTCAGATTGCAGACAGATTCAGAACCCCAGCATGACTCAATCTGAATAAGACATCCCCCAGACACATCATAATTAGCTTCACTAAAGTTAATATGAAAGAGAAAATCTCAAAAGCAGCGAGATGTAAGAAAACTATAACCTACAAGGGGAAGAATATTAGAATAACTGCAGATCTCTCTGCCAAAATCTTTCAGGCAAGAAGAGGATGGTCATCGACATTTAATCTCTTAAAACAAAATAAATTTCAGTCTAGGATCCTGTATCCAGCTAAACTGAGTTTCATTTGTGATGGAGAAATTAAATACTTTAATGACATCCATGCCTTGAAGAAATTTGCCATAACCAAACCAGCTCTCCAGGATAGTCTCAGACCTATTCTCCATAATGACCAGCACAATCCTCCACCACAAAAGTAAACTAACTCAGAAACTATTGATCAAACTCCAACTTCTACACTGGTGAAAGGATTAAAAACGTCCACTGGACTTTCGAACAACTCGATACCTAATATTTTATCAGGCTTATCAATAATTTCAATCAATGTGACTGGCTTAAATTGTCCTCTAAAGAGGCACAGATTGGCTAATTGGATACAGAAACTCAGACCAGACATCTGTTGTATACAAGAATCTCATCTTACCATAAAAGACAAATATAGACTCCAGGTGAAGAGATGGTCATCTATATTCCAGGCTAATGGAAAGCAGGAAAAAAGCTGGTGTTGCAATTTTATTTGCAGATACAATAGGATTTAAACCGACAAAAGTAACCAAAGATAAAGAAGGCCACTTTATATTTGTTAAGGGCAATACTCAATATGATGAGATCTCAATTATCAATATCTATGCACCCAACCAGAATGCAACTCAATTTATAAAAGAGACTCTAACTGGCATGAGCAACTTGATCTCCCCCAGCTCCATCATAGTTGGAGATTTTAACACTCCTTTGGCAATGTTGGATAGATCCTCTAAGAAGAAGCTTAGCAAAGAAATCTTAGATTTAAATTTAACTATTCAACTTCTGGACTTATGAGACATCTACAGAACATTTCATCCTAACAAAACTGAATACACATTTTTCTCATCAGTACATGGAACATACTCCAAAATCAATCATATCTTAGGCCACAAATCTAACCTTAGCAAATTTAAAGAAATAGAAATTATTCCATGCATCGTCTCGGACCATCATGGAATAAAAGTTGAACTCAGCAACAACAGGAACCTACAGACTCATACAAAAACATTGAAGCTAAATAATTTATGCTGAATGATAGATGGGTCAGAGACAAGATCAAGAAGGAAATTACCAAATTTTTAGAACAAAAATTTTTTAGAACAAAAACTCGTGAAGACACAAGTTATCAGAACCTCTGAGATACCACAAAGGCAGTCCTAAGAGGGAAATTTATAGCATTGCAAGCCTTCCTCAAGAGA
>NW_003852407.1:23184761-23190349 GCF_000181295.1 Otolemur garnettii
AACAGAATAGAGAGCCAAGAGATGAATCTAGCCACCTACTGTTATCTGATTTTTGACAAGCCAATTAAAAATATTGAGTGGGGAAAAGATTCCCTATTTAACAAATGGTGCTGGGCTAATTGGATGGCAACCTGTAGAAGACTGAAACTAGACCCACACCTTTCACCATTATCTAAGATAGACTCTCACTGGATTAAATATTTAAACTTAAGACACAAAACTATGAAAATACTAGAAGAAAGTGTAGGCAAAACACTTGAAGAAATCGGCTTGGGCGATTTTATGAGGAGGACCCCTCGGGCAATTGAAGCAATGTCAAAAATACACTTTTGGGACCTGATCAAACTAAAAAGTTTCAGCACAGCCAAGAACACAGTAAATAAAGCAGGTAGACAGCCCTCAGAATGGGAGAAGATATTTGATGGTTATGTCTCTGACAAAGGTTTAATAACCAGAATCCACAGAGAACTCACATGGATTAGCAAGAAAAAAACAAGTGATCCCATCTCAGGGTGGGCAAGGGACTTGAATAGAAATTTCTCTAAAGAAGATAGGCGCATGGCCTACAGATATATGAAAAAATGTTCTCCATCCTTAATCATCAGAGAAATGCAAATCAAAACTACTTGGAGATATCACCTAACCCCAATAAGATTAGCCCATATCACAAAATCCCCAAACCAGAGATGTTCTTGTGGATGTGGAGAAAAGGGAACACTTCTACACTGCTGGTAGGAATGCAAATTAATTCGTTCCTTTTGGAAAGACATCTGGAGAATACTGAGAGAACTAAAAATAGACCTGCCATTTGATTCTGCAATTCCTTTATTAAGTATATATTGAGAAGACCAAAAATCAAATTAAAACAAAAATATTTGTATCAGAATGTTTATTGCAGCCCAATTCATAATTGCTAGGTCATGGAAGAAGCCCACATGCCCATCAACCCATGAATGGATCAATAATTTGTGGTATATGTACACTATGGAATACTATGCAGCCCTAAAGAAAGATGGAGACTTTACCTCCTTCATGTTTATATGGATGAAATTAGAAAATGTTCTTCTAAGCAAAGTATCTCAGGAATGGAAGAAAAAGTATCCAATGTACACAGCCCTATTTTGAAACTAATTCATAGCTTTTATAGGGATGTCATAACCTAATTATAGCCTTAGAATATGGGAAGGGGGTAGGATGGGGTGGATGGGGGGAGGGAGGGTGATTGGTGGGGTCACCTCTATGGTTAATCTTACAAGGGTACAAGTGAATCTTTGTAAAAGCAGAGTATGAATGTCTTGACTCAATAACTAAGAAAATGACATGACAGTTATGTTAACCAGTTTGATAGAGTATTTCAAAATGTATATGAAAACAGCACACTGTACCTCATGATTGCATTAATGTACACAGTTATGCTATAAGAAATAAAAAAAGAAAAAGATAAACTCACTTCTGTGTTTCCCCCAAACAGAGAATAAAAAACAAACAAACAAACAAAAAAAACTAAACTGGATCTAATTATAAGAAAACAGGCTCAGTGCCCCTAGGACAGTGGTTATGGCACCAACCACAAAACCGAGGGTAGCAGGTTGGATCCCCACCTGTGCCAGCTAAACAATGACAACCACAACAAAAAAGCAGGACATTATGGTGGACAACTATAGTCCTAGCAACTTGGGAGGCTGAGGCAAGAGAATTGCCTAAGCCCCAGAGTTTGAGTTTGCTGTGAGCTGTGATGCCACAGCACTCTACCAAGGGTGACATAGTGAGGCTCTGTCTCAAAAAAAAAATAAATAAATAAATAAAAAGAAAAGAAAAGAAAAAAGCATTAGACAAAAAGAAATATTGAAGGGCATTTTACAAATAACATTCCTGTATCCTTCTAACTATCAATATCAAGAAAGATTTAAAAAAAAAGGCTGAAAGGTCATTCCAGATTAAAGGATCCTAGGGAGACATGACAACTATGTACAACATATAATTCAGTAAAATAGCTTCAAAGAACAGTATTGTTATCATTTATAAAATTTAAATGTCAACCTCTGAGTAGGTACTGTTATGTCAATATTAAATTTTCAGATGTTAATAATTATCCTGTAATTGTAGTAAAATAATGTCCTGTTCAATGAGAAATTCACACTGAAGTATTCAGATGTAAAAGGGCAAGATATTTCTAACTTACTCCCAAATCATTCAGAAAATTTATACCGGGCCACTCACATGTAATACGTTCGGAGAACGAGGGGAATCAAGACAATGATGAAGCAAATGGGATAAAGTGTCAACCACTTTTTAAATCTATGTAGACATTTTATGGTGCTGCTTTTAATCATCTTGCCACTTTCCTGCAAGTTTGAAATTATTTCGATATAAAATGTTACTTCCCAAATGAAGTAAATAGGGAGTTTCATCTCTAATCTTGTTTAGCCACCCATACCTTTCAGGAAGGCTCTCTCCACGTATCACAAATCCAAGAGAAGAGGGCAAGATAATTCATTCCCTTGTTGGGCAGTTATGCTATACAGTGTCTCCTCTGATTCACGGGTCTCCATTTAATCAACATTAAGATGGACTCTGGAATACAAAAGGAAACAACACCCATCGCTTCCCAGTGAAGGGAGAAAGTGAATTGAATGAGTCAAACCAAAAACAGGCAGTTGCAAACCTTTCTTATAATGCCGATATAAAGGTAAGTAGGAAATACACTTGCAGGAGGAAACAGGAGAAATCCACTGTTTGAGAGTCTACCAGGGTTACCCCAGGGCAGAAACATGGAAGCCAAGGCCTGAAGGACACAAAAGCTGGTGAGAGCAACTATCCATGTGGAGTGGCAAGGGGAGGAGGCAGGGTACCCCGGACAGATTTAGGGTAGTTGGGGCAAGATGAGTAACGGCGAGGAAAAAAAGATGGTTCCTTGTCCAACAGAAAGTCGCTTAGCATGGGAATTCTCAAGGGGCTTGACAGTAAGTCCAGGCCTGGGAACCCTGAGGTTGCTGGAGTATGTGAAAGCAGAAACTGGGCTTGTCCTTATCTGGCGGAGAGTGTAGAAGAAGTGCTGGAAAACGCTGCTCCACGGTCACCAGCGCCCAGCACGGATCAAGTCTGCTCCCTCCAGTTCCATCAGCCGCTCACCCTTCAAAACCCAGCTCAGAATTCAACCCTGTGCGGCCTTTCCCCATCTCTTCTCATATCATTTCATAGCTCTCTTTATAGAGACAGATCACCTTCTATTATCATTATCTGTTTCCTCCCCATGTGAACCGTGCGGAGGGAAGGAGTGACAATTTCGAGCCTGGCACGGCCTGGGCATTCAATAACCACAGCCAGCCCTCCACCCACTGTCTGTGGGACACGCACAGTAGCCACATTCCTCTGATCATTAACAGCAGGCTGATTTTCAAATCTTCTCTCTTGTTCCCCCTCAACAATCAAAATATTCCAGAAACTCCCAACGGCACCATTCACAATGTTTTCCGCAATGTGAGTGAACACAGCAATCCTTTGTCCAGCCGTGTGTACCAAGTTTTTTTCATTCAGAGAATGAATTCACCAGAGTGGAGGCCACGTTGCCTTCAGGCATGAGTGCCTAAGAGGCAGAAATTAATTGTGAGAATGTTCTGCTCAATTGATACCCTGCTGTGGTTGCTCAATACTTATTTAAAATATCAACAAAACTTGTTTCTTTGCGCTGACATTTGAACCAGCTATATAATGTTGGGCAAGTATTTTGATTCCCATACATCTAACATGCCAAAGCTGAGAAATAAGGGTCCTCTTTTTCCCTCGGAATTGTTTCGTGCCTGTATCAAAATACCAAGTTACCATGGTGATAGCTAGTCTTGTAAATAGGGCAAGTCTACCCCCCTATAGAAGCAAATCCAACACAAAAGGGAGGCAAAATAAGCTCAGAAATAAGGGACAAAAGAGCCGGGGGAAAATCCCCACAGTGAAAGAGATAAAGCCTCATCCAGATAAAAGTCTTAGAAGGTGACCAGCATTCCTCTTCCCGCTCCTCCCGGGCAGGAGCAGAGGGGTCGGACCCTGAATGCGTAATTGTGCAGTGCTGGCCTAGGGAGGATGTGTTTGCTGAGCACAGGGAAAGGAGAGTATTAATCATCATCCTCATAATTACTACCATTCCCGGAGGATAGGTCTGGCACCGAGCTCACGCTTCCTGTGCGTGAACTCATTCCAGCCTCACAGCCCTACGGCGAGGTGGATGGCGAGCCCGTAAGGACGCGCGGGCTGGGATTCCAAATCACGGACTCAGCCTCCTCTCTGTACTGCCTGGAGAGGAATGAGGAGGGAGGAACTTGCAAAGCTACACCAGAGAAACTGGCTCTGTCTTTATCTCTAGAATCAAAGAGTGAGAAGGAAAGGGAGGGCTGTCCGCAAGGGTGCGGCTGATCAGAGCCACCTAAGCCCGGTGCTGTCCCGGGGAGGGGTGGACAGGCAGGACAGGAGGGTGCTGGCGTGGGATGCAGGCAGAGCGCGCACAGACCTGCCGCTGGCGGGGTTAGGAGAGGCACAGGGCCTGCCCTGCTTTGGGTGAAAATAGCCGGCCCCTGCTTCTCTCCCCAACGACTCTCAGCTGCCTGTCTTCCTTTAGTGAACTTGTTTTCTGTTTCATTTAAATCAAATTTCAACAAGTAGCTACTTGGTGGTTGGAGGGGGCGATAAGTGGCTTTCACTGACACCTACGTTACTTGTTTCAGACAGTCTTGGCCGCGTCTGTGCTGCTGGCTGTGTGGAGTAAGAAACCAGAAGCGTTCCCATTAATCCTTTCACCCAGGCTGGAAAGAAAAGGTGGGAATTCAGGGCAGTACCGGAAGGTGGCCATAGGGCTGCAGCGGGCCGGAGGACGAGCAGAAAAGAGCCCTTGGTTAGAAGAGAAAGGCTCGCTGGTCAGGGACCCGTTCGGGAGGGCAGCCGCCCCCAGCCAGCCTCCAGCGGTGTACTGGGAGCCGTTCAGGAGGACAGCCACCCTCCAGCCTTCCTCCAATGCAAGGAATTATAAAGTGTTATGTGTTAAAATGTCAATACCGTAACTAGTGCAGACAAGTGAATACTGTGCTTCAAAATAAGTTCTTTGGAAGTTTTTATACTCATTTTAACAAAGGTGCCATTTATGTGAGGCCCATTTGAAATGTCCTCTGGAGCAGTGGCGATCGTTTGTAATCATGCCTCACGTTAGCCCAGAATTCTATTAACCAGATTCATCACCCAATTTATTCTCTATCCTGAACTTCACATCATTTTCTTTTTGAAAATCGAATCTACTGTCAAAGGACTAAGATTCTTCCCCACTGAGGATTTTCTTGCATCAGTTTTAAGTGGTGAGTGCAGTTCTGAAAAAGGGACCCCAAAAGGATTTAATGGGGGTCCGCATCTATGGCACGCAGGACCTGCAAAGGTGGCTGCTTTTCACTTACTATGTGGCAGACTTGAATGAAATCAACTACTTTATCAGAGACACCTATTAGATTCTCGCTAAAAACTTGGAATAATGACCTAAAAAATGAAGACAGTATTAAGCAAATTCACAGTTAATTATTCATTCCTTTCTCAAGGAAGAATTTTTTTTTTTT
>NW_003852407.1:23190377-23228516 GCF_000181295.1 Otolemur garnettii
ATGTTTTTCTCCATCGGTTGGGGTGAAGTCCTTAAAGAATAATTCCAGTTGGTGATGAAAGTATACCCAACTACTTGATTAATGAGATTTTTGAGAAGTCATTTTCTAGGCACATCCTGAACTAGGTACCATTGTGTTGCTCATGGATATACTATGGTCCATTTTATGCATTTAGTTATGTGCAAATTACATAAAATTGTGTGTATCTTATTCAAACAAAATATTAGCCTTTCAAGGATGGAGCATTATCTTTGATAGTGGTAAACCCTTGGGAAAGAGTCTAAAATTGGTGGGACCACACCTAGGGTGCATCTTACAAGGGTACATGTGAAACTTACTAAATGTAGACTATAAATGTCTTAAGGTAATAACTAAGAAAATGCCATGAAGGCTGTTAACCAGCTTGATGAAAATATTTCAAATTGTATATAAAACCAGCACATTGTACCCCATGACTGCATTAATGTACATAGTGATGATTTAACAAAAAAAAGAAAAAAAGAAAATAAAATTTTAAATGTAAGTAGGCATAATAAGCAAAAGTGCAAGTCAATAATCAATGCGAGTAATAAAACTGAAGTGAAATGCGTTTGCCTCTATTATTGTCCTGGTTTTTAAAAAATAAAAGTCTATACATTTTTTTGACTTTTCCTAGCTTCTTGCTATTTGATATAAAAAAATTTTGACCGATGATATGACTTAGCCCTGGCAAATTGAACTACATCAATATTTGCATGATTTAATTTTATCTTAATTGGGTATCTTGAGACTCACTGCAGGGTTTTTTTTTTTTTCCTCGGTATGTGCCAATAAGTACCCTTTCCGTTTGCTTTTCTTAAAAATTGTATCCACAGGCAAACATTCTAGCTGCTCCCCTTTCCCCATTGATACCACCCTCAGAACTAAGCTGCGTTATTGCCAAGGCTTTACTATCTTCGGATGTGAGCCAACTCACGTGAGGGATCTCCACATAGAGGTGTAAGCAAATCTCTCAATGCAATGCAATTTCTAAATCGCTACAAACGAATCCGCTTGGAATGTAAACTCCTTGTATTTATGTCAGAATCTCACATATTTGTGTTTATTAAGTATATTACCTTGATTCAAACATTTTCAAACATTACCAACTCTATGGAGGATATAATATAAAACAATGTTGCAATGAACATTCATATGTTCACAGTCATTGTATAAACAAGGATATTAAAATTACCTTTGAAACCCCCTGAGTTCCCCTCTTCAATCCGTTTCCCATGCTGTGAGCCTCAGACGTCACCACTGGCCTGTATTTTGTACTTATCATCTCTCATGGTATTTTAGTATTACCAAAAATGTTGTGATCCTAAGTATATTATTTAAAAAAATTTTTTATTTAGAAATAATTTTAGACTTACTGAAATGTTACAAAAATAGTACAGAGAGTTCCTATATTGCGTGTTCTTCTTAACTTAGCTTCCTTTAAAGTGGGTGAGTCAGCGCGTGAGTGGGAGGCCCTAGGACATTCCTGAACACTACAATCGACTTTGTAATCACCGAACATGTGGGCTACGCTCAATTTATACAAAAATATTTTTCTTTCTGGAATAATAAATCAGCGTTAGTGTACTCTAAATTCAGTTTCCAAAATCAGGAAACCAACATGGGAAAAATTCTATTTACTGAACTATAGACCTTTTTGAATTTCATCAGTTTCTCTACTGGCACCCTTTTTTTCCTGTTCCTAGCACCAAACCAAAGTATGCATTTATTATAAATGCTTTTATTGAATTTAACTTCAGATACCCTAATGCCACGCAGTCTATGATAGTCCCTTACTCTTTCTTTCTTTCTTTTTTTTTTTTTTTTTGACAGAGTCTCACTTTTTTGCCCTTGGTAGAGTGCCCTGGGGTAACAGCTCACAGCAACCTCCACCTCCTGGGCTTAGGTGATTCTTTTACCTCAGCCTCTGAAGTAGCTAGGACTACAGGCGTGGGATGCCTGGCTATTTTTTTGTTGCAGATTGGCTGGGACTGGGTTTGAACCCGCCACCCTCAGTATATGAGGCCAGCACCCTACTCACTGAGCCACAGGCGCCACCCATCCCTCAGTCTTTCTTTATGTTTCCTGACTTTGATGACCCCTTTGAAGAGTACTGGTCAGATGTTTTGTAGAATATCTCCTAATTTTGATTTTTCAAATATTTTCTTATTCCATTTTGAGATTATTTTGACAAGAATGCCACAGAAATAATGTTCATTATATCAGGGTATAGGATGCCAATACGTGTAATTACTTGGTTAAGGTGGTATCTGATCTGTCAGGGTCTCTAGTACAACATTATTATTTTTCTTTTGTAAATAGAAACTGTTGGGGGAAGTTATTTTGAGACTATGAAAACAGCTTGTTCTCCACAAACTTTTACCCACTACCTTTTGCACCCGCCGGTGGGGCGTGTATGCAGTAATTGTTCCTGTGCTATTTGCCAGAGGATGATCTTTCCATCCCCCTCATGCCTCTGCCTTTTCTAATTGGAATTCTTCTGTAAGTCCTGTTTTCTCTTTCTGTATCTTTATTGAATTATAATAGTATGGACTCTGACTATTTATTTCATTCTATATATTTCAATGCAGTGTTCACAATTTTTTTTTAATGGTTCCATTTTTCATTATTCAGAGTTTCTTCAAGATGGCTTCTGTGTTCTTTTAACAAGCTCCCAAACTTTTCTGAGCAACTTCTTATTTTCTGGCACCACAAGCTGTTCCGGCCGTTATCCGGTGTGTTTCTTGCTCAGTCCTAGCATCAATCATTTTTTGAGGGAGCTTTGCTGTCTTTCATGGAGGAATGGAATTTGAAAACTAAAATCCAGACACTAAGTGGGCCCATTGCTTTGGACGGATAATACTTCCAGGCCTCTGAGCAATGGGCCTAGGAAACACACACACACTCACACTTGACACCTGTGATTCCAATCCAGGACCACGGGGTTCATTCTGGTCTTCTCCTTTCCTTATTGGTAGCTCATTTCTTTTTTCTTTCTTTTTTTTTAGACAGAGTCTCACTTTATTGCTCTGGATAGAGTGCCATGGCGTCGCAACAGGCAGCAACCTCAAACTCTTGAGCTTAAGTGATTCTCTTGCCTCAGCCTCAGCTGGAACTACAGGCGTCCACCACAATGCCCGGCTATTTTTGTGTTGTAGTTGTCACTGTAGTTTAGCTGGCCCTGGCCAGGTTCGAACCCACCAGCCCTGGTGTATGAGGCTGGTGCCCAAACCACTGCGTGCAGCTCATTTCTTTAATGATAAGAAACCTAGCTCTCATTATTTACCATATGTTGGCCTGTATCTAATCCTAGTATAGACATAAAGTAATTTAGAGATTGGAATCCACACCCCTGTGAGAAACCAGTCTATTTACAAGAGTCAAGTATTTGTGCATAATTATATTCATCATTCGCCTGGCAGTTTATAGTCAAAGTACAGTTTTTTAAAAAGTTACTTAGGATGATTCTCTTCTTTCCTGCCCCCTTCACTGTGGTCATGTTATTTATTTCTAGCACAGTTCAGTGCATTTGTTACCATTTGTATTCCAGCTGGGTTTCCCAAATTCTGGATGAATTTAATTGTTTATTAATTATTGGGACGTACAATACTATAGGTCTTACAATCAGTGACAGAAGGCGACTCAGAGAACTGTTACACTCTTTTCATGCTCGTCCAGCTCCATCCCACTTCTTTCAGTACATTTCCCCCTCACTCCTTGTAGAGAATTTTCTTTTACACATATGATCAAAGACATATGTATTTGTTATATCATCTTCCTTGATAGATGGCAGTCTGTAGACATTGTTCTGCACTTAGGTGAAAATGCTTAGCAATATAGTCTCAGAATCCCTCCATATCATTCTCACCGCTGTTTACAAGTGTGTGTGATTCCACTGAGTGGACCTACTGCTGTTTATTCAGCCACACTCCTAAACGTGTGCACTTAGGTTATTGCTAATACAGAGGGTGCCAAAAACATGTATACACACATTTTAAGAAAGGAAAAATCTGTGTTAAAATTATAATGCTCACTATATCCCAATAACAAAAAAATGAATACAAGTCACATTTGACTTCTACAATGGCAAGAGGTGCTGTGAATGTCATTGCTGCAACAATTCAATGCCACTTCAAACAGTAATACATAGATAACATCTCTAAAAATGCGTATGCATTGTTTGGCACTGCTGGTTTGTTGTAATTATAAATAATGCTGCAATCGATAAACTTGTACATAAGTGTATGCATTTTTGTATTATTGAAAGTGTATCTTCAGGGTACATTCTTGGAAAGTGATTGCTGGGTCAAAAGGTCAAGGTATATGTAAGTTGCAAAATTCCTTTCCAGAAGGTGCTAACAAACAAGGTAAGGACGTTTTTTCTTCCCCCCTAAGCTCAGTTGCTTACCGCACAGAAAGCCCTAAGTACTGAGATGACAAGTATAATCAAAGGAGAAAGGATGTTTATGGCAGAGGACGTCAACTGGGTGGTAGGAGGACTGCCTTAAATCCAGACTGATGGGGTCAGGGGGTTTCTAGAGGTGAAATGAATAAAGTGAGTGAGCATCTCTTCATGTTTGGGGTGGAGGGTAAGGCATGAAAGTGCAGGGAAAAATTGTACATGAACGAAAAGCAGCAGGTACGTCCCTCCCAGGGCAGAGATTTTAGTAGTGTAATGAGCTAGGGGTTAATACTGGTCATCCGTTCAGTCTTGTGCGCATGCGGGGTTGGGGGGAGTAGGTTGCTCCCGGGAGTTTGGGGGCAGCATTTATGGTGGAATGCTGTTCACCTTCACGTCTCTGAAGAATCAGGTGTAGAAGGCCTTGTAATTATCTTGGGGCTGTAAGGAGGTTCCACTGTTTCTGAAAAACAACTCAATAGGGAATGGATCAGTGGTGAAATGGAAAGTTCCTAAGTTCTGGTCAGCAAATTTTACTGGCCTGGGAATTTGAAACAAAAGGGAACTGCAAAAAGGCGTTTTTGTTCATAGAGCCAGTTCACAGGGTTGTAGCAATTTGCATTTCTGTCAGCGATGTATGAGAGTGCTTATTTATCCGCAGCTAGTCAACAGAATGTGTTGCCAGACTTTTAATTTTTGCCCATTTGTTAAGTGAAATATGGTGGCTCAGTGTTGTTTAAATTTGCATATCTCATTATGATTGAATTTGAACATTTTCCCATATGTTTCAGGGCTTTTTAAATATCATCTTGTATGTGAATTGTCTATGTCTTTTTCAGAGATTTCTACCAGGATTTTGATCCCTTGTCCCTCAATTTTTAAGGGTTCTTGTATTACATCATGCACCACTAAATAATGAAAATACATTGTTGTTGTTGTTTGAAGATACAATCTGAGAAATATGTCCTTAGGTGATTTCACCATCATGCGAACATCACAGAGTGTATTTACACAAACCTAGATGGTATAGCCCACGACACACCTAGACTATAGCGTGGAGCCTATGGCACCTGGGCTATAAACCTGTATGGCATGTTACTGTACTGAATACTGTAGGCAACTGTAGCACTATGGTAAGTATCTATGTGTCTAAACATATCTAAACCCATGAAAATGTATGGTAAAAATATGATGTAAAAGATAATATATGGTCCACTTATGTGGAGGACTCACCACGGATGGAACTTGCAAGACCAGATATTGCCCTGAGCAAGTGACAGGTCAGTAAACGTGTCTGCCTAGAACCTTCCTGTACCCTGCTATAGATTACAAACCATGTATACTTCAGCTGCATAAAATTTATAAGGCAATATCTTTCTGTCTTCCATAAATTAACTTTAGCCTACTGTAACTTTTTAACCTTAAAATTGTTTTCATTTTTTAAAACTTTTGACTCTTTTGTAATAACAATTTAAAATATAATGTACAGCTATATAAAAATAACTTCTTTCTTTATATCTTCATTATATAAGCCTTTCTCTTTAATTTTTTTGTCATATATATATGTTATATATATATATATATATATTACTTTTGAAAACTTTTGTTAAGAACTAAGACACTAATGTACCCACCCACTCATCGAGGCCTAATGGGGTCAAGATCATTCATGTCACTGGCTTCTACCTCCACCTCTTGTCCCACTGGAAAGTCTTCAGTGGCCATTACATGCATAGATCTGTCATCTCCTGTGACAGCAATGTCTTCTGGAATATCTCCTGAAGTACCTGCCTAAGGCTGTTTACAGTTAACTTTTATATACGTAAAAAAATACATACATAAATATATATATATAACTTTTATATATACTTATATATGTACAAGAAGTACATACTAAAATAACTACTAAAAACTATAGTGTAGTAAATATACAATCCTTTATTATCCTTTTCAGGCATAATGTACCACATGTAATTGTGCTATACTTTCATAAAACTGGCAGAGCAGCAGGTCTGCTTACACCAGCATCACCACCAACATATCAGTAATGCATTATTGTACTGTGACATTATGGTGGCTACTATGTCACTAAGTGATAGGAAATTTTCAGCTTCATTATAATCTTGTGGAGTCACTATGGTATATGCTCCTTTATAATCTTATGGAATCACTGAAATGTCATTATGTGCTATATGACTGTATTAGAAATTTAGCCCTTTCTCTGTAGTATACATTGTAAATATTTTTTCCTGGTTTATTGGTTATTTATTGACTTCATTTCTAGTATTTTGCATCATAAAAAATTTAATTTTTATGTAGCTGAACTTAACATTTTTTGCTTTTATTGCCTCTAGGTTTGAGTCATTGTTAGAAAGCCTTTGTCTATGCTGAAATTAAAAAGTCATTTTCCAATATTTCCGTGTTTGAATGGTTTATTTTATGTACAGATTCCTAAACCATTTGAATTTGCTTTTGTGTGTGGTACGAGATATAGACCAACATTTATCCTTTTCCAAGTGGCTAAATGGTTGTCTCAGTAGTACTTATTATGAAGTATATCTTTGCTCCAGGGATTTGAGATACTACCTTTATCATATATTGAATATACTTATGTTTTTATATGTATTTGAATTGATTTGAGGGTTTAATTTTTTATTTCACTGGTATATTTTTCTAGGTATGTACCAGCACCCATCTGGTTTAATTGGAGTCTTTATAAAATGTTTTAGGGCCTGGTAGAGAAGAGCTAGTCTTCCTCATAGTTCTTCTCTCTCAGTGTTTTTTGTTCTTTTGTTTTTTGAGACATAGTCTCATATTGTCACCCCATCTAGAGTGCTGTGGCGTCACAGCTCACAGCAATCTCAAACTCTTGGGCTCAAGTGATTCTCTTGCCTCAGCCCCCTGAGTAGCTGGGACTACAGTCACCCACCACAACCCCCAGCTATTTTTAGACATGATGTCTCATTCTGTCTCAGGCTGGTCTTAAACCCATGAGCTCAGGCAATCTACACACCTCAGCTCCCAGAGTGCTGAGATTACAGGCATGAGTCACTGTACCCAGCCTTCTTTCTCAGTGTTTTCTGATTATTCTCACATATTTGTTTTTCCATGTGTAATTAGTGTCATATTCACATTAGTGTCATATTTAGTATCATGTCAACTTTTACTATTTATTTTTTATTTTGTGTAAATATAATTCACTTGTTTATCACTTTGGTGTTATTTTCCATTATAGAATATGCCATAATTTTTGTATGCTGTTATTAATAAGGATTTGAATCTTCTAGTTTTTTATTATCATAAACTATACTGTTTTAAACAATCTATAGTATGTCTTTTACTGCTAAAATGCAACATATCTTCTAAAATATATGCCTTGATGTAGACATAATATATAAACATCCTCAACCTTATTAGATAATATGCCAGTTTCCTTTCCATATAAAGATATTTCAGTTAATATATGCATCAGTTTAGAAAGAGTGCTTATTAATGATTAACCGATTAACCATATAGATTTTTCAAACTCTTTATTATAGTTTCTAAAATAATCTTATTGTTTTGCTCTTTAAAATGGTAATGCAGGGATGAAAAAAGCATTCCACAAGAAGAAACAGAAACTAAACAAAGAACATCAAAGTTCTTTGATGGGAAGAGAACTTGAAAAGACATTGCAGCCAGGAGGATGAGGGGCTGGGGAAATGAGCACATCATGTTCAACATCATTACCCACTACAGAAATGCAAAGTAAATCTACAATGGGATCTCACTGCAGCACTATTATAACAGCTAAAATAAACAATGCTGCCAATACCAAGTATTGGCAAGGATGCAGAGCCAATGGAACTCTCATACATTCCTGGTGGGAATCAAAACCATACATCCACCTTGAAAAACACTTTTGCAGTCTCCTATGAAGTTAAATACACATATTCCTTATAACCCTGCAGTCTCTCCTGGATATTTACATGAGATAAATGAACTGATGTTTATAGCAGCTTTACCAATAATTGCTCCAAACTGGAATTAACCTAAATGTTCTTCCATGAATGAATGGGTAAACAAACTGTATTATAGTCATACAATGTATGATACTGTGAAATATATATTTGGTCTTTTTTTGCCATTTCCTGGTATACAACTCCTAAAATCCTTGGAATCTGCAAAGTGATGAGCATATTTTGTATGCTAAGGAGATGACTGGTTACTGGTGGCCCTAGATAGCTTTAGAATGGCAGCTGGTCACTAGAAATACTAAATCATGATTAGAGGGTTGGAATGTTTAGCCTCACCTCCCAATCTCTGGGGAGGGGAAAGGGAGTGAAAGTTGAATTAATCACCAATAGTGATCAATAATTTAATCAATCATTCCTGTGTAATAAAGCCTCCATAAAAGTCCAAAGGACTGATCCATCCCAAAACTGTGGTTTTAGAGAAAACCTCTACTCTGGCATCTGGAGAGACAGCCTAATCCAGAGAGACATAATCAAGATTTTTCTAACCTAACAGAAAGCTGCTGGAGCAATTGTAAACTGGTAGGACCACTGAAATAGCACTTTTCATAAATTACTGGTGGCTGTATTTGTCAGGGATCACCATAAAAATAGGACTTATACCTTTGTATGTGTGAACACATACACACACACACACATATACACACACACACATACACACACACACACACACATACATACACATACACACACACACAAATACACATATACACACTCAGCCTAGAAATTCAAGTGAGAGCTGATGCAGTCTTGCATCCAAAGGTAGTCTGGAAATAGGATTCCTGTCTGGTTGACTGACCTCAGTTATTTCTTCTAAGGATGGGGCCCACCCACACTATGGGTGAATTTTGCTCAAATTCTATTGATTTAAATGGTAATTATCTTAAAAAAATACCTTTACAGCAACATCTGTGCTGGTATTTGAATAGTCAATGGGACACCATAGCCTAGCCAACTTGACACATAAAATTAAGCATCACACTGAATGTGATGTAACATGACAATTACAAAATTTCTGAGGACCACAGTCTTAGAAGATACCTCACATTTTCTCTGGCTTCCCCTCCAGGAACCCCACCAGATTCTCATGATAAAGATCTGAAAATATTGTTTCATGGTTCTAGTGGGACAATGAGAAGGGTAATTTTTATGGCCTGAATCTTGTCCCTGTCCCCATATTCCCACACACCAAATTCATATGGTGAAGCCCTAACCTCCGGTGTGATGTTATTTGGAGTTGGGGGCTTTGGGAGATAATCAGAATTTGAAGAAATTATGAGGGTGGTGCTTTCAGATGAGTTAGTGGAATTCTAAGAAGAAGAAAGACAGATAGCTTCCTCTCTCTGCCATGTGAAGACACAGCAAGGAGGCAGCCATCTGCAAGCCATGAAGAGAGCCCTCACCAGGAACTGAGTCAGCTGGCATCTGAGCATGCATTTATGTTTGGTAAGTTCCTATTGACCTCCTTTCAAGCTCACTTATTCTTTCCTCAGCTTTGTGAAGTCTACAGATGAGCCCTCAAAAGCATTCTTTATTTCTTACTATGTTTTTGCCTTCTAGATTTTTTTTCATCTTTTTTCTTAAAGTTTCAATTTCTTACATTACCCATCTTTTTGCATTTTTTTTCTTTTTTCTTTTTTTTTTTTTTTTACTAAAGGCATAGTTATTTTAACTCTGTCTGATAATTCCAACTCAATCTGATTCTTGACCTTGGACTTTCAGTCTCCAAAACTGTGAAAAATAAACTGTCTGAATTGAAGCCACCCAGTCTATGGCGTTTTGCTATAGCAGCCTGAGCAGAGGAACACAGTAATCATTGAGAAAGGATCATTCTTCATACTTTAGCACCCTATAGCCTTTCTGTCTTACCTCAGGACAAATATATGTATATATAACAGCAATGACAAAAACAACAAACCTATGTGAAGAGAAACCCATCAAAATTAGATAGACTGAGATATGACATTGATGTTGGAATTATCAGAGAGAGTTAAAATAACTGATTAAAATGTCAACTTCTTAATGAAAAATGAAGGCAACATGCAAAAAGATGGGTAATATTGAAAATGGAAATTTTAAAAAAGCTGAAATTTTTTTTTCGGAAAGGAAAACTGTGGTTGGCAGAAATGAAGAATGCTTTTGGGGGCTCATCTGTAGACTTGATAAGCTGAGGAAAAAACAAATGAGTTCAGAAGAAAATGAAAGAGAGAAATGAATGAAAGAAATATTGAAGTAATTATGGCCAAATGATTTTCAAAATTAATGGTAGACCTCAAACCACAGATCCGAGAAACTTAGAGACCATCAAGCAGAATAAATACCAAATAAAACACATGTAGGCTTATTATGTACAAACTACAGAAAACCAAGGTCCAAGAAAAAATATAGTGGTGATGATTGTGCAACTCCAATAGTTTACTAGATATCATTGAAATTGTCCAACTAAAATAGATGGATTTTATGAATCATATATTATACCTCAATAAAGCTGTTTAAAAATGAGTCTGTGACTCAGAGAAGGATCAAGAGCAATTCTTAGTGTCAAAGTAGAAAAAAAAAATATCTGCATCACTTTATTTCATCTTAAGCAATGAAGACTTTCAGGAGGTAAATTAGAAACAGAGGCCACATCCTGATGGGGCTCTGGGATAGGGAGCGTATGAGGAGAAATCCTAGTCATTTCTGTTTGGGATCCTCTTTGACACGGATGAAGTAGGTGAAATAAATCAACATTTTGTCTATTGCTCTTCAACAGCCCAACTTAGAATCTTAGTGTGTTTCAATCATGTGTTTCCACTATTTTGAATTTCCTTGTGCGTTTACCATTTATTTTTCTACCTGATTGGCACATAGTTTTTGGTTCCAACTTTTAAAAAATGACACAGGCAAGCTGCCATGGCACAGCATTAGATGCAAAGGATGCGAGAAGTGAAGAGAAGCCTTCGGTGGGACTCCTCTCTTTGTTTAAAATGCACATGTATTTTTCTGTTCCTAATCAGTGCTTTCTTCTGTCTTTAAGAGAAAAATACACAGCCTCCAGAGTGGAATAGCTTCTCTGGCATATCCCCTCCAAAGCAATGTTTATCTGCTTCCTCCTGAAGGTTGCTCATTGGGTTTATCTGTCTTATGCTTTTAACAGTCTCTGATCTGATTATTATTTATACACCCCTGGTGCCTTTTAATCTCCAAGGCAGGGGGATCTATCATAAGGACTATTGCTTGAAAGGGACTTAATTTTCAAAAAGACTTTAGTCCTCCCCTAGTAATCAGAACACAAATGCATCTTGCTTCTTCCCCTTTTAACCTTTGTTGCCATTGGGGAAGTTTTTTATAAGGTCTTATGTTCTCTAATCCAGTCATTAGCTAGAATACTTTTATTAGGAAAAAAATAGACAGTGAGAGAGAAGAGAATACTTCTTTAGTTTTCTAATCCTGGAATGCGGACATTCATTCCAGGTTTAGCCTTCTACTCCGTGTAATCTTGGCTGGACACATCATTTCGAGCAGTTTGGTATGGCTGCACAAATACCTATGGAGCAATTGGAAGCTGTCTTGATCAGATTTATATCCATGCAATAAAGCAAGCAATGCAGGAAAGATTAATGAAATGATTCCGTTGAAATTGATTTAGCCCATCCAAACAAAAGAAGCAGAGGACAAAGAGATTCCTATGGTATTGGTTTGGTAAGTTCTTGCAGTGAACCATTCCCCAAAGGGCTGATCCATAGGCCCATTTGCCTTCTAATTACCTGCTCAGAATAAACTCATCCTCACTACTGTGATCACAGAGAAATGTGAATGGAAGATTTTCTCCACCCTTGTTCTGACAGCAGGAAAAAGAAATGGGATGGACAAAGTATTGCTGGGTTCAATCCAGGGATTATACTTAATAAGAGAGCAGTTCCTAGAAGAAGAAAAAAAGAACTGTAAACTTCTTCAAAGGTTTCAGTAGTATTGCTGTACGAATAAGAAAAAAAATCCCCAAATTGTGAGCAAGTTTGCTTGTTCATTTTATCTCTCTATTTGGAACCATTCTACATCTCTTTCTAAAGGGGAAAACTTTAAAACCCAAGATTAAACATTCTAGAAATATCCATGGATCTATAGATGTGAAGCTAACATAGTGTGCTTGCTCTAGAAAGTATACTTCCATTGCATGTTTAAGGCAAATTGATTATGTTATAATCCTTAGATTTGCTTGCACAGATTTTTGGAGTTACACAGTATTGCCAAAACATACTTAAAAAATGTAATGTAGGTAAATACCTTAGCATTGAGTAGATGCCAAATGAAAGGAACAACAAAATACAAAACAAAACAGCAGCTTCTCTAGTCACAATTTCAAAAGGAATTGTACTGAGCAATTGTATCTTGTAAAAACACTGAAGTGCAATTCTAACTGTTACTTGGGGCAAGTTACATAGTCTTTGGGGGAACTGAATTTCTTCACCTTTAAAGTGGTTATAATAATTTCCAACTTTCTTGATTGCCCTGAAGAATGTGGCTCTGTGTATAAAGCACCCCCATGTGTTTGACCAAAACTTTTAGGAAAAAAACTTTTGTTTTAATTTCTTTAATTCAACAACTACTGAATTTATATTTAGGTACTTCTTTTTTGTACTATAAAGGATTTTTTTGCACTTGCTAGCATTCAGCTAGATTGCTAGTTCTCACGTAAATTGTAGGAAGAGAAACAAGTCACTCCCATTGGCTGAAAATGCCTCCTAGCAAGTTCACTATAAGCCTGAAAAAACCAGTTACTACATTCCAGGGTATGATTTTGCATCCAGATGTTGTTATTGCTTTCTAGAGTTACACTTCTAATGTATAATGGATTTAATGGATAAGTATAAAGAAAAGAGTTAGTAACATCTATGTAGATATGGAACTAGTGCTACTCATGTATAATGTGCATCTTTATTTTCCCTCAAAAATTTGGGAAAAAAGTACACATTATCCATGGCAAAATACAGTAAATTATAGAACATATTTAAATGCAAAGCATGGCACTGGATATATAAAGTACATTCCTTACTTCAATTTTCTGTATGTCAGTTTATCATATTGCAAACTGGAATTGTTTTTACAACATTTTTGAAAGTATTATGAGGTAAAGGCATGATACATAATGAGAAAGTATTGACAAAATCAGTAGCGGAGGCATTGAGCGTAATAGATGGCGAGTTACTTTCCTGTCCAGGAGTGTTGACACCTGAGTTCTGTCATATGAAGAGAATGAAATGAAGAAAACATCTGGACGGTTTCTTTCCCTTCTTTTGGTGAAGGAGCCACCAATGGTGACACTAGTGTTTTTACTTCCCCTGTGTGATTTGACCGTATTGTCAAGCTCTGGCTTTTTGAGCTAATCACACTGTACAATCCTGATTTGATTTGCCCACCAGATGGTCCAAAGTCAAAGACATCACTTCTCTGAACCTAAGACTATGTTACTAACCAAAGAAACTCACCCGGCTCAGCAAACCAGACGCTGACACTGAGAGTTGCAGTGGGAGAAAGAGGCATTTGATTGCTTAAGACACAAACTCCAGGGCTTATAGGCAAGGGTTTTTAAAGGCAGGGGTACATTTCAGGAAGGTAGAAGTTACAGGCAAAATTGTAAATCAGTATGAGGGGGTTATTCATTGGTTTGGTCCCCAAAGGCAGGATATCTTAAAGTGGGGGTTATGGGTCATAGGTGAATTTAGAGATTCTTTGATTAGTGTAAAGGAATGTTAAGGAGGGTGTGACTTTCTCCAGGCCCTTCAGGGAGAAATTTAAGCAAAGAATGGCAGAGTTCAGTCCTCAGTTTCCCCCTCTGCATTTTCCATTTGGTAGAGTTTCTGAAAAACACATCAAGAACATATGTTCTTGAACAAATGTTAACATTTAGGTTCCATGGGGGAACTACAATACCTTATGACTCTGGCTTGCTTGGAGTTATTATTACCATCTTGCTTATCTGGGTGTTCATTTACTTATCAAGGCTAAGTGCTCAGAATTTCTCTTGAAGGGATTCAAGGTTTCCCTTTATTTCCATGCTTGGGGGTTGCCACCACAGACCTCTAAGAGGGGGCCCTGCTTTATTTTGACTATATGAATTTTAAAAAGACACAGAAGTACCTACCAGGGATGACCATATTTATAAACAGCATTGGGCGGGTCCATACCGTGCAGGCTAGTAAGACAGACAATGTTACAAAACAAGGGTATGGGACTCTGTGCACGTTTTGAGGACAGCAATCGGGAACAGTTCTTTGTCCTGGGTTGGTTCTTTCCTCTCTTTGTGAAGTCATCATGATCACAGGTTGCCTGACCATCTGATGGTAGAGCAGATCTATAACCAGCCTGCAGATATTTTGAGCTTATCTATCCCAACTTTTTCATCATGTTGCATTTCTACTTATCCAACACTGAGGTGTATCTATGCACTCTTACTCAATCACATTGCTCATTCCCTGCTTACTGTTCCTTCTCTATATGCCAGACACAGTGTGTGGGGCTAGATAGTTCCATCTGAGTTTCTCACCATGGGCTGCAATAAGCCTCATCAGACTTTGGATCATAACTTTATGTGCTTTTACCGCTCTAGAAAATTTTTTAGGTGTGACTTGAAGTCCAGGAAAAACAACTGTTAATAGTTTTTCTTCTTTAATTAATCAAAGATGGTTCTAAGGCAATCAACTAGGTTCAGTATTCATGGAGTGATGTCGCACATATGTACCATAAACCAGGAAGATAAATCTGAATTCCACACCTTGCCTTATCCAACTGGTGCTTTCTGGAACAACAATTAGTGTGTTATACGTAGGATTATTTTTCTCTTTTGTTCTTTCTTAACAGTTCATTCTGGCTCTTGTTCTTGGTGTAAAGTTGCTAACGAAACACTTGCTCATACAGCATAGCTAGTCTCTATGTTGATTAATGATTATCCTCTATTTTCTCATGTTAAGTTTGTCTATCTTGTAAAGACCAAACCTTAAAGCATTATTCGTTATCATAAATAATTTTTTGTGATAAAGTCAAAGTCTTTATAAACTCAAACTCTGACTCAGGTCTCTGTGCAGGGTAGTCATAATTAGGAAATGCTTGCTTGCTGAATTGGTACCAAACTCTCATAATAGGCAGCAGCCAATAGTCTAGACATTCGATGAATTTAGCAGAAGCCAAGAAGAAAATTAATTACATGTTCTCCAAAGCAAACTGCTAAAGCATTACTCATTTGACAAAACCAAAGAATAAATGTTTTGCTGAAAAGTGCATATGATAAATAGTGAGAAGAGGATTGGAAAGTGTCTGCTGATGAGCTAATAGTTTCTCTTTTTATTTTAGCTTTCATTTAACTGTGAGAGACTCCTTGCAGCCCTAGTGCCTAAGACATAGTAGAGGTCCCATAAAAGACCACTGAGTGAATGAGGGGCAGCACATCTTTAATCCTAAAAAAAAAAAAAAGAAAAAAGCTTGTCATGTGTTAGGCTACCATATGTTCATCTTCAGCCATCTAGAAGGTATGTAGATACATCAGTGTTTAAGGCTTTAAATATAGCAGTTCCTTGAGTTCCAAAGTATATGCAGACTTTGCTAACTGTGTAAAATATAGAAATAAAAATTGAGGAATGTTAAGCCTTCGAGGAGTAGGGAACTGATCTCTTTCTTCTCATGGCCAAGAGGACAGCAGAAAGGGAATTAATTTCATGGTTGATAATGATGAAAGTTTCACTTAACGTTTAGAGTAGGCTTGCCAGGTAAAATGCAGGACACTTAGTTCAATTTGAATTTCAGATAAGCAATAAATCTTTTTTTTAAGATAAGTATGTCTCATATTGGGGGCATACTTATCCTAAAAATAGTATTTGTTGTTTAGCTGAAATTCAAATTGAAGCAGGCATCCTGTATTCTCTGTGTTGGGGTGAGGGCATATGCTCACGTGCTTGCTAAATCTGGCAAGCCTACATTTCAGGCCACTTTTAAAATAGCAGAATTGTTCAGATTGGTTTCCCCTTTTGCATACTGTGCATTGTGAAGATGGTACAGGTTACAATATGCTTCAGCATCGGAGGTGCATAAGAGCTCAGAAGAACATCAGAGGGGCAAGCAAGGCCCTTGGATGATCATAATTCACTACAAAAGATTATTTGTTCAACGTGTGGGAACAGAACTATTTATTTGTGTTTTTGGGGGGTAGCATGACGCCATGTTTTACAACCTAGACTTTGAAGTCCGGCTAGCTTGGCAACCTGGGAGTACTACTACTCTGGACAAGGAGCTCAAGGCCTCTGGGACCATTTTCCTCATGTGACAAAGGGGGACAAGTGAAGAGTGAGGTAGTGGAGAGCTACCTCACAGAGTTGTCTGGAGTGTTGGACGATGATGTTGTCGAGTAATGGATGATAATTAGCAATGCTTGCAATGTAATGGCTGCTGTTTGTGTATTAGATTTATTCTTATAAACTATAATTTGGTGAGGTGGAACAAATGGCCATTTTTTTCATCTACAACTTTGTACTGAGAGGTACAAGTGCAGTTCTTGGCGTCTAGAAGCTAGTTTGGCATTCGCAGTGAGGCCTTCTCTTGTTGAGTATGAATCATTTCACGGAGCACCAGGATCAGGCAGAGCCTTGACCTGGGACTATACTGTATCAGGACAAAATAAGGCCCCTCACAACCATGGTTGAATGTAGACAAAAACAGGAATGGTAGCCAAACACCAGAGATGACCTAATGGCTTCTATCCTGGCTAATATAAATGAGCATTTATTCTTTATTTACAGATCATAACTTTAGCTTCACGCTACTTTTCTTTCCTTCTACGGAGGGTAAATCATGAGACTTACCCCACGTACTGACAGTATCCAATTAGAGCAAAGATCTGAATCCTTGAAATCTCCCCCAAACATGAACTCCAATCCTTTTTAATATTATTGTCTTATAAGATGTCCTCTGCAACATCCCCAATCCCTCATGTTCACAGTGTGCATTGGACCCTGTGCTCCTTTGCTGCTATGAGCCATAAACCTAACGTGTCCTACGACAGGCCTATTTTTGGTAGTCTTCAGTTGGCGGTCTTGGCATTACCTTCCATCAGCACCTTCTCTCTCCTTTCTTTTTTGTCTGCAGAGTTCAATGATCTCCCTGTACCTTTTCTATTTCTTGTCACTAAACTGTATCTTAAATACATGAATGTGATTAAAAAAAAAAAAAACTATCAGTGAAAGACCCACCATCGTATATTCTTAAAATAAAAAAAACAGAATGCCAGATTTTGGTAACTGGATGACTATATCTTGCTTTCAGATAGGCATTTTGACCTGCTCGTTGTTTATGTTTTTCTCTACTTTTGTAAATAGTCTTTTCAACCAACTCAGATCAACAGTATTTGGAAAAAAGCCTACGTGGGGTGGCTTATGTTTATAATCCTATCACTGGGAGGCCAAGGCAAGAGGATCCCTTGAAACCAGATTAAGACTAGTCTGGGAAATACACTGGGACCTTCATATCTACAAAATATTAAAAAACTTAGCTGGGCATGGTGGCATGCAGCTGTGTTTGCACCTACTGGTGAGGCTGAGGCAGGAGGATAGCTTAAGCCCAGGAGTTCAAGTTTGCAGTGACCTATGATCATGCCATTGCCCTCCAGCCTGGGAGACAGATTAAGAAGTAGTTTCTTAAAAAGAAAAAAAGAAAAAAAAAGAAAAGGAAATATCCAGGAAAGAAATTGCATCAGTCCTCATTATGTGTAGACTTTTGTCTTATAATTATTCCCTCAATAATACATTATAACAACTATTTGCATAATGTTAACATTACATTAGGTTTTATAAATAGTCTAGAGATGATTCAAAGTATACCAAAATATATGGAAGGATATTCATAGGTTACATGAAAAAACTGTACCATTTTATATAAGGGACTTGAACATTCTTGGATTTTGGTATTCCTGGGGGGCCTGGAACCAATTCCCCATGGATACCAGAGGATGACTACATATATGGGAAGAAAGTGATACCTTACCTTCTACACTGAAAACAAATTCACCTCTAGTCTAACCTCATATATAAGGGTAACAACTCTAGTTGCTGGAACATAAGCAAGCCTGCATCCCTCTGATTTTCTCTTCTATAGTTGTGAGCAAAAGCATTGCTCTTTCTTGCTTTTGTTTGGTTTGGTTAAATGAAAAAACTCCTATCATTTAGCTGCAAGTTTGGCAGCATGGAGCCCAGCTCAACTATTCCAGCAATTTATGATATTAGCAGGTGCTGGGGCCAGGCATGGTAGCTCCCCATCTGGAATCCTAGCACTCTCAGAGGTCAAGGTGGGTGGATTGTTGGAGCTCAGGAGTTTGAGACCATCTTGAACAAGAGTAAGACTTCATCACTACTAAAAATAGAAAAACTAGCTGAGCATCACAGTGGACTCCTGTAGTCTCAGCTACTCAGGAGGCTGAAGCAAGAGAAACTCTTGAGCCCAAGTGGTTGAGATTGCTGTGAGCTATGATGCCACTGCACTCTGCCCAGGGAGAGAGGGAGAGTTTGTCTCAAAAACAAACAAACAAACAAACAACCCCCAAGAAACCAAGAAGGTGCTATGTATCAAAATTATTAGTTTTTTTTTTTTTTTTTGAGATACATACATCTAAAGGTTTAGAGAGTTGCAGCACTCAAATGAGGTGCTGAATTGGGACTGTGAGTATTTATGTGCTTTATAAAACTCCCCAGGTGATTCTAATTTGACCCGATTCTTCATCCTTCCCCAACCATTCCACAGATGTGATAATGATCAAAATGAAATAGAGTACCTTAAAGAAATCAAATTTAGATCAACCTATGCTCTACTATTTAATATTCTGTGTAGCCTAAACCCTTCCTTAACAGATTTAGAACAGAATCATGCACCCACCTGGGCTGATCTAATTCCTGGTTCTGCTGTTGGCAGTTCTATGGCACATGACGTGCCAAGGCTGAGCCCCGAATAGTAGTAGCAGATCTCACTGAAAATCTAATTTAAGGGACAGCAATAGTGATGCTCAGTTAAGGTGGCTGAGGCCATGGTGAGCTAACCTCTATTTTTCATCCCCTAATAATTTTCTCAGAAAAAAATACCTTTGGCTATATAATTTATCTTGCTTGGTTTTAGCTCAAAAATGAGTTTTAGAGAAAAAGACTTCAGTGAAATTCTGTATGTTTCAAGTTATGATGCTGTGATCAGCTGAATTTACTTTGTTTCAGAGCGTAGCTCCAGAATTTGCTCCAGAATAAATGTGTGTGACAACCTATGTGACTGGATGTTAGCACAAGAATGGTGCTATATTGGTGTTGACATCAAGTCACATTTGAATGTCACGTTTATGTGGACATTCTATCATAGACATGATGAATGATTAATGAAATTGTAATAATATATTTTTTGGCTACTGAATTGCTCAAAGCATGATATATGACCTAATGAATCTTTCCCTCTGCACCAAAAAATAGATGAATAGTGAATGCTTCCTCCTTAATTTAATCATGATGTCTTCAATACAGAGGGCACAAGTAATTTATTGAAGAGCACAGTATAATCATTGTAAAGTCCAGTAGTTCAGCCTGGAATTTTCCCAAATAGGAAAGAAGGCAGACTTTAAAAATATATTTTTGTCACAGAATCACAACTTAGGCTTTAAGGTTGAATAGCCTGTGAGCTCCTCAGAGGCAAAATGCAAGTCATACTAGATAAAAACCATATGCACAAATACAAAAAAAAAAAAAAAAACCAAAAAACTAAGATAGATCCTTGACTTGCTATTATCAACTCTGTTTCAAAAAGGAAGACCTAGGCTTGGCAGGGTGACTTACGCCTGTAATCCTAGCACTCTGGGAGGCTAATGTGGGTGGATTGCTTGAACTTAGATATTTGAGAACAGCCTGAGCAAGAGTTAGCCCCCATTTCTACTACAAATAGAAAAAATTAGCCACTTATTGTGGCACATGCCTGTAGTCCTAGCTACTTGGGAGGCTAAGGCAAGAGAATCACTTGAGCCTAGGAGTTTGAGGTTGCTGTTACCTAGGCTGACATGAGGCCATTTTAGCACTGGGGCAAGATAGTTAGACTCTGTCTCAGAACAAATAATCAAAATGGAAACAAATACATACACACACAGGAAGACCTTTGCAATTTTTTTGTTCACTAAAGAGAATTTGATAATCTCTGGAGTAAGGTACCAAGATTAAAATTTGGAAGGAAATATTCTTGAATGCCTATCAATTTGTAAAGTTTCAAGTATTTTTATGTCTATTAATATATCATATTTTTATGTGCCTATTAATCAGTAAAGTTTCAAATATATTTAATTAAGTATTAGATAGAAGCTACCTTTTGAAAATCCTATCACAAAGAGCCAGATAATTACATTTCTTATGTTCATTTTAATTGTTTTTACTTTTTTGTGTTAAGATTTATAATTATTGCCAGGACTAGTGGCTCATGCCTGTAATCCTAGCACTTTGGGAGGCTGAGGTGGGTGGATTGCTTGAGCCCAGGAGTTTGAGGTTGCTATGAGTCAGGATGACACCTCAGCACTCTGCTCAGAGCTACAGAGTGAGACTCTGTCTCAAAAAAAAAAAAAAAGATTTATAATTATTGTTTTAAGCATTTATCTTTTAGATCATAAAAGGAAAAAGTATTACAATCCCTAAATGCAATGATTATGGATTTAATATTTACCAGATAGTTACCTTTATTAATGTTTGTTTGTTGCACATATAGAAAGCATAAAACATGGTGATGTCCTTCATACATGGTGGAATGCTTACCATACCCAAAGCCAATTAGCGTGTCTATCATCTCATGTAGTTACTCTTTTGTGTCTAGACTTACTCATCCTACACATCTGCAACTTTGCACCTATTTACCCACATTTCTCTATTTCCTACCCACCCCTTCATGGATTCTGGTGTGGACAATCACCCCTAGTTGCTGGAACATAAACAATCCTGGGCTCTTGGTGTTCCTGTGGAACCCTGTTCTACATCTGGGTTCTGGATAATTATCCATCCTCTGTTTCTATATATTTGCCTCTTCTGCGTTTTAGATTTTACAGACATACAAGTGAAGTCATGCAATATTTTTTCTCTTAATGTCTTGACTGTTTCACTTAGCCAAATGTAGTACAGATAAATCCATATTTTCACAAATATCAGGGTCTCCTTTTTTAAGACTGATTAATATTCACATACACACACACCTACACATATTTTCTTTATCTGTTCAGCCATCCATGAACACATAGGTTGTTTTTCTCTCTCATCTATTGTAAATGAAGCTACAATATAGCTCTACTTATATTGTAAATAAATAGTGTATATAATATACAAAATAGCTTTATTTATATTGTAAATAAATGAAGTTCACTTCATGCCAAATAAACATGGCAATGAAAAATTATCTCTACACGGTGCTAACTTCATTTCCTTTGAGTATATACCCAGAAGTGGAATAGCTGGATCATGTGGTAGGTTTCACTGTTGTTTTTTCGAGGGCCTCCACAATATTTTCCATAATGGCTATGCAAATTTACTTTCCTATTAGCGGCAAATGAGAGTTTGCTTTTCTCTACATCCTCATCCACTGTTACATCTCTTGTCTTTTTGATAATAATAAGAGGTGTAAAGTGATAGTTCGTTGTCATTTTAACTTGCATTTCCCTCATGATTTGTGATGTTGAGAACATCTTCCTATACCTGTTGGTATTTTTATGACTTCTTCGGATAAATTCCTATTCCAGTTCTCTTGCCTATTTTAATTTTTTAAATTACTATTTAAATTACTATTTTTAATATTTTGCTATATTTCTCAATTGTATCAATATTTTGGATACTAACCACTTATCAGATATATGATTTTCAAATATTTTCTCCCATCATTTCCTTTGTTTGGCAAAAGCTTTCCACTGTGTAGTTCTGTTTATTTATTTTTGCTTCTGTTGACTGAGCAGATAGTATACTATCAAAAAAAATCATTGGTCAGAGCAATGTTGTGTAGAAAACATAAGTTTTCTTCTAGGACTTTTATGATCCCAAGTGTTACATTTAGATATTTAATTTATTTTGAGTATATTTGAGTATATTTTAATTTATTTTTGAGTATATTTTGTGTATGGTGAAGGGTTGTTTCCAACTTTATTCTTTTGTGTGTGGATATCCAATTTTCCAAGCACCATCTATTGAAGAGCCTATTCTTTCTCAACTTTGTCTTCTTGATGGACTTGTTGAAAATTAGTTGACTGTACATGCTTAGTACATGTAGGTTTGTTTCTGGATTCTATATTCCATTAGTTTATGTGTCTGTTATTAATCTAGTACAATACTGCTTTGATTACAATAGCTCTGTAGCATATTTTGAAATCACAAAGTATGATGCCTCTTGCTTTGTTTTTCTTTCTCAAGATTACTCTAGTTGGGGTCTTTTGTGATTCCATATAAATTTCAGAATCTTTTTTTTCTAACTATGAAAAATGCCATCAGATTTCTGATAGGGAGTATGCCTAATATATTGTTTTGGGTAACATAAATAATTTCAAAATATTAATACTTGAAAAATATTAGTACACGAACATGGAATGTCTTTATTTGTATTTTCTTCTATTTATTTCATTAGTGTTTTATAATTTTCAGTGAAATAGCAATTAAAAATCTCCAACAAAGAAAAGCCAGAGCAGATTGTTCATGTTCAAATTCTACCAAACATTAAAAGAGGAATTAATATCAGTCCCTTTAAAACTCTTCCAAAGAATAAAAGCAGAAGAATACTTTCAAACTAGGTTTATGAGGCCAGCATCACTCTAAAACCAAAGCCAGACAATGACACCATGAGATAAGAAACCTATAGGCTGATACCTTTAATGAATATAGATACAAAAATCTTCAGTAAAATACTTGCAGACCAAATTCAATGGCACATCAAAATGATGGGACCTCATTACCAAGTGGACTTAATCCCTGAGATGAAAAGATGATTTAGCATAAGCAAATTAATGTGATATATCACATTAATAGAATGAGAGATAAAAACCACATGATTATCTCAATAGATGCAGAAAAAGCATCTGACAAAATGCAACATTCTCTCAATAATGTAAGTATAGAATGAAATTTACATACTAAAGGTCATTTATGAAAAGCCCACAGCTAACATCATAATCAATGAGGAAAAATGGAAAGATTTTCTTCTAAGATCTGGCATAAGAAAAGGATGCCTGTGCTCGCCATTTCTGTTCACCATTGTACTGGAAGACCACAAGAACTATCAGACAAGAAAAAGAAATAAACATTATCTAAATCAGAAAGAAGTAAAATTATCCCTGTTTGCAAATGACATAGTCTTATATATAGAAAACCTGAAAGACTCTACCAAAAGGCTCTCAGAACTGGCACAGTGGCTCACGCCTGCAATCTTAGCTCTAGGAGACTGAGGTGGGTGAATTGCTTGAGTTTAGAAGTTTGAGACTAGCCTGAGCATCTAGAGCACAACAAGATCTCTCCTTTATATATAGCAGAAAAATTAGCCAGGCCCTGTGGCTGATGCTTGTAGTCCCAGCTACTAGGGAAGCTAAGGCATGAGGATCTCTAGAGCCGGAGAATTTGAAGTTGCTGTGAGCTATGATGACACAACAACCCTCCACCCCAAGGTGACAGTGTGAGACTTGGTGTCAATAAATAAATAAATAAACTGACAAAGGAATGCTGTAGATTTGCAAGATACAAAATCAACATTCAAAATCAAGGTGTTAGCATATACTAATAAAGATCTATCCAAAAAAGAAATCAGGAAAACAATCCAATTTATTCTTCTCTATTCAAAAATAATAAAATACTTAGGAATGAATTTAATCTGGGAGATAGTTCAAATCAATTTTGAAAAACAATGGAAAGTAAAAGGACCTGTTATCATGCTTCTATCTTCACTGTTTGATCTTTATAAATTCTACAGCGATTGGGCTGACAGAAGTAGTAGGCAGGGGAAGAGACTAGGCAGCAACTTCTCTAAAGCAAAAATCAAAAAAAGAAAAAAATGGAAAAAGTTTCTTTGCCCCAGTATCTCCCAATTTGCCTTATTGCTGATCCTACCCCAGGAACTTCAATCTCTCCCTCCTCCCAATGCTTCCTTAGCCTTGGCCTCCACTTCCCCTTCACTTTAACTCTTTAATACCAGAAAATATTCTGGTTTTATATAGTAACATACTTAATGGATTACTTTAGCTAGATTGTAATAGAATTGTATGAGATTAGGTTATACTTGAGCATTTTGTGTTTGAATATTTTTGCTTCTAACTTCATTTTACAAAATTCTAGAAAAGTAAATACAGTAGAACCTCCATGGTTGACCACGTGCCTACATTGACCACCTCTTTCAATTAACCTAATTTTCATAGACCTGACATGTATGTATTAGTACAGTAGGCCTAGTTCCTTATGTTGAGCACTTGTGTACATTGACCAGCTCGTTACTGTCCCTTGGGTGGTCAACTTACTGAGGTTCTACTGTGTATTTCTTTGTAGTATAAATTAGACATTCATTTGTCAGTTGAAAACAATGAGTCTAGAATCAAGTCATTTTGTTGTTGATGGTAGAATTACCAAAGAAACTTCAACTCATTTCTGTCATCTGGTGTTCTTTAAAGGTTAGCTTAGTGTAAGAGACAGAGGAGGCACTGCCAGCCTGCTGTTATTACCAGTTGACAAACTTAAGTGAAATCTGGATCTATGACAAGGGGCTGTAACAGGAGAGGAGCAGAGGAGCGGGTACAGCCCAGGATGACAGGGTGCTGGACTCAAGTGAGAATTCTAGTGATGGTCCTTATTTGCCTTTCTTTCTTTTTTTCCTTCCCTCCTTCCTTTTTTCCTTCCTTCCTTCCTTCCTTCCTTCCTTCCTTCCTTCCTTCCTTCCTTCCTTCCTTCCGACAGAGTCTTACTTTATCACCCTCAGTAGAGTGCTATGGCTTCATAGCTCACAGTAACCTCCCACTCCTGGGCTTAGACAATTCTCTTGCCTCAGCCTCCCAAGTAGCTGAGACCACAGGAACTTGCCACAATGCCCAGCTATTTTTTTGTTATTGTTGCAGTTTGGCAGCAGCCAGGTTTGAATCTACCACCCTCAGTATATGGGGCTGGCACCCTACCCACTGAGCCATAGGTGCTACCCTGCCACTTACTTTCATGCCTGGAAATATCTCACTGCAATAAATTCGAGAAAATCAAAATCTCAAAGGGCATAAAAAATGCTAATGAAAAATACTGATTAAAATGCCAACCATTCATATCACTGGCTATGAGGTTTGATCTCTCCCTTGTCTACTTGCTATTAATTCAATTATTACATTTGGCCAGTGTGTGGTGAGCACTACTTGAGCAAGGAAGTAGTGAAAGGAGAAAAAAATAAAAGAATATCAGCTTTCTTCTGAGTAGTTATGTGATAAAGAGAAGGGAAAGTAAAATGGTAGAAAGAGTAAAACGCTGTGAGAGCACTGAAGAGAACTGTGATTTCTGCTGGCTGGGTCTCAGGAAGAATCAGCTATTAACTCAGTCAAATTTCATACTTCTTTTCAGATGCCAGTTATATGCCAGACTGTGCCAGGTTCTGGGGCAATGAGGGTCAGCTAAACCTCCTGCAGTGATTTCATGGCCTAACACAGACATGGACAGAGAAGCGGGCCTGAGTGGCGTTCAGGAGAGCGAGGTCCATCTTCAGGAACTACAAGTTAGCATTCCTGAACTCCAAATTCAAACAAGGGGAAATGATTGGAAATGTGGGTATGGACCAGATCCAAGTGGTGATCTGTGAATGTGATGGACATTAACGTTGCTCTGTGTTACATTTAAGATAATTTCCAGCATTAGAGGGACTCCAAAATATTTATTCCTTCTCCTACCATAAGAGGTTCATAGTATATTATTATATATAAGATATGTTTTAACTCAGTTTCTCTTGCTGAATTCTAAGTTCCTTCAAGGCAATCAATATTTCTTGATATACACTTCGTCACGGTAGGTGTTCAGTAAAGGCTGTTTGAATGTTATTGTTTATCTACACAACTTATTTTGGAGGAAAAATATAGTTACTGCAGACCAGCTACTTCCTAATCTGTTGTTTCCAAAATAAGTAGGTATTTGCCATATTCAAATATTCTTTTTCCTCTATACCAGTTTACAGTTACAACCTTAATTGCAAGTTTAAGTACTCCCTATAATCCTTAAACAACTAAAATAAGTAATAAACAACAAATAGATTGCTATTATTAAATAGTCCCTTTTTTAAAGGAAGGTTTGGTGGCATGTTTATACCTTATTTTCAGATAAAACTACCCTAAATTGTTTTATCTATAGCATGCTTTTTTATAAGGAATTCTAACACCTGAATATTTACAGGAAATCCAAGTGATGCAGTTTCCTTTCTCATGATTTAATAATTCTTACTTTGAACCAGTCATGATTCACGCAGTTAAAAATCAGATCTGGCTACTGCACTAAGTTATGTCCACCAGGTTATCTGAGATACTAAAATCTTGACCCTGACACTAGTTTGGCTGCTGTGTACTTCTTAGTTTCCCAGGGAATAAATGCAGAACTCACATGACCCAGAGGTATCCCTGAATTTCATCCCTGAATCCCTGGCTGGTCCTCTACCCTGTTGAGCTGTGTTATTATGTGGATGTCATCCAAAGGTCCATTTGTTAAGGGAAGACACGAGGAAGCTAGCCCACGAGGGTCCTTTATTTTTCTGGACCCTTCCCTGGTAACACTCTGCTTTTTAAAAGCAAAGAGGGTTCCTACTGTATTAGCCACATAAGAGAGAAGGGAGAGCAGAGCTGTAGGAGAGCCATGTAAAGACAGCAGTTTCTGTAGAGGTGACCCCAGTCCTGTGCTATTTATAACTGATTTCTCCTCTAAAAGCGACACAGCCTACTTGTATGTCCTTGACACATATGCTTCTCTTGAAGTGACAACAGTCCTTGATTTATCCTTAGAGATTAAAGAATGTGACCAACTCACATCTACTGAGAATCCTTGTCATGGCTGGAAGGAACGTTCAAGATGGTTCCTGTCCTTGGCTTTTCCCGTTGCCCCAGATGAAAGTAGCAGCCCATCAGGAACATCAAGTAGACCAGTGAAGGAATCTTCTGAGGAGAGCACAAGGAGGGACCTTATAGGATCTTGGCAGGGAAACGAGGGACTTGTATAAAAGGCCACCCACTATCAGTGCTAAGCAGGAAATTTTGATACACTGCCTAGCACAGAGCTGGCTGGGGACCGGGGAGGACGTGAGTGAATTACTGCTTTAAACAACCCTCTTCACTGAGAGATGAGAAACCTGAGACTCAGAAATCTTAAGAGATTTGCTCACATCCCACAGAGAATTCGTGATAGACTCCAATGTAGAAATTGTGAATCTTAACTCCTTAAATGGTTTTACCACACTCTACCACACCCTTATTAAATGCATATTTAGTATAAATTTTTTCTGTGCCTACTAAAAATGAGTGAGAAAGCAAGAAGAGAGGAATGAAAAAAGAAGGGAAGGGAAGGGAAGAGGAAGAGAGGAAAAGAAGGAAAGGAAGAACAGGGAATTACCACCTTCAAAATATGATGGAGCAGACCCAGAGGGCATGGCCCAGAATAAGGTAGTAGCGGAATCCAGATTGAGTGATAAATTTGAGTGTTGCCTTGCAGTGATGGGGCTCTGAAAACAAACACTGGAGAAGCTGAAAGATGCACAACTCAAAATGGAATTTCAGGGAAAGTCTTAGTTTCCCATTGTTATTGCAGGCAAGAGATTGCCTTGTAGTAGAACAGTCTGTTATTTATGCCAATGTATTTTCTTCCCTGGGACTGTGGTTCTCAACCTCCGGGCCTGGACTGGTGCTGGTCTGAGGTCTGTTAAAAGCCAGCCTGGAAGCTTCATCTATATTGACAGGGGCTCCCCAACGCCGGCATCACCACCTGAATGCAGCCTTAAGAATCCCTTGGAGCATGAACCCCTTTGTAACTGCATGCAGGGATCTAGCTTGAACCCCCCCATAAGAATCTAGTGTCTGATGATCTGAGGGGGAGATGTAATGTGCCTGAATCACCCTGAAACCACCATCCTTCTCCCCTCCTCCCACCCCCAACCAGTCAGAGGAAAAATTGTCTTCCATGAAACAAGTCCCTGATGTCAAGAAGGTTGGGGGCTGCTGCCCTAGGAATTCTTTCTCCCAAGGGGCCACCACTCAGGAGACCACCACCAGGAAATTCCAAGGACAGAGCTTCCTTTCTTTCCCCCTTAAATTCTTCCTCCCACTAAAATGTAAATAGCCTAAGGGAGGCACCCAAGGGAAGTTTCCATAGGAGCAGAATGGGTGTGCTGAGAGCAGTGGCTGCTCCCAGCCGTGGGGGGCTGTGGGGCTGGGAGCTCATTAAGGAGAATTTCCTCTGAGAGTGAAAAGACTTTAGGAGAATTGTGTGGAGCTTATGCACTCAAGACAAATGTGACATCCAGAGCATTTCTGCCTAACGTTTGAGCCAACTCAGAAGGAAATCTTTGGCTCTTATGTCCAGTTAAGGTAGAAGAAGATGATTCTTTAAAAAAAAAATCATAGAGATATTGAAAAGTAACTTAGGTGGGAGAAATGCTGAAAACATTTTGTTGAGAGCAGAAATAAGATGTACTTTCCAGATTAAATGTGTTCTCGATATAGTTAGTTTGTTCTAGGCTTAGTCACATCAATTGTTATGTATTAATTAATTATGTATTGAGTATAATATTCTTGTTAGTATGCAAAGCAGTTTATTTGATTTTTTTCCTTTTGGGGGGTGGAAGGTGGCAGGGTCCATCTAGCATCTTCTTTCCCCTGCTGGGGGAGTATTTCCCTCTCATCTGAAGAGCTGCCCGGATGCCCTTCTGTGATCCGGAGGGACAGGAGATTCACTAGTCCCTTGGACACAACTATCCTCCCCGCCTGTGCACCTCCCCTACTCCTGCCCCCACTTCTCCCTCAACTCTTCAACCATGAGGATATACTCACATCTAAGCTAGCTAGTATTAATGGATTCTTACCCAGTAATAGCAATTTTGAGCAGGGGGACATAAGGAAATGAGGGACTGAAGGCAAATATTCTCACACAGGGAGGTAAAGAATGGCCTATGGTTTTTTGCTTGTTGAGTTTCCAAAACTATGGCAATCGGCTTCCTCAAGGTCTTCTCTCTTCTTTTGACCCTTTGAATCTCTGTAGGTTAAGATAGACCCCTTTTCTGGCTTAAATTTGTCAGATTCTATTCTTTTAAAGGGAAGAACAACTTGGCATATGTCATCTTGAAGGATTAGAGAGACTAAATAAAGTTACACGACCGCGGAGATTTTTATAGTGAACTCAACATTTAAAGAGATGTTCTATTGTTTAGGTATTGTATTGTCTCCAGTTGTCTTTTTTCTTTTTTTTAATGTGATAACTCTATTCTTTCATTCCTTGAGTTCAGCTAATAACTCCAGTGCTAGAAAAGGAAGAATTGATTTTGGCTACCTTGAGAAAACACTCTGATATTCATTTTAAGTGTATAAATTGATATCCAGTGTAAAATCCTGATTATACTTTCCGGTGAACTCTAGAGTGGCAAATTTATGCCTAAAATGGGATTGTTTTCCCTTGAAAGGGTTTTGCTCCACTTCTCTGGAAACGTTTCCTCTTTACCACTCCATAGTTAAACTTCAAGTTTACTCTTCTCATTTCCCCAAGTTCTTCTGAATAACGTACTTGATTTGAAACAGGCCCTTAGAGTGGTGCAGTAGTGGAGTGTAGACATTAGAGAATGTGGTTGACTAATTCTCCATTTCTGTTACTGTGAATCAGCAAATATATTTCTGATCGTGATCCTGAAATCGAAAATGAATGTTGGAGAAATTAAATACCATTAATAATTCAGCAAGTAGAAAGTATAATTTTATTCTTTATAAAATGACATGCTGACATCGCTGTATTTAGAAAAGCTCATTTAAACAGATACAATTACAGAGAGTCTGAATTTAAGGGAATGCTACATCTTTTTACCTTTAGAAAAGATACCTTTAATTCTTTTTTCCCCTAACAGAAAATGATGTTTCTTACAATGGATTTAATAAAGAGTGTGTTAGAGATTTAAAATTAAACATATAACTTTGAAGTTACTTTATCCATCTATATGCTCCTTACTGTGTTTTTACAAAAAATAAAAAAGAATAATAATTACTTGGAGCAAAGAGTGTATGTGCGTGTATTTTTTTTTCCTCATAGATCTCTACTTAATGCCAAGCATAGTTCAGAAGAAGTTTGTTAAAAGTTTATTGGATAACCATCCTAATTCCCCTTTTATTTCAGAGAAGCTTTGATAAAGGAAATTTTGTATTTAACTGAATAAAGAAAGTATGATTGTCCAATGCCTCCTACCCATTTTTTCTTTCACTTGATATACAATTATTTTCATTCATTTCCTAAAGTCTCTCCTATTAAGAAGATGAGTAAACTTCAGACTGAAGCTTTAGAGGTATCTATAGACAAAGGAAAGAAATAATTTCACTTTTGGGGAACTATTGTATTGCCTCTCGAGTGAGTTTTATTTTATCATAAATATCATTTCAATTCAATGAACATTAGGCAAAAGAAAATGGCTTTGTTGTGTTTCTTCTAAATTGAGAGGCAAATAAAACATCCATAACAGACACTTAGATGTTATTCTCTCCATTTTGTTAGAAGATAATCTTAGTAGTAGCCTTCATTATACAGTTCAGAAATATTTTTCCTTTTGTCCCTTCATAGTATAAAATGCATAAAAGGGGTTTCCAAAAAAAATTTTTAGTAAGTTTAATTTTTAGATCCATCTAGTTTCACAGAAAAAGTGAAAAAAAGGTACACAGTTATCCTACATACCTTACTCCCACATAACTGGTGGTCTCCCCCACTATTAACATCTCATACCGAGTGATACATTGCTACAATCTATGAACCTAACTTGGCTGGTGATTATCACCCGGATTCCACAGTTTGCTTTAGGGTTCACTCTTCCCAGTATATTTATAGAATCATTATTTTCTTTTCCTAATTAAAAAGATCCATTTCTTTGGCTAATCATTTTTAATGGAAAAAACCCCATTGTTTGATTTGATAAATATTCTGATTTACTGTTTTGGATGAAAAAGAAAGTATGCAAGAATATAATGGATTCTTTATTAACTGGAAGGTGATAAATAACGATAATGGCTTCTGGCCATCCACAGTAGGCCAAGAACCTACATGGCACCCTCCTTGCATTCTCTCTCTAATCCTTGCAACAACATTAAGAGGAGTATGATCTTATGATGAATAGTACCCTCAATGAATCCCCAACAATTAAAAAAAGAAAGAAATGATGGACTTTAAAACAAAAAACAAACAAACAAACAAACAAGTTACTAAGTGGTGCATAAGTTCAAGGCTGTGCTTTATTCTGACTCTAGACCCTGCTCTCTTAACTGCTGTACTATAGAATAGTCTTGGGATTATCAGTCTTTGCTTTATCTTCTCCATTTTGCTCCCCAACTTTGAAAATTATGCAGAGTATAATAATAAATGATCTATGATAGTATCGAGCTAATAGTCATTGAGTCTTCATTGTGTTCCTATGATTGTTCTAAATTTTAACACAAATTTTTGTCATGTTCATGGTATCACAGAAATTGCTCTTAAAAAAATTTGGAAGAACACCCAAGCCAGACATGTACTTGGAAAAATGGGGATGTACCTTCATAACACAAATAATGAAAAAAAAGAAAAGAAAAGAAAAAAGAAATGACAAAGTGAAATGTCACAGATATCAAATGTCAGACTTAGTACTTAAGGACATTGGACATTTCATGCTTAATAACCTAATGCTATACTTTCTCCTACATGTACCTACCTATGCTAATATTTATATTTTAAATTAAGCATAGTAAGAGATTCCCAGAATAAATAGTAATAGAACACAAGAATTTTAACAATGTGCTGTAATAAAAGCTATATGAATATGATCTTTCTCTTTCTCAAAATATCTTATACTGTACTCACTCTTCTATAATGATGTGAGATGATTTAATGCCTGTGTGATGAGATGAAGTGAGGTGAATGATGAAGGCAAGATGATACAGCATTATGCACAATGCTATGAAAGAAGGATCATTTGCTTCAGGTGATTCTGAATCATGGAGCCATGATGATGTAGACGGTTGGATGTCAGGAGCAGATGATGTCAATGGTTGAACTCACTTGAACACAATCACTGCGACATCATGACACTCAGTCTGATGACCAATAGGCCTACTAAGTACCCAGTATGAAAGACAAAGGGGAGGTTCATGTTCTAAGAAAGACTAGGCAAAAGACTTTGAGATTTCATTGTTCTCTTCAGAAAAGTATACAATTTAAAACTTACAAATTGCTTATTTATGAGACATTCTATTTAATATTTTTGGACTGCAGTTGACCACAGGTTAATTAAAACCAAAGAAAGAGAGACAAAAGATAGAAGGGATGACTGTAAACATCAAAATCTAGGGCATTTCTCATGTCTATTGATCAGTATGACTACCAAGTGTTTTAGTGCTTCAATCAAATTATAAAAATCGCTATAAGATAAAAATCAATGGTTGTGTAACAATTGATTACCAAGTAAGAAGGCAGAAAAAAAAACATAAACATGGACTAATCAATGGAATATGACAAAAATCAATGGTTTTATAACAATCAATTACCAAGTAAGAAGGCAGAAAAAGACATAAACATAGAATAATCAATGGAATAAGATACAAATCAATGGGTTTATAACAATTGATCACCAAGTAAAAAGGCAGGAAAAAAACATAAACATGGAATAATCAATGATAATCAAGTGCCAAAAAGGAATAATTTAATGAATGGTAAATTCTTAATTAGAAGACATGAGCTATTTTGTTATCATGTGGTTTAGAAAGGCCAACTTACAGATTAAACTGAACTCTGAGAAAGTGAAGTGCACTTTCCCTTCTGAACCCTGTGAAGACTCGTTTTTATGATGCATGACCACAAGCATCCATCATAATTGGATTTTCAAGGGGACATTCCAGTTACTTTAAAACTTTGTTTCATGGTTTTTCATTTCTTTGGTGGGAGGTAAGATAATTAACTTTTATCTGCCTGTTACTTGTGCAGTCTTTAAAAGGGCAGAGAGTGTTTCACTTGTGACATTTTCCATTTAGCCATCAACACATTAGAGAGGTGAACCCCTAAGATTTTCACAAGACTGTAGTTCTATAGGTTATTAACAGTCATTGCGTCTACTTACAACTTACTTTGAGAAATTTGTGTTGTATAACTACTAACTCATGTCAGACCTAGAAAGGTTCACTTTTTCCTTTAAATATTCAAAATTTAAAAATTAAATGTTTTTATAAATTTATGAAATTATTTTAAAATCTGCACTAAGAAATTCAACAGACTGAAAGAATCTGAGAGATAAATCAACTAGCTCTAAAGTTTCAAGGGCCTGAAATGACAGGTTTAATTTGCAGTCAGCAAATAATAACAGTAAGATAAAGGTAATGAAGATGATAAAGATGATGAGTACTTGAGCATTTGCTGAGTATCTACTAGGTATTAGCCTGAACTAACAGCTTCTTAGATGCTTTATGTGTTAATGCATGTTACCAATAGTAATGGGAATGGTGTCTTAAACTCATACTGAGACTTATAATTAACACCAGTTTCAACTTGACAATTTATTATTATTATGATTTAACTTTTTCTGGGGGTTGTTGAGGACACTGTATCAGCCTCTTCTATCCTTTCTTCAACATTTAGAAACAGTCATAAAGAGTGTCTGAGGTAGCTATGATTGCATAAAAACTCACCAAACTTTAGTTGGCTTAAGAATAACAATAATTGTCATTTAGCTCAAGAGTCTACAAATAGATGACTTGGACTGAACTAAACTGAGTGGGTTTTCTGGTCTTCACTGCGCTGAGTTTGGCCATGTACAGTGTAGATTCTCTCACATGTCTAGAAACCCAGCTAAGGCAACTGAGTTCTCCTGCATGGGGTCTCTCATGCTCCAGGAGCCTAACCTGGGCTTACATGCATGGTGATTACAGAGCTCCAAGAGAGCATGAAAGCATGCAAAAACTCTTGACACCTAGGATTATAACACACATGCCAACACATTCTATTACCCAAAGCAAGTCACAAGTATAGCCCATCTGCCCTAGTATTACTTTTAGGTTGGTCTTTTAAGCTTGTTTGTAGTACATTTTACCATGTGTAAATATTTAAATAGTAAAATTTATCACTTACTCATTTCTAGAGTCTGAATTTAGAATCCTGCTTAGATTTATTTGATAATTATTTCTTTAAAAATAAAGACACTAGGGCGGTGCCTGTGGCTCAAAGGAGTAGGGCTCTGGCCCCATATACCAGAGGTGGCGGGTTCAAACCCAGCCCCGGCCAAAAACTGCAAAAAAAATAAAATAAAATAAAATAAAGACACTAAAATTCTTAAAGAAAGCATGAGGATTTGTTAACTGACCCTGCTGTGGAAGAAGACTCCTAAGCTAGTAAGCAATGGAAGAAATTACAACAATCAGACTCAACAGATCTGCCCTTGTAAAAAATAAAGCATGTGTCACTCGTGACACTATGAATAAACTTGTCGTGGTCCTATCTGAAGCCTTATGGTATAACAGATCCAAGGCCTAACTCAATATATTGCTCCATAAAATCTTCTATGCTCAATCTGTTTCCTTTCTCTAGTTCTTGTTCATCAACATACAAATTGACCATATTACTCCCATTTGAAATAAATTCTTCTCTCCCTCAACCTCCCCTCTAACTACCTGTCCCCCTCTTTAACAAAAGAGATAGGTGTTTTTATTTGCTGTCACCAAATCCTTTCCTCCTTTTTCTTTTTTCTCAAACTCAACTCTTTCTAAGAGGCTGTATTCCAAACTATTCCTGTCAAAAATCACTGAAGACTTCTGTGTTGTTATATTCACAGCACGTGTAAATCTCAGTCTCCTTCCTACCCCATCTATCACTAGCATTTCACCCCTTTGATCATTCTCTTCTCTTTAAAGTATTCCTTTCTCTATATTTCAGGAGTCTCCTGGCTTTCCTCCCACAAATGACCACTTCTCAGACATTTCTGCTGGTTGGAGTTCCCCAGAGCTCAGCTTTTGTCTTCTGTTTTATACCAATAATCACTCCTTTAGTAATTTCATCTCATCTCGTGGCTGTATGTATTACCAGGAGGATGACGATTCTCATATAAGCATCTCCAGCTCTGACTTCTCTCCTAAACTCACTTTGTCTCTACTACTACTGGTTATCTTCAGGGAGGTCTAATAAGGCACAAACCTATACATCCAAAACTGAGCTTATCATATCCTCCCCAAGTCTGTTCCTGTTTAGAAGTCATTCCCATCTAAATCAGTGATAAGTCTGTTTTAGCTGCAGGACAAAATCCCAGAGTTGCATTGACTTGTTTTCCCCTTGTAAACTTTGCCTTGAGTAAACCTCATCAGCTCTTTCTTAATATATATAGGGAGTCTGGTTGTTCTATCACTTGTTCTATCTTTTGTTTGGATTACTGCAAGAGCTTCCACGTATTCCCAATCCAGTACTCAGCATGAGCCCATTAGTCAAATTATAGCCCTCACCTTTGTAAAATTCTTCAGTGGTTCATTTCATATCTAAAATAAATGCTGAAGTCTAGCAACTGTGCTCTAGGCTCTCTGTGGTGTGAGTGCCTGTAACCTCTGATGGAATCCCAGCCTCAGTTATTTCGACTACACTGGCTTCTTTGCTATTCCTTAGACAGGGGAGACATCTAGACTTTTGCATTTGCTATTTCTTCTGCCTGGCTTGCAAGGCCTCATACCTCCTTAAAGATTTTGTAGAAATGTCATCTTCCCTGACCACCCTACTGGAAATCGCCACCCCTATCACTAGCATCTTTTATCTCCCTTCTCTGTGTCACTTTTATCCATAGCATTTTATTACTTTCTAATATAATGTCAATTATTTAATATCTGTTTGTTGTCTTCTCTCAACAAGAATACAAGGTTTAGGAAGGCCAAGGTCATTGACTATTTTGTTTAAGTTTCACAATAGCCAGATTTTTTATTTCAGCCTTTTGTTCATTTCTATATCACCAGGCTCAGAGTAGTGTGTTGCCATAGCCAGCTTTCAGTAACGATCGGTAGTCATGTACTACATAACAATATTTGGTCAATAAAGAGCCACATGTGTGGAGTATGGGCTGTGAGGTGGCAGGGCCCCCACAGCCTGAGAGGCATTCAGGGAACGACCTCCAGCTGCACCTCCTCCTAGAACAACAATATTCTTACTTCCTCTGCCGGAAGTCATGTAGCCCCTGCATACTTTCCATTTTGTCTTGCCAGCAAGCACCCAGTTTTTCCTTCCTAAAGTTAATCTTTACCTCATGTGCCAAGATTTACACCTTGTTTAGATACTAAATAAATAAAGCTGTTTCCACAATTCAGGGCTGGCTGCAGTCTTAGCTGCTCCAGTCCTCCGGATCCCATCTTCATCTCTTATTTCCTCATTCCCCACCATTCCCACTCAGATTACTTTTCCTTCTCCATACTGGTTCATGAAACCCATATACAAGAGTGGTCCTAAAAGATCATAATATCATATTTTCACTATACCCTACCTACATTTAGGTATGCTTAGATATGCAAATACTCACTGTTGTGTTACAACTGCCAATAGTATTCAGTACATTGATAGGCTGTATCGGTTTATGGCCTAAGAGCACTAGGCTATTCCATATAGCCTGGGTATGTACGAGGCTAGGCTTGTGTAAGTATGCTCTATAACGTTCATGTGATAGGTCTTCACATCATGACCAAAATGTATCAAAGAGATGCATGGCCATATTTCATGAATGGGTATCAAAAAGCCCTCTCAACTAAATTTAAGATAGAAATAAAAGTTGAGGAAATATTTCAAAAGTTGTCACTTAATATATTTAATAGCTTCTGTATTTATAGATAAATTTTTTTAAAAAAACCTAACACATCATTTGAAAAATAAGCAAATCATATATTGAAAGATAATTTGGAAAAATAAGGTATACTCATGACACCATGAAACTTCATTAGTGATAAAAAGGCATATTTAAAATAGTAAAACTTTGTATTATTTTCACAAATGTAGGTACAATTTTTAATATTCAATTATTTAAATTTGTAGTGAAATGGACACTTTGATACACTCTGGGAGTGTGCTAATGTTCTGGAAAATAATTTCATAATAAATGCAAAAAAGCCTTTATGATATTTAAGCATTTTGATCCCAAGTCTACTTTTAGACATTTATATTAATAATTATAGAGACCTAACAATGTATGTGAGAAAAACACATAGCAAAATAAAATGTAAAGCCATCTAAATATCTACAGAGAAGGAATGGGTTAAAAAGCATACCTATGTAATTAAGTATTATACAGCAATTAAGAGCATAATTCATGAAAATTATTAATGAAATAAAATAGCTTTCATAGACATGATCTTGACCTGGCATCAGTCCATAAATCCAATCTTAGATTTAACCCTTATCCAAAAACTGAATATGTATTATAATCACAACTTTTCCAGAGGAATTACAATGTGTTTATGCAGATATAAAAACTGTGCAGGGGTTGGCTGCACTACTGTAACTC
>NW_003852407.1:23228932-23244682 GCF_000181295.1 Otolemur garnettii
TTTGAATTTCTATTTTCTTGAAAAGCTGTGACTGGATGCTTATTGGAATAAGCCACATACGTACACCCACACCCATGAACACCAACACAGTGTTTTCTTCCCAAACACCCTTTTAATATCAGATTAAAGCACTTTTCAAATACTAATGACAATCCTGGAAGAAATCACAGCTATTACTACCCCATTTTACAGCTGAAAAATCATCTCTCAGCAGAGTTGCTCATGCACAGACTTTCTAGATCCTTAATCTGTTTCATACCTGATTCATTGGCTTGGTCTGCTATCCATGTCCGGTCTGAGGTTGCCAGTCCCTTTTCTAGTATTAAACAAAACCTTGAATTTACTGAATGCTATGTATTGAGGATAGTGGGGCTCTTCAGCTAAGATATTCTAATTTGTGCTATATATTTCTCATAGCCATAATTGGACCTGAGAAAAATTGAGAGGTATATGGATATCTGTCCTCCACTACAACTGCATGCTGCTATTCTCTCTCTCTCTCTTTCTCTCTTTCTCAATTGTGGCAGGGTCTTGCTCTATTGCCCAGATTAGAGTACAGAGCATGATCATGGTTAACTGCCTCCTTGAACTTCTGGGCTCAAAGGATCCTCCTAGCTCAAACTCCCCGTAGCTAGGACAACAGATACATGCCACCACGCCTGCACACCTGGCTAATTTATTTTTATTTTTTATATAGAGGTGGTCTAGTTATATCTTCTTGACCTATTGGCTTCAAGTAATTCTTCCTCCTCAGCCTCCCAAATTGCTTATTATAGGGGATTATAGGTGTGAGTCAGCCCCATGTGGCTGCTACTATTCTTTTGTAGAATCTTTGGGTTAGCAGGAAAGGGTGAATGAAAATGATAGTAAAAATTTGCCTTACAGTTTCTAGAAAACATAAATCCATCAATCAGTCCATTCAATACACATTTATTGGGCACCCAATAAAGATATTTTCTAAACATTCTTTTTCCAGAAAAACAAAGGCTATCAGACTATTTGTAAAGCTGGAATACATTTATGATAGAATGTCTTGGCAAAGAAAAAGCTTTATGTTTGGAATTTTGGAGTGTGAAAGCACAATTTGGGAAGGTTGCTTCAGTCCAGTAGGGCTGGTATAGACAGAGATCTGTAAGACAGAGAACTCTTCGAGAGCAAGGCTTCTGCTTATCTCCCCTGTGTATCCCCGCCATGCAGTGCCTGGGATAAATTTGGCATCAAAGAGTGCTTGGAAGATAGGAAGCAAAGGGGCTATTTCTGGTTTTCTAGACTTTTTTTTTCCTCATAGAGCTGAGATACAGTGAATTGATATGTTTATATTTTACCCCTGCCCACATTTGACTTGCTAGCCAGATATGTAGAGAAATTTCTGTTACTCACCAAAGTTTATTTTGTGTGCCTACCATGTGTCAAGCATTCCACTTTGGAAAGAATGTCAATATTCATCATATATGAACACGTCAATCCTTAAAATCTGTATCAAATGAATAAAGAGAATATTTTACTTTTAGGGATGAAAATCCAGAAATAAAAAGGAACCAAGGGAAAATATAATATATTCTTAGATTTCATTTATTCATTCATTTATTGAGTGCCTAGTCTTTACGTAGAATCCCCAAGTGCTGAGGATATAGTGATGAGAAAAATATAACGTGTGCTCTGCCCTGTTGGAGCTTTGAAAGTAACGGAGATAAAGACATTAATCAAATAAGTACACAATGATATAAACTAATGGTAAGCATGAGGAAACGGGAGACAGTGTGGACAGTAACTACAGAGTGGATCTGATCCATTCTAGATGATCCAGGAAGGCTCCCTTGAGCTAAGATCTGAAGGATAAGTGGAGTGAACTTGGTGAGGGGTGGCAGGACAGGGAACATTCAGACAGAGGAGACTGACACCTGCAGAAGCAGTGATGTTGGGTGTGTTGGCAGGGCAGGGAGAGGAACCTCATGGTCACTGGGGAAAATGCTAGTGTGAGTGAGGCCTCAAGAACAGTGAGCATGGTCTGAGAGGAAGCAGGAAAGGTAGGTGGAAGCGAGACCAGGCAAGAACTGGGAGGCCATATCCACAGGAGGCCACTGAGTTGCTTAAGAGGCAGAAGGCGGGGAAGGGTAGGAAATAGAGGTTATGGCAATGAAGTTATGATCCAAATTGTATTCTGAGAATATCGCTCTGGCCCCAGTGTGTGAACAGATTGACATGGCAGTAATTTATGTGAGAAGATCAGTGAGAAGGTTGTTTAATATTCAGGGTGCAATGTGGCACTATTTGGACTTGGTAGAGACAGGATGGATCCCTTTGAGGGCCATGGAGGAATTAAAAATTGGATCTTCAAAATAAAAATTTAGAAATTTATATAAACAGGGAAATTCTGGGAGAGAGAATGTCATGTTGAGGTAACCAACTGTAGCAGTTTGCTTATATGATGAAGTAATTCTTGTCATCCTTTGCGGAGATTGATTATTAGGAAAGAAACTCAACTACCTATAAAATGTGACAAATTCAATAAGACACTGGAGCCAGATGGATTTTCTGCTTAGTTTTGACAAAGTTATGCCTGACATGCATACTTTTTTTTTCTTGAGTTTTTAATGATACTTTGGAGACTGGGAAGTTGCCAGAGTCAATAAGAAAGTCCATCGTGAAGCTTCCCGAGAAGCTAAGCCAAATTGAGTTTTAAATCGTGCATATTGTCTGAGTTATTTTATTTCATTCTAACTACCAAGGACAACATCCTAATATGAAATTAGTACTGAAATTATGAAGACTAAGAGGGGCGTATTTGTCCCCAAAGGATGGCACCCCTCATCATTATATCTGCTGTTTTGGTTAAGAGCTGGTCATTACCCACTTCTACACCATTGAATTTTGGTGATGGTCTGGAGGATTTTGACTGAATTGAGTTGTGGAGGGTTAGATTGTGTGGCTTTGTGGGAGAAGGATATTAGCATTAGGAATTTTACAATACTAAATAATATTATAATAAAAGTAATGGAAAGAAAAAAAATGTACTCATAATCATGTTTCTCTAATACCCAAATTGCTTTACTCTACCCATGTTTTATTTAATCATTTTGCACTGATTTAATCACAATAAAGACCTAATTTATGTTTTGTAACATTGTTTAATAAATATACTTCTGTGCTGCTATATGATGCCAAAATATTTCAGTATCCTTATATTCTATAAAGTTGGTGGTCTACAATAGCTTTAACTATTTTCTCATTGGATATCTAGACTTATTTTTCTAATTTAATGCTAATGTCATGGCACTGAACAACTTGATGCACAGAATCCTTTCTTTTGTATATTTTTCAAAATGATACATCCCAACAACTTTGATATTTTGGAACAATGGCTCGAAAGATTACCTACAATTTTAAAAGTGTATTTAAAATTAAAAATTTTAAAATGTATTCTCTATTTTCTAAAGTAGTTGTGTTAACATACGCTGCTGATAACAGTGCATGAGGATATAACTGTAGTGAGCATAGTTTTTTTTAAGATTTGATAATTTAGCAAACAGTGATACATTATTTTAATTTTTACATCTTTGACAAGGTCAGGCTATTATTTTTCTAAAGTTTGCTCACAATTTATACCTCCGCTTATAGGATGAACATAAGTATTTTTGCCATTTATCTAGTGGTGATTTTATTATTTTGTATGAACTTAGTTTATAGCGGTAGAACAGAGAAGAACCACAGGAAATAGTTGAGCTTTTTTGTTTTAATCTAATATTTTTCCCTGTCAAATGTCTCCTGTAACTCTGTCAGCTATGGGGCAAACTGGTGGAAAGTTCTCTATTTCCATTCCAGCTGGTACTACCTATTGAGATATATTATTCCCTTTCAGTCCCTTTTGCCCACTAACTTTTCTTAGGGTCACATTTTTAATCTGAAGAAGAATAAATGAACATTATCAATTCAAAATGAATAAGGAATAGTTTTGTGCAAGTTTGGAAGCAAAAGAGCATGAGGTGTGCATGGAATGCAAAGGAGGCCTGTGAAGCACCTGGTGCTTTGCTCCCAGGGAAGGGTGAGAACATGCTGAGAACCGAGCCCCACCCCCAACCCAGGAGCTGAAAGCCATCTGCTCTCTGCACCTGGAAGACTTCCCTACTGCCAAGATTATGTTAAGAACATCATGAAATAGAATTACGACTATCCCAAAGGAAAGTCGTGGCTAGCCATCATGTATATTAAAAATAATATTATAATTCTCAGAGATTGTTCTTGATAAAGAAAAATAATAAATAAAGTCATCATTTGGAAACTAATACAAAACTTTGGTTTAGCACTGTAGAGACGGGCTCTGACCATACCCCTTTAGGAACACTGAGCTGCCAATGTTTGTGAAGAGAGCACACGTATACATTATTTTGATGTTACGATTTTGATGCATATCATTAATAATTGAAAAGTTAACATACATATGTTTTCATTGAAATTATATGTAAATTTAAAAGCCTTTATAAAATTACCACATTAAAATTACTTGCTGGTTAATGCAAGATCGCAATTTGGATTTATATTTTTTAGGTTTTCTCCCCTAAATTATAATCCTCCTTTGGGCATTCTAACAATTCTTACCAAAGATCGCAGACTTCATTACATCTATGTCATAAATATGATTTAAAAAAAAAAAACTACTTTGTCTATAGATGTAGTAATTTTCAAAGGTCAAGAGAATAGCACAAAATACTTGATCTATGAATTTATATGGACAAAACTTTTATTTACAATGTTTTTCTCATTCTATTTAATCATTTATCTTATGCTACCTTGACTAAAACAAAGGTAGTACATTTACTGATAGGAGTAAGATCCTTCCAAAATCAAACAAAAGGAGAGTAGAAAGGTAACAGTTTTTTTTTTTTTTTGTAGAGACAGAGTCTCACTCTATTATCCTCAGTAGAGTGCCATGATGTCACACAGCTCACAGTAACCTCCAACTCCTGGGCTAAGGCAATTCTCTTGCCTCAGCCTCCTGAATAGCTGGGACTACAGGCACTCACCACAATGCCCAGATAACAGAGAGAGGTTTTAAACCATTGCTCCACATCCCAATTTATGAAAGAATCTGGATACAGTGACATATGACCCAGTATTTGCCTAATCTCATTATAGAGACCTCATTATTTATTTTTTTTTTATTGAATGGTAACTATGTACATTAATACACTTCTGGGGTACAGTGTGGGGTTTTCACATGCAAACCGAAATACTTCCATCGAACTGGTCAACAGAGCCTTCATGTCATTTTCTCAGTTAACTTTTAAGACATCAGCTTAGAAATTCAAAATTTACTGGAGAAGTTAGAGGATTTTAGATCAAGAAGAAAGCTTAAAACCATAGTACTACTCCCTACTATTTTTTATATGAATAATACAGGTGGAAACTCTTTTAGGGACTTATATTTATTTAATGTATATTTAGAAAATATAATATTTACTAATAAAGTTGGTTTTTGAAGGTCGTGGAATTCTAAAATGTAATATATAATTTCCCAGGTGGTAGAAATTCTTATGAAAAATGTTCACACTATCTCACATCTTTAAATTAATTCAATTTGGTCCAAGGAGAGTTTAATTGAAAAAGTTACTGGAAACAAATAAAAAACAAAAACAAAACAAAAAATCCCAAACCGAAACCAAAATAAAGAGACACATTGCACTCTCTCGCAAAGTTTAATCTAGTAGGAATAAACATAACACTTTAGTGCTAAAGAAAACAAAATAAATAGAAGAAAAACTTTTCTTATTCCCTCTTTATTTTGAGAGATTAGCAGTTTGATGTTTCTAAAAGAAGGAAGGAATGTTCTAATCTGTGTAATCTTAAGGAAAAAATTAAATGATAGTTTTATAAATTTTCTTTTTTCTTTCCAAGCAAAGAAAAATAGATACTAAAGAAACAAAGTAATTACAAATATCAGAACTCTTCCTATACCACTGTGTGATCCTGTGAAGTAGGTCATGTTATTCTTATTCGTATTATGAGAAATCTGAGGTTCAGAGTACAAATAACTTATCTAAGATGTCACTCAACTAGGACACAGAGGACTTGCCTTTGAATATAAATTAGATTACCAACCACCAGCAACTCCGTCTTTTTCACTACAATGTGCTGCCTCATCATTTTATTATAGAGGCACAGAAAATCATTTATCTAATTGAACGACAATTGTAATTGTCAGGGACAGAACTGAATTTGACGGAGAACAAAGCTGCAGTCGACCATGACAAATGAACTTCGTTGTCCAGACAGAACCTTCACATCCTTGTTGACACATCACACAGTCCAGAAGCATGGACACTGATGGGGCTAGCGGAAGCCTGACTTTATCCAAAACTGGGAAAGGATTATTGTTTTTAAGTAACAACAGAAACAAGGCTAACATTTTCATTTTTTATTAATGATGTATAGGTCCTGGGAATTTTTATATCTCAGTTATAAACTGAAAGTTTAGAAAGGTTAAAGTAATTGTCTAGTGTGCCCCGAGATGGTTGCCTCAATGTTCTAACTCCTGCGCTCACACAGCTCTGTTCTACCTACCTATTCTGCCTTTACTGGGTATTGGACAGCTCTTGAAAGGAACCTGGCACTATTGACCTGGTTATCCCATGACCTAGCTGCAGAATGTTTGACATTCTCTTTTCAAATGGTGGGTTCCAATAACAAAGAGATAATAGATAGAAGACCATTAAATTTTCTTTCTTTCTTTCTTTTTTTTTTTTTTTTGCATCCAGCTTGGTAAGTTGTGTTTCTAAGAATTGTTACATTATATTGACATTTCAGTGTATTATTGTAAAGTTATTTAGAATATCTTCTTGTTATATTTCTGATGGACTCCTTTTTCCTTTCTGGTATTGAGGCCCTCTCTCTTTTTTTCTTGATTGGCCTTGCAAACTTTTTACTACGCATTGCTTTTTTTCCTCTTTCACAACTTGCAATGGATTTGACAAGCAGTTTAATTTCCTCACTCCTTAAAATCAGTGCTTAGATTGTTAATTTTCAACCTACCTCTTTTCTAATTAATGTGTACAAGACCATACACTTGCCTGTATACACGACTTTAGCTACATTCCTTAAGTCTGGTGAAAACCCAGAACAAGTAAGGCTCTTATACACTATAGTGGAAAACGGGTATTTTCTGGTAAAATGAAATGTATAAATCCTCTGTAAATCAGCACTTTCAACCCTATACATATATATAACAGAAATATATACATATGGGCAAAAATACATGTACAATAATTTGTATTTTTATTTTTTGGCATTCTTTTTAATAGCCACAATTAGGAAACAATCCAATTCTATCAACTGCAGAACAGAAAAATAAACAGAAAAATCCCACAGTATAATACTACATAAAGTCTGAATAAAATATTGCTAAATGCAACAATATTGAAAAAAATCATATAATATAATGAAGAAAGAACCCAGAAAAAAGGGACATGTCATATCAATGCATTTATACAAAATACATGCAAAGCTAAAGTCTAATATTAGATAACTTCTCTCTTCCTACATTTCTTCTGATAAGGGAACCATTGTTCTGATTTTTGTTTCTTCATTTTTTTTAAATAGGAAGTTTTTTTTTAATGATAAGATGGTTGACTTGAAGGTAAAACTATCTAAAATTCATTTCTCTTATTAATTCATTATTATTTAAAGATTTATTATCTTACATATTAGAAGCAGTTCATAATTCATTTTACTGAGCAACTTTGGGATATTTAATAACAATTACCTATAAAATAACAAAAAAAATTAGATAATTGCTAAAGTCTTTTAAGTACCAGTTTCATGGTTCTACATGCAATTGGCACTTATTAAATTATGAAATAATGGAATAATGAAAACATGTAAGTTTTTTATCCTGATTTTTTTTTTTTTTTATGTATACCTACAACATCATCTTTCTGGAGTTTTAGGTAAGTTAATTAAAAAATAAATTGACCTGATTTCATAAATGACTGGATTATATATTGATATATCACTTATTTTCTTTACATCTGTAACCCAGCCATCGCTAGCTGGCCTTAGCACTAGGCATGCTAAGTTTGAATACACATATATACTCTTTCAGAGGAGGTCCCGCAGGCAGCATTCACACAATTATACTTCCTTATTTAGGAGTGAAAGTAATAAAATCATCTCCCTCTCTTCTTTTAACTCTTTTCACCACTATTGAGTTTATTTATCAATCTATTGGGCTCTACTTCAAAACAGCAATGCATCTAGATTTAAAAGTTATCCCCTAATTTGCCGCGATTATCAATTGCTTCTTGCTCAGACACTTTGAAGGTGTGACACACAGTCGCTGAGGACAGCTTGAGGCATTTTCCCCAGGAGGGACCAGGGCCCATCTATCAGATGGGTGCTGAGGAGAGCACCATTGTTTTGTGCTTTCAGAGAAAGCAATCAAAGAGTTCAGGTTAAGAATGAATCCAGGACCCATGGATGTAATAAAATATCTCAGTAATTCCTTTTTTATTCCAAAACACATAAAAAGAATATCCAGTTCTTGTTGGGTCATTGTAACTTTTCTAGTCAAGTAATAGCTATTTCCCAAAGTTATAGAAAAGTGAACATTCAAAAGATGGTTGTGTATAGGGTTTCCATACTTAAATATTCTTTGCTGTGGACTCTGAACAAAATGAATATATGTGGAAGATTCTGTGCCTTTGGTTCAGCCTATATAAAGAAGTCTTATTTTACTTGTTGTGGAACTAAGGTATATTACAATATTCTACCTTTTAAAGAGTAAATCCTTTTACTTACAACAAAAATATCTCTTAAAATAAGATGCGTCACCCCATCTAGGACAGATACATTTTTGGTTTAAAGTGAAATGAACCCAAGTCAGTTCTCGGATCATTATGGGCTTCCTCTCACTAGTGTCTCTGCTCAGAGAGCAGCAAATCACCTCTCACCCCAGCCTGCCTCACCAAGTCAGTGACGGAGACCACCTAGTACTTATATGTATTCATCACTTGTAATATTGCACACATGCTGGTGTAATTCATGAATATTAGAAAGGCTCTACTGTACTCAAGGCCTGAGTTCTACAATAGTGGTACAATATAAAGCTTAATGTCATTACCAGATAGTATTGGACTATCTACTGTGTGCTTTACGAGCATGCTTTAGTTTCCAATTTCAATATAAAAGAAGCACACGCTTGAAAAAAGCACCCATGAAAGTGATTTAAGGTAGTAAAACATAAATGAATACAATGAAGTGTCTCAGGTCTCTCAGAGCAGCAGTGGTGTGTTCTGACCGTTGGCCGTGGGTGTCAGGAAGAGGCCAGGGACACAGCCCCACGTAGCAACCGCTCCTGTGTAGCACGAGCACAGGCTGGAGAGAGAATCTGCCAGAATCTTTTGTCTGTCTTTAAAGATAATAGCAAAAAGCTGAATAATTTCATGATTGCAAGTAATTAATAGAATCGGCCAAACCCACACCTCATTGTTGGCTTAACAAAGACAACCTTCACTTGGGTTTTTTTTCCTCTGAGCTTTTAAAAGAAATACTCATAATTGTGGAGCTGAGTGAGAACATAGGCATTTTTACCAATCTAAGTGTTAAGGGTTGATTTTATTGCCTCCATCACCAAATCCATATACTGAACTCTAAATCTCCAGACCTCAGAATTCTACCTTATTTGGAAATAAGGTCATGAGAGGTGTAATTGGTTACAATGAGGGCCTTAGGGTGAGCCATAATCCAGGGACTTGTGTCCTTATAAAAAGAGGACATTTGGAAAGACAAATGTCTATCGAAGGAAGATGATGTGAAGAGGCACATGAAGACTTCATAACCTAGAAGAGAAACTTGGAAAAAGTCCTTCCATCATAGCCCACAAAGGAGGCACCGCCCTGACTTCAGACTTCTACCTTCCAGAATATGAGCCAATAAATAGACTTGTGCTAATTAAACCACTCTAGTTTGTGGCACTTTGTTATAGCAGCCCTAACAAATGCATGCACCACTTTTTATTTATTTATTTATTTTTGAGACAGAGTCTCACTTCATCACCCTGGTAGAGTGCTGTGGTGTCATCGCTCACAGCAACCTCAAACTCTCAGGATCCCTCAGGCTCAAGGGATCCTCTTGCTTTAGCCTCCTGAGTAGATGGGACTACACACAACTGCCACAACACTTGGCAAGATTTTGGGGTCTTGCTCTTGCTCAGGCTGGTCTTGAACTCCTGAGCTCAGGCAATCCACCCTCCTCAGCCTCCCAGAGTGCTAGGATTACAAGTGTGAACCACCACACTTGGCCTCATTTTTTTTTTTTTTTTAATAATTGAAGACACCGTTATGGAAGTAGAGGGAATTGCCAAGGAGAGCCGAGGGAGGGACTTAGGTACATTACCAAATTCCACTTAAAATAAAGTTTGTATCCAGGATTTAGATTGGGTCTTTGTGGACCACACTGCCTCCCAAAGAAACCATTCAGACAGCTGCTCACGGACCACCCAGACTTGTTTCTATCAATACAGTTGGCCCTCCATGACATGGGCTGCACATCTTTGGTTCAACCAAACATGGATGGAATAAATAGATGAGTGTCTGCAGCGAACATGTACAGGCCTTTTATATGTCATTATTCCCTAAACAATGCAGCCCAACAACTATTTAGGCAGCATTTACCTGGTGTTGGGTATCATAAGTAATTGTGAGATGATTCAAAATATATAAGAAGATATGGGTAAGTTATATGCAAACACTACACCATTTTAGAGCAAAGAGCTGAGCATCCTTAGGCTTTGGTATCTGAGACGGGGTCTTGGAACCAACCCCCTACACATACTGAGGGAGAAATGTACTCTCTAATGAAAGATAATAACAATTGACTACGCTCATGAACTTAATTTTTGAGGCTTACATGGAGGCAATTTAGGTGCCAGTGTGTGTCTTATTTTTATCTCTTTCCTTTTCAAAAACAGATGCCCCTCACAGACTGTTAGTTATGTGTATTATTCACAATTTTCAAGGGCTTTGTCCAGACAAAGCTCTGGCTGAGCAGTAAAGAATTGTGTTCATCATATACTTAGATGTATAGGCAAGATTAAATTTGACTCTGAATAAATCATAATCATTTGCTGTTTTTTATCTATTTGAAGGAAGCAAACTGCACTTCTCTCCTGTGGAGATAAGAATAGCCATTCCCTTTGCCTCCAGGGCACAAACCTACCAACTTGAACTCAAGGTAGGAGCAATAATTGAAGGAACAGTGGTAGACGACAGAAATGGAAACGTGCGTCTACCTCTCACCCACTCTAAGACCAACAGATTTTTTTGTTAGTGCATTTCAGTGTTTATAGAAAACCCCAAGGCTGTTCATTTTAAAGCTCTTGATGAAAACCAGACTCACCAGAAGTGATAACGCTGAGGAGCACAAATGTCCTTTCAATTGAAACCTGGCTGATGGAGATTCACCTTTTCCCTTAGTAGAAATACCAGGAGAAAAGGTTCACTGAAGAAAAGAGCAATGCATCATTGGCGTCCAGTAATGTCTCAATGAGCCTTGTAATCCTCATAGTCACTCAGTTAGAAATTACCTAGGGGGAAGACATCATTTCCATAACTGAACCATCCTGACTGTTTGGTCTGTGTGTTTGCTTTACAATAAAAATAATCAGCGATCTGATAAATACTTGCTATTGGCATGAGATAAACCCTGATGGATACTGAGTGGCATGGGGCTAGCGCATTTGTAAAGGGTGTGGTGAGTAAGGGGGCAAGGGATAAGCACGCTTCACCGAGCAAATTACATTTTCCAGCCAATGCTGCGTGCTATCAAATATCGCTGTGTGAAAGAACATACCCCCATCGTGCACAACGGCCTTCCTGCCAAAGAGCAGAATGTTTCCTCCAAGATTCAGTTATGGCTAAATCAATTGCGCCTTAAAGGGATAGTTTTTCAAATAGTTGTGCTCTTGCAGGAGAGCGCAGGCAGCGGCAGCCACCCTGAAATCAGAGAAGCAGGGGCCTTTCAGGTCTTCCAAATCCAGGTCGTGGACATTATGATCTGCCTTTCTCTCGCGTCCGGATGCTGTGTAATTTATACGGCTTTGGGACTTCTCATCCTTAAGGATCCGGTCAGGACCCCAAGATGAGGGAATCATCGGAGCCATTAAAATTATTCTTGCTTCAGGTGACAAAAGGTCACCTGTTTCCCATCTTTTATTGTGTGATTTTTAGGGGATTAATAAAATCGTACCCTGTTATTTCCTCTGTTGGTGTTTTAAGAATGTTCTTGAGTCGAGGGAGGTCACTTAGGAGGCAGAAATCGTATACTCCGGAAAGGTGCTCGTAAAACAAAACTCCCATTTTTACCTGTGCTAGTTGAACTCACCCTTAGAGGAATAAAGAGCAAGAAAGAGAAAGAGCTTTTCCGTGGATGGCAGCGAAAGGAGCAAAGTGGGAAGGAAGATGAATACCGGAGAGGCCGGGGCAGCCCAGCTCCAGACAGGGTTGTGGGCAGCCGGGAAGCCGCAGAAGCTGCTGAGCTGGCCTCGCAGGCTGCAATCCGCACCCACACGGCTTCCCCAGAGGGAGAGTTCTGGGCAGACCAGGAATTTCTTAGTTCGGTGCCAGGCACCGGAAATAGCAGCTGCAGCTGCAGATCAAAGGGGTTTTACACGTGTGCAGCGCAAAGGGCCTTGCTGGCTAGTCGCTGGGACTCTTTGCCATCATGTCATTGTCTCCTTTCAAGGAGCACAGAGGGAGAACCAGGGAAGGTTGTGATTCACGGTTTTCAGTTGGTTTCTTTTGTTTGAGGGTGTGTCAGAGTCAAAGGGAAGGATGGTTGCTAGTACGTCTTGGAGAATGGTAAGAAGTTGCCTGGCTGATAAGATTAAAGATAAAAAAAATGTTAGAATAATCCAAATAGCCGCCCCCAGGGGGAACTTTCCTGAGCCCTAGCATAGGATGATATTAGCGGGGCCCGCAGGTGCCCCTATCTGCCTGTGTGCTCGTGCTCTGGTGCTCTGGTGCTCTCTACCTCTGAGAGCAGGAGGAAGACACTGGAGGGAGGAGCTGAGGTGGGGTGAGCTTACCCCAGGTGAGAGACCATCTCGGGTTTTAACTCTGACCTGATGAGGGAGATTAAGCTTCTCTAGCAATGGCACAGGGAAGAAAGGGCTCCGGACACACCTGCATATGTTGGGACTGTCCCCATCCCCATCAGTGTTACCACGCGTCCAGGATGAGAGCGACTGCCTTGTGCAGTGGGCAACCGCAGCATCTTCACGGGGTGGGCCTGGAAGTGGACCTTACTCATTCACCTCTGAGCTGTGATTCTGAACAGACCCCTTAGGAGGGAAATGTCTTAAAATGAGTGGTGCGCACTAGTTGTTCCTCCTTTTCACTACCGCGTCCCGACATGCGCATTTCCTTGCATACCCTATACTCTTATAATCCCTAGGGTGATTTTGCTTCTTTCCCACTACAGAGTAACACACCCTGGGATTTATGTCTCCCCCCCTTTTTTATTTCTTTAGGCCTGATGCCTGGAAGAGTGCTGGTGCATAAATTCCTTGAATAAAACAATCCCATGAATCTTTGGTAGAAGGACCAAGTAAAATGAGCCATTTTGAATAATTTCTGTGTACTCTTTCTGATGTTCCCACTGAAATCAGTTCTAAAACATATTGCCAATATCTCCAATCCTCCCTAAGCTGTAACCAGTAAAATGCTATAAATCTGGTCAAAGCCTTTCAAGTCAGCCTTGGGAAGTTAGGAATCACGGAGTGTCTCAAAGAGGAAGTACCCTCTTGCTACACGACCCCTTTAGAGAAGCCTGCCGTGGTTTCCAGTCATCGAAGGCAACGTTCACAGTTAAATGCAAGTCTCCAAAACTGACGGCTCATCTCTGGGTGTTTGTTTGCCTGGAAGCAGTTTCACCGTAGTGGTTTGCATTTCTAATTGTTTAATGGGGAATGTATTGCTGCCCAAATTTAAAAACAAAAAACGAAACAACAAGAAATATCCATGTTGGGTTGTTTGGCTTAGTAACTCCATAATTAGGATTTAAATCAGTGTTTTAGGTCTGGTGATGGCTTTTTCTAGACAGGCATAATTAGAAGGCATGAGGAATTTAGAACGCTTCCTTTTAGACAATACAATTATTATTATTATTATTTGGTTTGCTCAGCAGCCCTGACCACATCCAAAGCAATAACTTCATGTATTAGGTAAATGAGTTTTGTGGGTGGTACCTGCTTGGTGAAGAGTGTCACAGGAGCCCTTGGTGTCATGCTGTTCCCACTTGAGAAACAGAGTCTCTGAATCTCGCTGGGCTTCATACGGTCCTGAAGCTTCTTGGGACTATATTTGATTGTGGCTTCTGTGTGCTTACTTTAGAAGCTAACTTCATTGTAAAATGTTACTCCCCTGTAAGAGTTTTATTTCAGGACTATATTAAGATCTCTGAATGGAGAAGACTCATAGACTATTGTGCATTGGGGTCTGATTAGCAGAGGAGAGTTCAGGAATAAAAGCATGGGTAGAGACCTATTATATTTTGCTTTTATTGTTTTTATTCCCATTTTTCAACAAATATATGTTGAGTATTTGTTATATGTATTAAGTGTAGAACATAAAGAGCCATGACCCTTGCCCTCATGGAGTTTACCATATAGCAGGGAAGGCAGTCAGCACACAAATAATGTAAAATGTGAGAATGTTACAACAGGGGGAAGATAAGAACCCATCTGCAGGTCACAGGGAGCCTAATTCAAGGCTATGAGGAGAGAAAAGCAGAGGGCCTAGCACATTATGGGATGGTAATATTAGCAAACAACTAAACAAGCTTTCTCAGTGAGGAAGACCCTGTTCCCTAGTTGATAACATACTGACAATATATCTTTCTAATTGATTCCTTTTTTTTTTTTTTTTAGCTTAAATGGTAGCTGGAGATACCACATGTAAGGCTGTGCATTCTCGGTGTAAGTCAGTGGTGTGACCCACGATCTCTAGGCCACGTCTGATTTTCCTAAAGCCAGGGATGCAATGGTGAGAATGTTCTGATTGAAAAAAATAGAGAGAAATCTGTTGGAGGAGTCACCAAAACAGAGGAGGTGTAAGTGTCCACTCTGCCTGTCCTTCTTGCTTGGGACACCAGTGGGACATCTTGTACTGGGAGCTGCTCTAGCTGTCCAGCTGCCAGGGAGGACCACGTGCCCTGACATGGTCTCCAGATAACGAGCCTGCCGGGTGAGCTAGTGAAATACTTTTGTTCATAAAACCACTGATGTTTCAGTCCTTTCTTATTTATGCCTGACAGCACTTATAAACCAGGTAAAAGAGAGACAGGGGAAATTTAAGTAGGGGAGACAGTTCCAAGCAGCTGTGAGGAAACACCCGAAGGTGAAAGAGCACATAGTCTAACGAGAGAAGTAAACTCTCCATCCTACAGGCTGCCTGCAGGGTTGGGGGCTGTATAAAAAGTGAAAATTCTGCTTGTTTTGAAATGACTCACATTGGCTGAATATCCCTCTCTTCTTCCCCTTCCTCCTCTCTTTTTTTTTTCTCCATTTCCTCCCCACTCCCTTTTCTTATCTTCCTCCTTCATTCTCCTTCTTTCCTTTCTTTCTCTCTCTCTCCATCTCTCTCTCTCTTTTCCCCCTCAAAGAAAGCCGAGGTCAGAAGAAAGTAAGATAAATGACAGGACAAAAAATGGAACAAACTGAGACCAGAATGGCAAGCAAAGCTACTCCTGCCTTTTTTTTTT
>NW_003852407.1:23244752-23247403 GCF_000181295.1 Otolemur garnettii
CTACTCCTGCCTTGAGTGCATGGTGGTTGGCATTGGCAGCTGATGAGGCCGGAAGATAAAAGTTTGGGGCCTCTGCAAGGTAGGGAGTTAGAAATGAGACATTTGCACAAAGCCAGGAAACTCAGAAGGCCACATCTTTATTGAGGGATCGGTGAGAAAAGTTTGCCTCCTGACAAAGGAAAATGACAGAGATGCTTGTCAGTCCCTGTATCATTACTATGAACTCCTCACGTAAGTTTGGAGATGAAATAACCACCTTTTTTTGGTATAAAAAATCTTAAGACAACAAAGTAATTTCTTTGGGGGGGATCTAAGGCAAGATTTATTGAATTTTCTACAGGAAATACAAATATATTTTTGCAATTGTTTTTCCAAACTGTTTAGGATCTAAAATCCTTTTATCATCATGGACACAACAGGTTTTCTAACACAACTTTCAAAAACTGAAGGATTTCTAGAAATAAAACCGTCAGGTGGTGGCAGGTGAGGGAGTCACTTGCTAGCACACCTGCAGATTGACGATATTTGCATCATTTCTTGTATTGTACAAATATCCATTTTGTCCATGTTTTTAAAAGCTGAGTACCATCTTTAAGAAGTCCTCTCTGTTCTGTGATGCCTACCTCACCTAGCTCTTCTTCTGACAATTTGGGTAGCTTAGAGACCACCTGTTCCCTGGTGCCCAAACAAAGAAATTTCAAGAGGAGCCCACCTGGTCATGCTGAGGAGCATTTGACACAATGAAAATTCACACAGGAAGAATAAACTTGCCTCCTCCAGTCCCGCAGATCCATCCGTCAAATATCAATTCACAATCCAAGATTGTTGAAAACACAAAAAATGAGCCAGGGTAAGCCCCAGTGACTTTCGTTACTGGAATAGCTATACATATTATTCTCTACAGAGAATATAGAATTTCAAAATGGTGTAGAAACTGAAAAACAGAGTAAAAAATGGAACAAAGGGAAAAGAGACAATACATATGATCAGGAACATTTGAAAAAGAACCAGTAGAAGTTCAAAAATAAAAAAAAATAATGTCTGCAGGAGGCACCCCAAGCTCAGTGGTTGCAGCACCAACCACATACACAAGAGCTGGCGGGTTTGAACCCAGCCCGGGCCAGCTAAACAACAATGACAACTGCAACAAAACAAGAGGTGGATGTTGTGGCGGGCACCTGTAGTCCCAGCTACGTGGGAGGCTGAGGCAAGAGAATCGCTTAAGCCCAAGAATTCGAGATTTCTGTGAGCTGTGACATCACAGCACTCTACCAAGGGTGACATAGTGAGACTCTGTCTCAAAAAATAAAAATAAATAATAATCACAGCAATGATAATGTTAATAAATGCGTTAATAGCAAGTTGGACATAACTGAAGAGAGAGAATTAGTGAATTGGAGCCATTCAGCTTATCAAGGTCAACCTTGATTGTATATGGCAGTCACCAGTGCAGCTTGTGGAAATTCAGATTCTAATTGTGTAAGTCTGGGGTGAAGTCCAGAACTTGCCATTTCTAATAATCTCTCGGGTGAGACCCAGACTTAGAGGAGCAAGGGACTAGAAGGTTAATTTTGACAACATGGCTCAGAGAGACAAAAGAACAGAAAATATCTCTTTGAGTAAGAGGGAATCAAATCAGAACAGAAAGAATAGAGTTGAAGCAGTCTTTGAAAAGATGGTGGCAGAGAATTTTCCAGCCTAATGAAAAACATGAAGGTGCCAGTTAAGGAAACTATACCACAGGAAGAAGGGAAGGAAGTGGGGTGGGGGAGACAGAAGAGAAAGCTTCACCTCAGAAAACTGCAGTTTATCAAAGAAAAGAAAGATCAAAAAATGGGCCAAAGAGGAGAAAAAGTTAATCCACATACACACAGAAAAAGCCCAGTGAATTTATGTTAGATTCCCAGAAGTATGAATGGATGTGGTATATTTTCTTCTAAGACAGAGGGAAAGAAAAGAAAAAAAAAAAGCCCTGTCGATCTAGATTTGTGCATTTATCCAAACTATCCTTCAAGAGGAAGGACAAATAAATCCTTTTTCATGCAAGCAAAAATTGAGAGTTTTTGTTTTTTGAGACAGACTTTCATTTTGTTGCTCTAAGTAGAGCGTGGTGGCATCATCACAGCTCACAGCAACTTTAGACTCGTGCTTCAAGAGATCCTCTTGCCTCAGCCTCCTAAATAGCTGGGACTACAGGCACCTGCCATGACACCAGGCTAGTTTTTTTCTATTTTCAGTAGAGGTGGGGTCTTGCTCTTGCTCAGGCTGGTCTCACACTCCTGAGCTCAGGTGATTCTTCTGCCTCAGCCTCCCAGACTACTAGGATTACAGGCACGAGAGCCTTTTTCACTAATACTCTTGCTCTCAGGGGTCTTCTCTTGATTTCCAGCAGCATCAGCACCACAAGGGAACAGGTCAGAAATGCAAACCCAGGGCCCCACCCAGACCCATGGACCAGAAATTGGGGGTGGGGGTGGGAGAGGCTCTGCAAGGCGTCTTTAGCAAGCTCTCCGTGGGAGCTAGTGACGCTGCAGCCGCAGAAGCACAGCTCTACAGCACACATATGAGGGAGAATAGAAAATGATTTCTGATGGAAGGTCTGAGACATAAAATGGAATTTTGATCACATTATTTAGTAAACTTTAGGTTAA
>NW_003852407.1:23247651-23251810 GCF_000181295.1 Otolemur garnettii
ATGCTTTCAAATACATCATCTTCTTTGATCTTCATGACAATCCTATGAAACAAGTAGGTCCAATATACTCTCCCTTTTAACAGATGAGATAGTGAGGGATGCTATAACCTAACCCACATCACATGATTGGGGTGTGGAACAGAGAGAGGCCGAATCTTTGCATTCTCCAATACCATCCTGGCTCTGTCCTTTATCGGACCGCCTTTTATCACTAACAGACATTTTTTGTAAGCATACTGTTTTCGAAAAATATAGAGAGAGATTTGTTGGAAAAAAATTTAAAAACAATGTTTTTATGCCTTTTTTTGTAGACTATAAGTAGGAAACAAAGTTAATTTTTAGAAAGAAAACTTTTCCTTTTAACCTTGAACGTAACAAAGCTATCATCTCACTGTACATAGGTATTCATGATTTATGGGCTTTTTTCTTTCCAGAGTAATAGGCTCTGAAGGAAAAGATCATGTGACAGCACCCCCCCCCATATGAAGTCTAAGAAGACTTGGAGAAACTTCCTCAGAATAATATTCTTTTAAAGATAAGATTGGTTCCCATCAGTCAAATGGAGGGGAGAACGTAAATGACAGAGTGAATCGAGTTCATTTGCTTTGGAATATCAGACCGAGTGCTTCTTGGAGAGTCTCTCCTGGGTTCTGTGAGATGGCTGGTGACTGTGATACTGGGATGGAAGCCCCCCTGCTCCTGCTGCCTGCAAACCATCCCAAATCCTAAACAGGTGGTCCTCCTTTCACAGCCCCGAGAGACAGCACATGTCGGTGGGCAAGGTTGGCCATTATCTCTCCCCTTGGCCTTCTACAGTGCTACAGAATTTTCTATAACCTTTATCTACAATTAGATTTATATTTTAAAGCTAAAAGATCCTTAGATTTTAAAATTTATGAAGGGTCAAAACCCAGTGAGACATTTCTGGAATTTTTTTGCTGTAATAATTGAAGGAATTTTTCAGTGGAAACAAATGCCAGGATGAATTTCTTGGCCTGCTGCAACATCTTTCATGTAAAGGTCTTCCCGTGCACCGCAGACACGAGCTCATTAGCTTCCTGACGGCCTTGGGAGACAGGTAAGTGCTATCAGATGTGGAAACTGAGGTTTAAAGAGATCAACATGCCACGAGCGCTGGGCCATCTTGGATTCAAATCAGACACTTGGCAGCTTTCCTTGGAACACAGATTTTTATTTTTGCAGGCCTTTATAATTACATATTTTAGATTGCTCGGTATAGTTTGAAGTGACTCAAATATGGAAACATTCATTACATCTTTTGGGAAATGATTTTGATCTTGGGAAGGACTTTTTCTGTCTAACTGGGTTTTATATATTTTGACTCATTAAATCTCGTTCCATCTAAGAGAGCTATTTTTCCCCTATGGGAAGGGACTTGTTTTCTTTAGTCTCTCTCTAGTTTAATAACTTTTGGAGACATATATTTATTCAGTTTTCTTGGTAAATACTGAAGAACACCTACAATCTATTAATTCCTTTGGTGTATCTGGGTATATAAAGATGAGTTAGACAGACTTTTCTGCATTGGGAAAGAGGCAAGAAGTTAAATATGTAAATTGGTCGAGAATTCCTGGGTTGAGAGGTAGGTAACTCAGGCTCAACGTAGACCATGAAATGACTTTTTCCAAAAAAGAGAACGAATTTCTTTATGCTTGTCTCACAGGAGAAAGGGGAGGTTATCACACTGCACAGGACATTGCAAAGGTAGTTTAGGGTAACAAAAGTAAAATGGCCACAGGCTATGGGAGAATGGGCTGGAGACAGAAGACCCAGATGCCAGACAACTTGAGTGTTCAGGGAGAGCTTTTCACTGCTGGATAAAGGAAAAGGGGAAAACCAGGAAGAAAAAGCTTTGAAAGAAGAGGCGGGTGAACATCTTTAGGGCTCAGTTCTGCACCCTGGCATACTGTTTGACTAAGTCTCCAAGAAGCGTGTACTGCAGAGTCAGTGGAGCCAAACATTTGTTTGTTCATTAAATATTTATTGTGAACCAACTCTGCCTCATACAGCGTGTGTTTTCCTGGGAGTGTATAGAAAATAAATTATAATGAGGCAAGATAAATTCAGATAGTAATCATTGATATGAAGAAAATAAAGTAAGATGATGGAATAGTGGCTTGAGGGGATTTATTTTAAGATAGGCGGCATCTTTTTAGCTTAGATATAATAGGGAGCCAGACACAGAAGGGAAGCAATATTCCAGACACAGGCAACAGTCCCTGGAATGGAAAGGGCCTAGGATGGGAGCGAATGTGGTATGCTCAAGGAATAGACAGAAGGTGGCGCTGCACCCAGGAAGGAGTCACCGGGGTGAGGAGTGGTATGAGAAGGGGGCTCAGACAAGATGACAGCTAGCAGGTCACACTGAAGAGCTTGGATAATATTCTAAGTCTGGTGGAATGTCATGGAAGTGCTCTAAGCAAAGGGATGACAAAAGTTTTAAGTGACCTGATTTGGAGTAGAAAGGGCGATTTTGAATGTCACATGTAGAAGATTTGATTGCAAAGAGGAAAGCTCAGAAACGTAGATGGGAACAAGTAGCTGGTGCAATATTTTAGGCAAGGGCCAATGGCATCTTGGATCAAGGCTGTAGCAATTGTGATGGAGATAAGTGGATAAATTTGGGCAATGTCGTTGACAGCTTGTTTAATGTGCTATGGGCTGAGTGTATCCCCCTAAAGTTCTTGTCTTGGACTCTTAATTCCCAGTGTTGTAAGGGTGGGGGCCTTTTGGAATGTGTTTAAGTCATGGGCTTTCGGCCCTCAGGAATAGGTTAATGTTACTATACAAAGGGCTGGAAAGAATGGGTTCTCACTCCTGTCCTTCCACTTTCTACCATGTGAGGTAGAGACAAGAAAGATCTTCAGCTTCCTAACCTCCAGAAGTATGAGAAGAAATTTCTCCTCTTTATAAATAGATTAGGACATCATGTCTTTGTGTATGTTAGAAAAAGGTATCACTCAAATAAAAATAAACTTTGAATTGAAATATTATTGTAGAAACAGAAGCAGTTTTTGGACTGCCTGGGATCCAGGTACCTTTTTAATAGTCTAGGTAAGGATCAGCCCTTCTGGGACGTACTCACATCCACTCACAGCCGTGTCCCTCCTTACACACACCTCCCCTGCCCCTGGGTGAGGCACTCATGCCAGTTTTAGAGTTGTATAGGTGTGTGTGGGGGGGGTGTGGGGATCAAATTTCCCAGAATTATATTGGGATTGAGTTTAACTGCCTATACACATGTGTTTTGGTGAATTCGTGTCTGTGTTCTCTCTGTGTGTGTACATCATGCTGTGTGCTAATGTGGGATTAGGGAGGAGGAAGCTGGGCTTTGCTGCTGTAGGACGTGGCTGGCAGACCACAGAGAAGTATGTGCTTATTCAGAGAAGGAAGGGCCATTCTGAAGACATAATTATTGGGTTGAAATATGAAGAATAAATAGGGTTAAGCATTTAGAACTGGTTCAACTACGCCCCCCCAAAATACACAGGCAATTGAGTCGATGACCTCATCCGAGAACATCGGCTACATACTTCATTGCTGAATCTCACTACAGTTGCCTTCAAGGAAGCTATGCACCAATGCTCGTACCTCGCCCACCCTTCAACGCAATTTCAGAATTCTTTTTCTCAAGTGGCCATGAGAGTTGTCCTTGTCTGAGGTCTGACAATTAAGTTCACAAACCCATCCTAGAAAAATGGGCTGAGTTCTGAACTGTATGTGATTTCATGTGGAAAAAATAGTCTTTGCAGATGTAATTAAGGTAGGGATTTGGAGATCATCTTGGATTAAAAGCATGAGCCTTAAATGCAAGGAAAGGAATAGAAAACGTCAGGACAGGAGGATACACACAGACACAGGAGGAGGAAGGCCATGTGGAGGTGGAAGCAGAGGTTGGGGCTACTCAGCTGCAAGTCAAGGAGTGCCAAGGAGCCTTCAGAAGCTGGGAGAGGTGAAGACAGAGCCTCCTCCGGAGCCTTCAGAGGGGGCATGGCCCTGTCATCATCTTGATTTCAGATTTCTGGCTTCCAGAACTTGAGGCAAAAAGCTCCTTTTGTTAAACCATGAAGTTTCTGACAATTTATTATGGCAGCCCCAGGAAACTAACAGAGTGTGTGAGAGGAGTGTGGGGAGATGC
>NW_003852407.1:23252128-23267367 GCF_000181295.1 Otolemur garnettii
ACAAAATCATATTTGCCTTTTAACACAATGCTGTGATTTTCTTGTGGAGGGTGAATTGGAGGGTGACAAGAATGGCCACAGTGAGACTGGTTAGAAAGCAATTGACTGTGGCAATCCAAAGTAACATCAAATCTAGAAATACAGGAAAAGTCCAAGAGGCGATTGGTAGAAAAATAATCTGGAAGGCTTGGTTACATTTAGGACATGAAGGCTGAAGATGATCAAATCAAGGAGTCAAAAATGCTGTTTCAGCAGGTGGTGGGGACTTTGTGACAGTTAAGCTGCAAGACTTGAAGAAGGTTGAGAGTTCAAATGGATATTTTGGGGTTGTGGCCTCTAAGACATCCAAGCAGGTGCAGCGGGCATGCTGTCGGATATATGCCCCTGGAGACCAGAGGAGAGATCTGAGCTCTAGGCATAGATTTAAACCTATTTGTATATAAGTGGTCACAGAAGCACATGCTGATAATATTATTTGAGAAAGAACAGAAAAGAAAGAGAGAGACAGAGGATCTATGGTACAGCTTTTTCTTTTTTTTTTTTTGTAGATAATTTCACTTTGTAGCTTTTGGTAGAGTGCCATGGTGTCACAACTCACAGCAACCTCAAACTCCTGGTCTCAAGGAAGTCTCTTGCCTCAGCCTCAAGAGTAGCAGGGACTACAGGCACCCCCCACAACGCCAGGCTATTTTGTACAGACAGTTGGTCTCCAGCTCCTGAGCTCAGGCAATTCAATGGCCTTGGCCTCCCAGAGTGCTAGGATTATAGGCATGAGCCACCTGGCAGGGCCTATGACACAGGGTTTGAAGAACTGTAATATTTAATGGATGGGTAGAGAGGCATGAGAAAAGTAAAGAGTGAGGATCATGGAAAATTAGAGAATAGAGAATTTCAGAAAAAAGGGAATGTGCAAAATTGTGGGAATACTGAGAAATCAGGTGAGATGAAAACAGAAGTGACCTCCCTATCAAGGCCACTCTAGTGGCCCCAGTGAAGGTGGTTTCAGTGGAGTCATGGGGGTGAGCACAGGGTCTCTCAGGGCCTGTCTACATCTGTGCTTAAGAGGGCTGATGTGCTGTGGTCGAGAGAATGTGTTAATTATAGCAAAAAGCAATAAATAGTTAGTTTAAGGAAATCATGTGAATGAAGAAAAAGATTTCCAGGCACTCCAGCACCCTCATCCTCACCCGTTCCTTCCTGCTGTGAACAAGTTCTGTAAAAAGGAATTTGGAAGACAGAGCCTTTATTCCAGCAACCAGTTGGTAAAACAAGATCACACAGCTTTAGGTGTAAGCTGAAAGTGAGTTCCAGAAACAAAGGGACGGCGTTTTGTAGCTGAAGTGCCCGCCCAAGTTCCAAGTTAGATCCATTTATGCAAATCAAGGAGTGAAACTTCCTTAGTTCTGATTGGTTGACACATTGAGTTTAATTGGTTGATACAACTGAGCTCTGATTGGTTGGTTCAGGTTTGCTCTGATTATTACAAAGTTAAACAAAGACATAAGTTTTTGGGGAACTCAGAGTGTTGTGTAATTCTCAGCAATTGCCACTTGGCTGTATTTGAACTTAGACGCAGTTAGCAACTCAGGATCCGTCTTCAAGGACCGGCTCTTTTAGGTTCACACTGTCATGCCCTCCAAATATAAAACTGCTGCTTTCATCATTCCGATGACTAATACCAACAACTGCCAGCAAGAGTACCATTCTTTGGATTCACAGTGGGAATCAAATGACCCAGGAAGAGACAGTCTCAGTTATATTTCTTCTTTTAAATGTTTGAGAACAAGCATGACAGACACCAAGAACAAAGTTGTCAAAAATGGGATTCTGTGGTTGTTTCTGGCTCCATCTGTTATGGGATCTATTAAAGTTAGGACCTTTTGAATGTTAACTTCCTAGAGTGCAGATTCTCTGCACATGCCACGGGATTGGACTATGTCAGAAAGAGGAGGGACACCCAGTTATGCTGCAGTTACAAGAGGCGCTCAGACATGACTTGTATTCATTGTATTAATCTTTTGCTGCCAGCATTACGATTTTAATAGTTTTTTCTTTTCTTAAAATGTGTACATATTTTTTGTCACTCTCCGTGCAAGCAGTAGAACATGTGTGTATGTTTGTGTGTATACCTCTGTAAGTTGGCCACCCAAGGGACTGTAAGAAACTGGTCAACATAAGACACTAAGGAAATAGGCCTAGAGTACTGAAACATAAAGTGGTGCATGTCCAATCTGTGAAAATTAGGCAACTTCAGGAGCTGATCAATGTAGGGAGGTGGTCAGCTATGGAGGTTCTACTGTGTATGTAAGCATATATACATATATGTAGTTTCACTAGTATCACATCATGGTTTGTGATATCAATATTAATATTCTCATTTTATAGGTGAATAAATTGGGACTTTTTAAAAAAATCACATACTCTGGACCTATTATGAATTTTGGTACTGTATGTCTTAAATTACGAATTATTACTCCCACTGTTTAGTTATACCCACTCATGAAACTGAAATGTGCTGAATTATTTTTCAATGGGCACAACATGAGCTTGGTTCTTCTAGGTCAGAAAGAATGAAGTAGAAGTTTTCAGATTTACCCAGGAGGGTGAATTAGGAATAGGTTCACGGAGCTGCTGTCAGAAGGCTCGCCAAATCTCAGGGTAATCACCACATTCAGCCAGTTTCCTTCCATGAACCAGAAATAAAGAGCATAACTGAGTATCTTGGGTTTCGTGGGTGTGTCACCATCCTGAGCCCCACCCGTCCGTCCCTAGTTCAAGTCTTACGGTGCAATCTTAATGCTAAATTGCCAGTGGCAACGCACAGCCAAGTCGGAGTGCGAAACAGAGTTAAACAGTCAATGCCACAATGCCATAGTTCTTGGATTATCAGAGTTTTTCCTCCAAATGAATTGATGTTATTGTTCCCTTTTCTTGAGCAAGGAGAGAATGAGTTGCTTTTCTCCATGCCCCTCCTGCCCTTCTTGAGTTTTTTGTTTTGTTTTATTTTTATTTTTCTGTCCCAGCTTTTATTAGGGCATGTAAATAGAATATGGTGTTGTCAATAAAACATTTAGACTGAGAATCAAGAATGCTAAGTTTCTGTCTTGGCTCCTTCCCTGCCACTGAAATAAGAGGAAAGAGAATTTATCTCACTTTTACTAATGAGGATATTGAAGTAGGGAGAGATTTAATGATGGAATCAGAGTGACAACATTGTCACTTAGTTGTTTGTGGACTCAGAGCATGTTCCCTTTTGGGGGTCTTAATTTTTTTCAGATACTGGTTATGAAGAAAGAATTAAAGCACCTAGGTGAAAAATAAGTGTGAGCTAAGGTACAATGGGCAATGATAATTTATGTTACCATTGACACTGTTACCATTTTGTCTGCCAGTCTTCTTTTTTAACTTGCCTTTAAAAGAGAAACAATAGCTCTTAATGAAAAAATAAATCATTGGAGGCAGAGGGCTCTGGGTTGGCATCTCAGCTCCCTTATTCATGGGGTGAGTTCAACTTTCTCCGTCTCTTCCTTTATCTGGATGTAATAAGAGCTACTCACAGGTTTATTGTGAAATTGTAAGAAAAAACAGGTGCATTTCTGACAATAATCATATATTTTGACTGGATCTGAATTTGTTTATACAGCTTTGTGTGCTGCATCTGGATGCTTTAAACCTGGTTTGCATTTAGTTTTAGCAAAGACTCTCACATTCCATGTCTTATAAAGGCTTTTGCCTTCAGCAGGTTTTCACACTGCTTTAGAAGAAGATTTGGAGGTGACACACAGGTTGTTACTACAAGCACATTACAGAGATATTGGGGGTTTGGTTCCAGACCATTGCAATAAAGTAAGTACCATATTTTTTGGTTTCTCAGTCCATATAAAAATTATGTTTGCACTATACTTTGGTCTATTAAGTATGCAATGGCATCATGTCTTAAAAAAGCTATGCATATATCTTAATTTAAAGAATCTTCATTACTAAAAAATGCTGCCTATCATCTGAGCCTTCAGCAAGTCACAGATTTCCTGGTGGAGAGTCTTGCCTGGATGTTGATGGCCATTGTCTGGTCAAGATGGTGATTGCTTCAAGTTGGAGTGACTGTGGAAATTTCTTAAAATAAGACAACAATATTTGTGGCATCAATCAAAGCTTCATTTCACAAAAGATTTCTATTTAGCAACTCATGCTGTTTGGAATCATTTTACCCACAGCAAAACTTTTTTCAAAATCAGAGTCAGTCCTCTCAAATTCTACTGCTGATTTTTTTCACCTGAGTTTATGTAATGTTCTAAATACTTTGTTGTCATTTCAACATTAGTCAGAACATTTTCACCAGGAGTACATTCCATCTCAAGAAACCACATGCTTAGCCAGTCACTGTGGCTTATACCTATAGACCTAGCACTCTCAGAGGCCACAGCAGGTGGATTGCTGGAGCTCAGGAGTTCCAGCCTGAGCAAGAGTGAGATCCCATCTCTACTAAAAATGAAAAAAACTAACTAGGTGTTAGGAGGGGCATTTTTAGTCCAAGCTACTTGGGAGGCTGAGGCAAGAAGATGGTTCAAGCCCAAGAATTTGAGGCTGCTATGAGCTATCACATGACTGTACACTACCCAGGGCCACAGAGTGAGAATCTGTCAAAAATTAAAAAAAAAAAAAAAAGAAAGAAAAGAAAAAAATAGAAAGAAATTGCATTCTGTACTCTATTTTTATATGGATTCAGAAGAAACAACTCTTCATTCATTAAAGTTTGATCATAAGATGGAATTAAATCAGTAACATCTTCCGGTTTCACTTGTAATTTTAGTTCTCTTGGGATTACTACCACATCTGCAGTTACTTTTTCAACAGAAGTCTTGAACCCCTCAAAGTTATTCATGAGGGTTGGAATCAACTTCTTCAAATCTACTGTTAATGTTGATACTTTGACCTCTTTCCATAATGGCAAATGTTCTTACCGACATCCAGAAATGTGAATCCTTTCCAGGAGATTTCTTTTCTTTTCTTTTCTTTTTCTTTCTTTCTTTTTTTTTGAAACAGAGACTCATTCTGTGGCCCAGGGTAGAGTGCCATGGCATCATAGCTCACAATAACCTCAAACTCTTAGGCTCAGGTGATTCTTTTACCTCAGCCTCCCCAGTAGCTGAGACTATAGGTGCTCTCCACAATGCCCTGTTAGTTTTCTTAGAGACATTTTGCTCTGGCTCAGTCTGGTCTCACACTCCCAGAGCAATCCATCTGCCTTGGTCTCCCAAAGTGTTAGGATTACAGGTGTGAGCCACTGTAATGGCTCAGTGTTGATTACAGGTGTGAGCCACTGCACCAGGCTTCAGGAGGTTTTCAACTTACTTTGCCCAGATCCATCAGAAGAGTCATGCGTGTCATCTATAGCCTTACAAAATGTATTTTTTAAATGACAAGGCTTCTTAAAAGGGAAAGTTACTCTCTGATCCATGGGCTGCAGAATGCATGCTGCGTTAGCAGATATGAAAACAGCTTTAATCTTCTTGCACAGCTCCATCAGCACTCTTGGGTGACCTGCTGCATTGCCAATGGGCAGTTATATTTTGAAAGAATCTTTTTCTTAAGAGAAGTAGGTCTCAATAGTGGGCTTAAAACATTTAGTAAACCACACTGTAAACAGATGTATTGTCAAGCTATGTTGTTTCATTTATAGAACACAGGCAAGTTGATTTAGTATCATTCTTATAAGGGCCCTAGGATTCTTGGAATGATGACGAGCCTTGGCTTTACCTTAAAGTCCCCAGCTGGCTGCATTAGCCTCTCTAACAAGAGAGTTGGCCTGTCCTTTGAAGATTTGAAGCCAGGCATTGACTTTTCCCTAGCTATGAAAGTCCTACATGCCTTCTTTTTTCCATAGAAGGTTGTTTTGTCTATATTGAAAATCTGTTTTTTAGGGCAGCCACCTTTATGAATTATCTTGACTAGGTCTCCTGAATAACTTGCTGCATCTTCTATATCAGCACCTTCAGCTTCACCCTGCACTTTGTGTTACGAGGACTTCTTTCCCTAAACCTCATGAGCTGGTCTCTGCCAACTTCAAATTTTTCTTCTGCTGATTCCTCACCTTTCTTAGCCTTCATAGAATAGAACAGAGTTAGGGCTTTGCTCTGAATTAGGCTTTGGCTGAAGAGAATGTTGTGGCTGGTTTGATCTCCTATTCTGACCACTCAAACTTTCTTTATATCAACAATAAGGTGGTTTCACTTTCTTATTGTTCATGTATTCACTGCAGTGGGACTTTTGATTTACTTCAAACACTTTTTCCTTTGCATTCACAACTTAGCTATCTGTTTCATGCAAGAGGCCTAGCTTTTAGCCTATCTTGCTTTTTTCTTTTATTGTTTGGGATTCACTGAGGATACAAAAAATTAGGTTACACTGATTGCATTTATTAGGTAAATTCCCTCTTATACTTGTGTCCCACCCCTAAGAGGTATGCCATACCCTGTGACCCCCCAATCCCCTCCCATCTTCCCTCTCCCTCACTCTCCTACCCACCTCTATGTATTAAGTCATCTACTGCCTTCATATTAGAATTGAGTACATTGGACTCTTGTTCCTCCATTCATGTGATGCTTTACTAAGAAGAATGGATTCTACCTCAATCCAGGTTAATAAAAAGGATGTAAATTTTCTATCTCTTTTAATGGATGAATAAGTATTCCATGGTGTACCTATACCACAATGTATTAATCAATTTCTGGTTTGGTGGACATTTAGGTTTTTAGCTTAACTTTCTCACTAAGCTTGATCATTTCCAATTGAGAGACCTCTGACTATTCCTTTCACTTGAATACTTGGTGACCATTGTAGGGTTCTTAATTGACTTAATTTAAATATTGTTGTATCTCAGGGAATAGGGAGGCCTGAGGAGAGGGAGAGAGAGAGGGGATTGGGTGGTCTGTGGAGCAGTCAGAACATACAACATTTATCAAAGAAGTACATTGTTTTATATGGCACAGTCTGTGGTGTCCCCCAAATAATTATAAGAGTAACATTCAAGGTCACTGACCACAGCCCACAGCCCAACATGAAGTGAATACAATGTTGTATAAAATTGGCCCTGATAGACTTGCTTGCTAGACAGAGTTGCCACAGAACTTCTATTTATAAAAAATATAGTATATGCTAAACACAGTAAAGTGAAGTGCAAATAAACTAGGTATGCCTGCATATCCCTGGGAGAAGGTTGGCAGTTCATGGCTTTCCTATGCATATAGAGCTGTTGACTCAGAAACAAATGGACAGCTGCAAGCAGCAAGCATCTGTCAGCTCAGGTTGCTGTAACAAGATATCACAGGCAGGGTGGTTTATAAACAATAGGAATTGATTTCTCAGTTCTTGTTCCAAAGGCTGGAAATCTGACATCCAGGTGCTAGCCTGGTGAAGTTCTGGGGAGAGTTCTCTTCCAGGTCGTAGACTACTAACTAGTATTGCATCTTCATTGGTGGCAAAAGAGAGCACTGCTTTCCTGGGCACTAATCCCATTCATGAGGGATCCACCCTCATGACCTAATTAACTCCCAAATACCCTACCTTTTGGGAGTTAATGTCATCTCACTGAGGATTAGATTTTACCATATGAATGTGGGGAGGGGGACAAACATTATGAATAAAGTCATCTGGAAAGCATTCCATGTGTATTACAGAATTGTATATCTTCTATTTAATGTTGACCTTTGGATCTCTAAGATCTCTCCTTTTCAAGGCCATGCTATCACCCTCAGAGTGGAGCAGCCCAGGTAGAATAATGCTTAACTGTCATTTGTTGCTTTGAACAGTCCTAAAAACACCCTTACTTGTACAATTCACACGTAGCTCTTGCTGTTCATACCACCACCTTCCAAAGGATGATCATTGTTTTTCTTCTGCTGTTGCCTTTGAAACCACTTAAATGACTTATTCCCAGGCCATTAGCACTGATGTAAAACTAGACATCTCCAAGCATCTCAGTGACAGAGGCACTGCCCATTTGGTATAACCATCAAGCAGGCAGCTAGTTTCAGGCTTTCTCCACTTCGCAATTCAACCAAGTGGTGGGATACAGTATTGAGGAAATCATTTATTTTAGTGACAATTATCAGTTAAATGCAAACTTTTCCAATTTGCAGTTTGTTATATCATCTTATAGGCAAAGTAATAGGCTCCAGTTTCTGGCCTTCTTCTCAATTGAAACTAAATTACATAAGCATTAAGAGACTCATATCACCTTGGCTCATTCTGGCCTCCAGGGCATGGATACAGAAAGAAGGAAACCACCAGATGTTAAGCTCATCATATCTACGGAAAAAGACACATTCAAGTGTTGTGTGCCAAGGGGGTTAGGGACCCTGCAGTCATATCACTTTGGCTACAATCTCATTGGATCTTATAAATAAAACAAGTGCAGACCAAGCCAGCACCTGGATGGCAGATGCAGAATCTCCTAGGGAGATGCAGAAAGTAGCACTGGGAATCCAAGCAGCACTTTCCCCTTTGTGCCTATAATAAATCAGTACCCAGTGGGAGACAAGAGATTGCCCTTTAATGGGCTCTGCCTCTTTACCCGAATTTCTTTCTAGATGGTCCATAAAAATGACTTCTGTCTTTACCTATATTTTGAGATGAATTGCTTATTCCTCCCTCAATATAATTCCTTTTTTCTTTTCCATCCTTTCCCTTTGAAAGAAATTATTTGGTCACATTCTTTTCTTGGTTGGGGCTACAAAGGTATGTCATGAGTTTTGTTGTTTCTCCGAGGAAATGGTAAAGTTTTAAGGTGAATTGAATGAATTTCCCCTAAACTAAGTAATAAAATACCTTTGCTCATTGGATATAAAAATAGCTATAAAAATGCAAGTGTTGCTCTAATGGTCCGTCTTGCTTTTTTATGGGTTTTTCCTGGGTTCCTCCTGCCATTATTAAGGTAGACTTCACATGGAGTTACACACATTTCCTGTCACCTGACTCTTCCAATCATGGATATATTATTCTGGTTTGAATTTGGAAAGTTTCTAAGGTTTTAACTTTTATTTTTTATGGTAAAAATAGCTAGCCATAACCACCTGTACCTTTACTTGTGATGATCTATTATTTGAACAGGGTTCCAGCGTATCACTGAATATTTAATGCCATATCTTCTTAGCTGTGTCTCACATAACCAGCTTCTAATTTCAGCTTCTGCCTAGTTAAAACACTTTGTCAAACTTCCCTATCACATTTTTTTTTCTCACTCACATCATCTCATCCTCACTCCTGAAAAATCTGTTAGTGACAATTCCAATACTGGCAGTGTAAGAGTGAAAAAAAAAAAAAACTATAAAAAGGGAAAATTGAACTTGAATGTCATCATTGCAAAAATGAAATGTTGATTGAACACCCCTATAGAAAGGGCACATTAGATCCCAGGTATGTGTGGGCTGTTTAGCAAAGAATTATTGCATAAAGGTCAAATAACGTGTCATGCATTAAAATAAAAGGAATCATTTACATTTCATTCAAATAGATATTACTCCAATACTTTTAAGCCTAAATTACGTGTTATTAATTAATCAAGAAAAAAATTCTGGAGCAACATAAAGCGTGGAGAACCACTGCCAATTAAGTTTCAATAAAAATGGAGAGAACATAATGGTTAAATGACAATGCTTTTCACTTGAAAAATATAATTTCATTTTTTAAGCAACATTTTTGAGAGTGTATCTACTACATAAAACACTGTGTGTAATTACTTAGCTAAATAGCTGTAGACGATGTAGAATGTATAAACAGCATATTTGCACAGGAAGGACACCAGGAGACTTGGAGGTGGTATTTAGTCTAGATTTATTAAGTAACATCTCTTGGATGATAAAATGAATTCTGAGGCTGGAAATACTTGAGGGAGAAAATAACAGATCTGTTTACAGAGCTGATAAGTGCTTACATGCTTCTAGGAGAGATTGGAGAAGTAAGGGCTCAATATAGTTTTTGTTACTGAATGAATGAATGAAGAATCTCCCCAGAGATGCTAAAACAGTGATGATGCTTGTTTAAATTTTCAAAGTTCCCAGGATTTCATTCACTTGACAAATATTTATTGAACACTTACAATATGCCTGGCACTGCATTAGGTACTATGGATACCACGGAGTGAACAAGACAACTTGATCTTCCAAGGAGATGATGGTCTAGCCGGGAAGACATGCATGAAAGGTGTCGTCATTAAGGGGAAATTGCCCCTACACTCAGTGTATGCACAGGGACCTGGCCAAACAGGGCATCGGACATGGTAAGATGCTCAGACTTTGAGTTGAGTCCTGGACAATAAGAAAGTGAGGAGGGTAAACTTTGGGGCAGAGTGAGCATCACATGTAGAGTGTTGGAAGAATTGGAAGTTATCTAAAAGCTGAAGCTAAAAAGCTGGAAGGAAATTGGAGAGAGGTGAGCTGAAGAGTAGCCCGGGGTCAGCAGGTGAAGGGAAACTGAACAGAGTAAAGTGCAGGGCTTTCTTTATTAATTCAGAAACATAGATTTTTTTTTTAATTTACCAAAAGAAATGTACCAATAGCAGTATTTTTTACACAAATACTACCATTTAAATCCTATTAATTACCGTGCTTTCATATTTGAAACTCATTCTTTGACAAACGTTGCTACGGGGTGCATTTGTTGATCGATGTGTTGATTCACTTACCCATCACTACACATGTGACAGAGACAAAGGCAAGTAAGACAGGACTCTGACCAGTTAGATGCAGGAGGTGGGATGTTCAGGGAGGTGTTAGATCACTGATACCATCTGGACTTCTTATGGCAAGTACAAAGTTGCAGACACCTGCCCTGGCACTCTGTCATCAGAAGGGGGAGACTTCTGTTTCAACCATAGTTTACTTTGGGGGCATCTCTTAGTCCTTGTGGAGTTAGGGGATGCAAGAAGAGGGGAGTAGCCTGTGAAAGCCATTCCCTATCAGTAGGCTGCTGTCACAGCTCCCGGGGCTTCATTCATACATGTTCTATGCAGTGGGGCTGTGGTCCACAGGTACTGCTTTCCAAGGATGTGAAAGAAGTCCCCAGAATCTGCAGAGCTAACCCACATTTCCCTCTGCTTACAGGACACTCTTCTATAGGCATTAGCTACCATATGTGTACCAAGTTAAATGGTGGAAAGTTTATTTATGGAGTCCAAAATTACGTACTGGGGAGAATATTCTGGATTTCCAGTTTAGTGCTCTGAGCTTGGCCTTTTTCAACTCAACGTTGGTCATGTTGAGGAAACACAGCTCTTTTTGTGTAGTTGGACACCCATCCAAACACATGCACAGACAACACCGCGCCTCCCCCGGATTTTCTTTCCTCACATCAAGCCTTGCCTCACTCACTGCACACAGTCACGGGCTCTCCCGGTTTACTGAGTTGCTTCTTTAGTTCATCCACTTCTCAGCCCTCCACATACAAAGCCTTCTGCCCACTGGCTGACTTTCCCCCAATCTTTCTTTCCTAGATTGCACATGAATAGATGAATCAGAGAATGGAATGGTGTCTTGAGGTATTATATAAATCATGAGTATGCTAGACTTGAAACGATTACACACTTCACAGAATGCATTCTGGCGAAGTGGAAATGTGTAACAGAAGAGTTAGAATACATAGTGGAGAGTGGGAATCGTTAAGAGATATTGTGTGTGTTTGTGAGCAGTTACCCTCCAAGAGCCCAAACATTGTCTTTGTGCAAATGAGGCAAAAGCACCTCTCCTCTGGATAGATGAGGCCCTAAACAGAATGAAAGACTTGGTGAACAGAAACGCAAGGGCTTCATTTACCCCTAAATGCAGCCTACACAATAATACATGCAGAACTGTTTATAGACAACCTGGTGCATCCCCCCCCTTTAGGAAAAACTAGCCTGGCCTGGTGCAGTATCACACAGCTATAATCCCAGCTACTTGGGAGGCTGGGGTATGAGGATCACTTGAGGCCAGGGGTTTGAGACCAGACTGGGCAACATGACAAGACCCCACTTATAAAAGTAATTTAAAAAATTTGCTGGGTGCTGTGGTATACTTGTAGTCTCAAGCTATTGGGAGGCTGAGGACAGAGGATTGCTTGAGGCCAAGAGTCTGAGGCTTCAGTGAACTGTGGTTGTGCTACGTCATTCCAGCCTGGGTGACAGAGGAAGACTCTGCCTTTTAAAATAAACGAACACACAAAAAAGCAAAGAAAACATTTTTTTAAAAAAAGAGACAAAGCACAGGCGTGGTGGCTCACATCTGTAATCCTAGCCCTCTGGAAGGCTGAGGAGGGTGGATTGCCTGAGCGCAAGAGTTTGAAACCATTCTGAGCAAGAGCAAGACCCTGTCTCTACTAAAAATAGAAAAATTAGCTGGCTATTGTGGTGGGGCACTTGTAGTTCCGCTACTTAGGAAGCTGAGGGAGGAGGATCATTTGAGCCCAAGAGTTTGAGGTTGGTGTGAGCTATGATTCCATGCCCACCAAGGGCAACAGAATGAGACTCTATCTCAGAAAGAAAAAGAAAGCAAAAACTATCCAACTACATTTTACTTGTTTTTCTGTGCTCAGCAACATTAATTATTTTCCTCAAGACACATGCTTGTTCTTATTTATAGCCAGAAAATCAGTTAGTCACTGTCCAGTGTTGAGTTCTTTCCAAATACTCCCTCCCCAGGGTCCACAGAAGCATTCATGTGGAAAGTCCCCAGCTGAAGTGTATGGTGGCCAATAATCACACTATTAAGGACACTTTTTCTTTGTTGATGTTCCCAATCAGCTCTAGTTCTGTCACTGCTCACCAGACCTTACAGATCATTTTGTGATGTTGGTTATGTTTTGACAACAACATTTTTTCCCCCAATTTGACTAGGTAGCTTATAATTAGAAGTACAGTTAAATCACAGTTATGCTAGAAACAGAAATTATTTATTTATTTATTTCCCACTTGGTAGCTATGAAAAAAGAATGAAGATAGTTATGGATATTATTTAATTCCCTTGGGATGACACATGCCATCAAATATTTAAAATCTTTTTTTTTTCTTAACTTTTGTGCTTTCATACTTTGTGCAAAAATGTCACGTATATATTTTTGGTAATTTCTTCAGGGATTTTAAAGAAGAAATTTTCTATTTTAATGTATCTTGGCGACAGCGATCTGGGTAAGAATCCACTGGGGAGTTTAGCAAAGATGCCGTTGGTGAACGAAGAAGCTAGAAAGAGCTCCAGAGGTCCCCAGATCCAGAGGAGGCCACTCTCCCGACACCAGCCCCCACATCTGTGTCACCCTTTGCAAGAACAAAGAGGAGCTTCCAAAACTGAGCTACCCTGCTTGGATGACAACCCTCCCTATCCTGCATGTGCACAGCCTGTCCTTGACTGTGTGATTCATTCTTTATGTCAATATTCCTGTTTACATCACTCAGCACAAGCTGAGAACTCCAAATCACCCCTCGTTTCCCTGATTTTAATATTGTTTGCCCCAACCCCTAAAGGACCTATCCTCTTCACCATACATATATTTTGCATTTTACTTATTTATTCATTTTTGTCTTTTTCCCAATCAGAAATGGTGTCTGTTTTGTTCACTGTTGTATCCCAGATCCTGTGTCAGCGACAGGTGCACACCAAACACTCTATAATTATTTGTTGGGTGAATGAATGATAAAGAAATGAGAAAAAAAGAGCATCTTAAATTGACATGAGCTTAGATGTGCTCTATGAGAAACGGCAGAGGCCAAGCATGAACTTCAAGATTGTGGACCTGAGGTGTCTGCAGGGTCACGTGCAGTGGTGAGTATCAGAAGAGGCAGCAGTACCAGGTAACAGGTGTAGAGATGAGGGGTTTTCTTACTTCAGAAATTAGTCTGATATCATAAGGGCAATCTTACCAGTGAGACATTTTACTTTGGGCAAAATAAAGCTCAAAAGCAACAGCAATGAAAACCTTCAAAGCTCTTGAATTGGGGCTGCTGTCTATCTCTCCCTGCAGTTCTTTCCAGCAAGGAAAATTTATAAATGTTTTTTTGGATCAATGTTTGCCTTCAAGGAAGCTAAAGTAGTGTGAACAAAATGCAAAACTAATAAAAGCTCCCAGGGTATAGATGTTGCTCAAAGGAAGCTTGTTGCTTGAGAAGAGGTATTAATGCTGGGAAAGGATTAGGCAAAATCTGTCTTCCCCTTCAACTCTGCAGAGTCCCTCCGGGGACTTGGGTCTGCTCTCCTGGTCTCCCGTCAGCCTGGTCTGGGTGCCCCCCATCCTGAAGGGGCCTTTACCATACAACCTAACTTGTCTCATTCCTCTCTTTTTCTGGGAGAGTCACCAATACTGGCTTCATCCGATGAAAGAATTCCCTGTGCTCCATAAACCATAGTGTCCAAGAAAGACGATGCTTGAAACAAATGAGAATGATGAGGTTTTTAAGGACCTCCTAAGAAACGATGCTGTTACTAGAAATGTCAAACAATGTGGTGAGAGAATGATGCAAATATTTATTAGAAGGCAATAGGACTTTTTGGATTTAGAAGTTAAAATTCAACCAAAAGGGCTAAGGAGATGGGTAGATTCAGAGGCCATTATTTTCTAAAAGGAGGGTATGTAATCCTTTCTTTTCCAGTAAGAGATTGTGGTGGAAGGTAAGGTACCCTTATATATGCTATAATCCAGGACCATTTTCATATATTCTTTCTTAATATGACAATTGCAAGTTTTAATGTCAGATCTCCCCCCTATATTCTTACCCATCAGGAACAAATTGAGCATATACCAGACTCCCTAAGATGAATGTTCTGTGATTTTTCTGGTGCAGGAGGAATAAATGCACAGAGGCACTCACAGCCAATGGAGAATGTCAGTTTAGATATAATTTTCCATAGATTTTGTTCTTCTGAGATGGTAGAGTGAACATCATCATTTAGGGAAATCATGTGAATTCACAATCCTCCCCCACAGCAGGAAGGAACCCTGGCACAACATTTATTTATTAGAAGGGGCTTTGGTGGCACTCCCTTCTGTGCAGTAGATGAAAAAAAGCGACAATATATTTTATTTCATGTGATCTCAGAGAGAATCAGTAAATTTTTCTATCAAAATTTGTTCTTATGAAGAGGTCATTTAAAAAGTTTTCAGAATGCCAAAGATATTCTAAATATAAAGGGTTTCCCCTATGTCAAAATTTCCAAGTTGATAATTAGGGTTCGTAAATGGAAAATTCAAGGGAAAAGATTGTGGGTAGAGCGGAAAAA
>NW_003852407.1:23276944-23294255 GCF_000181295.1 Otolemur garnettii
TCAGCCTCCTTCTGGACGGGAGCTTCTGTAAAAAGCTGGCTGCAGTTCGCCATCTTGGCTCCGGCCCCCCATTTTGATACACTTTTAAGTGGTAGATGCATTCTCATGTGTTCTCTGAGTCTTCACAGGGTGACCGTAGGATAGGTGTGCTCAGAACTTCCAGGATGCCCAACCCCTCATTTAGAAAGTAATGTCCTTCCTTGAACTGCCAACCTCCGTGACTATTTTTCCCTCCTCAATCTGTCCCTTCTGCAGTGGTTTGTGAGAATGAACCTGGACTCTAGGGAATTTAGAATTCCCTCTGTTCCAAGGAAAATAATTCTTAAAACAATTTAAAAATGTGATGATTACTTTTAAACAAGTCTATCTTCCAGTTGGTCTAAAAACATTTTTTAACAGAAGGAAAATCTATTCACTCAGAAAATCTTATGAGAGCTCTAAAAATTAAGACTCAAGTGTTGTGAGTTTCCTCTGATCTTTTCACTAAAACCTGCCTCAGCAGAGGATATGTAGCAAGTAACACCGAAATGCCCCTGCTTATTATATATCATTTCCATAATTAGACTGCCCAGTCCCATAAATAATGGGACTATGTAATAGTTAGATGAGCGATAGTTGCTACTTTTGTTTTATGAAACTCATTATTTTGTAGAGAACCAAGACATTTTAACAGACAGAACAAAGGCATTTTAATTTGGTATCATTTAGCTAATATTTCTAAGATTTTGTCTAAATTGGTGGGCAACAAACATTTAGGATGAAAATTGCGACTTTGATGAATCCTGTTTGTCCAGTAACATCATAGTTAAAGCAAACTGTACCACTGTCCTTACTACATTTAGGTTAATTACTCCATTGTTAATTGAATTGCGGGTGTTCCATATATTTTGTGGGGTCTGAGTCACTGATTTTTGTGTCACTTCCTGTAATTCTAATTCAGTCGCCATTATTTTTTTTTAAATTGTTACAGATGATTGTGAAGTCAAGTTCAATGGCAGAGTATTGAGATGATGTGGGAGACAGTGTGTTGAGGGTTGCCATGACATCAGAATGAGGATGGCTGACACAAGGAGACCAGGCTGAAGGAAGAGGGTCAACGTTGGAAGAAGTGAAGAGCTTTATTGCCACGGTCAACTTTGGGAATTAAAAGAAATGAGGAGACTAAGCTTAGTGACCTTGAGGACTACAAGAAAACATGGAATGGAGAGAATGCATTTTTCCAGGCCTGACATGGTGCAGGTGCTCAATCGATAGATATTTGGTGATTGAATTAATAAGTGGACCAAATTATGGAAGGATTTAAGAGCCAAGCAAAATAATTTATATTTCTTATTCCTTATAGACATTCAATGTTTAGCATATATTATGGGTCCCATAAATACTTCCTTAAATGTTGATTGACTAATGTACCTTGCTCATAGTATCCACTGATTAACTGGTTGATATTATTCCAATTATGATTATCATTATCTGAACACCTTTATCTTTCAGATAGAAAAATTCAGTGATTTGTCAATAGAAGCTGGTTTCTATTCTAATCTGATTGAATAGTATGGAAAAACTATATCGTTTAAAGATATCCTGTCATATCCCAAGGAGAAATTTTATGGATACCTGGTATTATATCACCAGCTAGAGGGTTAGAGCTTCTAGAGAAAAGAAAAATCTCTCTTTTGAAAGATGAAAACAATGAAGCTGAAAGGATTAAGCAACATAATCATTCATTCACCCATTTATTCATTCATTTATTCATCCAGTTCAGAATATTTGCTGTGGACTAGTAACTGTTCTCTTTATTGAAACATATAAAAGTTTCCACCCTTCTAGGGCTTTATTCTAATTTGGGGAGCAGAAAATAAGCAGAAATGTGTAGTAATTTAGAGTGTGTCAGATGGTAAGAGAAGAAAGAGCTGGAAGTAAGGGAGAAGGTGAGAATTTATAGTTTCAGAAATGGTGGCTGAGAAGGACCTGGCTGAGAAGGGGAACCTCTGAGTTAAGACCTAAAAAAGGATGGTGAAGGTATGGAACTACCTGGGAGAAAAGCATCTCAGGCAGAGGAAACAGCTGCTCAGGGCAAGACTAAGCAGCAACCCTGTGTCTGGAACTGTCTGGTAGCAGCAAGGGGGCCCCTAAGTCCAAAACAAGTAAGAAAAAGTGGTAGGAAATCTGCTCCGAGAAGTTAATGGAGGACTTCGTGGGTTACAGAGGAGTTAGACTTTTACCCTGAGTGATACGGGAGCCGCCAGGGGTTTTGAATAGAGGAGAGTTAAAGTTCTGACTTGGTCATGCTCTGGGCAGCCACATAGTGCTCTGAGAAGCTGCCCACAATTGTATTAGCTAGCATTTATTGGTCTCTTGTGGATCCTTACAGTATTTCCTCCTATTAGATTATTCCATTTCTTTTGTTTTTGATAACAGCAGGTGCAGTTTTCCTGCTTTGTTTCCTTGGCTTACAAGGATCTTGAAGGTACCTGTTTGTATTGACATGTCCAATGACGTCCAGTGTGCTTTCTGTACATGGTAGGTGAAGGAACTCAGGAAACTTCATCCCAAAGTATGACTTTTCAGTATAAAGAATATTTTGAATTAAAGGCCCTTAGAGAGCAACAGGATTTGGAAGGGGCTTTCCCTCTATCTGCATAAAAGTTTCAATTTCATGAAATTTCCCCTCACTCCTACCTAGGCATTACCTTAATGTAACTTCTCAACTTTGTTTTACGGTGAATCCAATTATGTAATGCCACACAAGTGCAAAAGAAGTAACATTGACTATACTTGACTGACATGACTGAATAAAACTGAAACATCATTGATTTTTAAAATTTTACCTGTATTAGTGTTTCCTTTTTTTTTTTTTAAAGCAATAAATTGATGTGTCATTCCATGGATAGCCAAAAGCACTCAGTCAAGTATCTCACAGTCAGAATTTCATTTATAGACCTTTGAAACAACATTGCAATTCCCCTGGAGTTCATTCTGTGAACTATAGCACCGAGAGTTAGTCCTGTGAGTGTGATTGGAAGGTACTGAAAGGCCCCACTTGCTATGAAATATTTCCATTACAAAGACGCTTCCCCCCTACAGCTATTCAGACCCTTCAACACTCAATTCCTACCTCCAGATCAATTCCTTTCTCACTTAACAAAGGAAAGCATGCTGTTCCTAGGAAGCTTGTATGGAACTGCACAACCCGCCCTAAGCAATTTGAATCAGACCACAGCCTAGTGAGGACTTCAATAAGAACTGTACTGAACTTGCACCTCTCTTAACCCGTGGAAGGCGTGGCCATTATTTTATATTTTATTTATTTATTTATGGACAGTCCTCTAGCTTTGGGTTGCTACTGCCATAGTAAGTACAGTATTCCTCTTCTGCATGAACATCTGTTTTATATTTTATGCATTTACTTACACAGTGTCCTCTAACTCTGCCGGCTGCTATGGACATCGTCAGTGTCCAGCTTCTGCATGAACATGGATTGGATAACATGATTTAATCAGCTTTGATGATTTGGAATAACAGCACTTTACCAAAGAACTGGCTATTCTAATTTGAAAGTAAATGTCTTAACCTCCCTCCCCATGACATTTATTCTCCATAAATGGTGCTGGCTTGGCCTTGGCATTCTTGGAGCAGCAGGAGACCATTATCATGTGAGAATATTCTCTCCCTTTTCACATTATCTCTTAATTATTGCCCTTTTTTTCTATAGGCAATGTCCTTAGGAATTTTCACATAATTTTCTCCCCTCAATTCCTCCCCTGACTTGTCCTGCCATGGGAGGGGAAAGGCTTGGGTGTTAACCCCAGAAAGTCCAGAATAATGAATCTTGTAGACAGTTGGCTCAGTATCCAAGGAATCCTTTGAGCCTGGGCTGAGATGCTGTGAGCAACGTGCAAGGCAAATGCTTGGGAACTAAAAAAATTTGCATTGAAGCCTTCCAGGGAACGGAGAGGATGACAATGGAAATCTTGAGGCTGGCAGGAGAAGGATGGAAGATTTAGTTTTTCCCACATGCTCGTCTCTCAAGACCATTCATTTTATTTATTTATTTTGAAGAAAAGATTTCATCCCTCTCTCTAACAAAAATAGCTGTCACTGTGTAAAACCCATTTCTGCTGTTTTGTTCAGTCTGTCACTAGACAGATTAAAACAATGGCTACAAAAAAACCCCTGAGAACTCGCTTAATGCACTCAGTGGCTGTTTGTTAACTTCAAAGCTGATGTTTTAGTGCTAATGCTATTAAGCAAGAATCCCAAATAAAACCACCCAGTTTGGGTCATATAACATTTAATTGTTTAACATATTTTGATTTTAATTTATAACACAGGGTAAACTCATATACTGTGTTTCCCTGAAAATAAACCCTAGCAGGATTTCTATGCATTTGTTAAATATAAGCCCTACCCCAATAATAAGACCTAGTGATGGGCGTGGCTATGCAGCGTGCCATGCATTTGGTGTGGGCCATGCATTTGGTGTGGAGCGGTAAGGAAGACTGAAATACCTTTTATATGCCACAGCTCCTTTCTCTGGGCTGCTCACACTGGCATGGGTGCACGAACAGCTAGGGGAAAGGAGTTCATGCATCACTAGCTCCAGCCCCACCAACAAGGTGGCTCCCCCTGTCAGGTTCCAGAAGAAGATGACTTAATTATATTTGAATGAATGTAGATTGTTGTATTATACTTAATAAAAATAAGACATCCCCTGAAAATAAGCCCTAGTGTGTCTTCTTAAGAAAAAATAAATATAAGACAGTGTCTTATTTTCAGGGAAACATGGTACTGTATGTACATTGTGTATATGTATGCACATTGTGTATATTTATACACATAAACACTTTTAAAATTCATTGTTGAGTATAAGTTTATGTTTAGGCATAAATGTTTCTCTTGTATTATTTATGAATCTATGGGACCCTAGGTGAAGGTTACTATTTTCTGCACTGGTAATACAAAACCCATTAAGAAGAGCTCCTCTGCCCCCACTGCCTTTGGATGTTAGCTAACAGGATCCTTGGAATTCCATTAAATTTGCCATCAATATTTATTGACTGTAATTGTGATGTCATATAACAGGCAACATTAACTCCCATTGAAGGCATTTCTGGCAACAAAAGAGTAGAGATTTATGTCCTTTTCTCATTTCTTTGAAAATACAGGGGAAAAAAAATTCCTGGTGCTTTTCAACATAATATAAAGGTCACTGACAATAGCCCACCTATAGATGCTGATGTGTGTGACATTTAAACTGAATACAAAGAAAGCATGATAAGCATTAAAAAGAACTAGTTGCTTTCAAGATAATGCTATTTACCCAATCATTTCTCCTTGAAAAAAAGTAACATTCCAATTTATTTCTCAGATATTGCTTGAAAATATATACACATACAGTGCCTGTAAGAATGTGAATAAAGAAAAAAGTGTCTATCACTGATATTTAATCCACCAATTCATAAATAATACTCTAAAAGTATGGCCCGGGCTGTGCAAACTGAAAGCTGGGAAAATATTATTTAGATTAAAATGTTGCAGGAAGATGAGGCCCAACGGAGAGAAAGAGCACCCAAACACCACGTTTATAAGAGGAAGGGCTTTATTCACCAGCCAGGAGCTTATGGCATTGAAGAATTCCAAATTTCCATGCTCCCCCACTGGCTTGGTCTTTCCCTTTTTATCAATAGTGAAAAAGTTCCACCTCACAGGTACCCTTCTCATTGGCCAATTTGAATCAAGCGGGAGATGCTATTCCAGCCCCTACAGAACTACAGGATTTCACAGAACTTGGAAATTTCCAAGTTCCAGGAAGTTTACAAATTCCCAAGGGCTGAGTCACCATGGAGAGGACCCTGCAGGTGTATCCTGTGGTCTCCTTGAGAAGACCTGTTCTCCTAGACCTCACCCTTCTCGGGTGTCCTCTCTCAATATTGTATCTGTTGTTATGTTTGAGTGAAAAAAAAAAATGAGATGCTTATGTAAGAGGAACTGGGTGTAAATGTTGCCAGAACTACCACTTAAAAAATAATAAGTTAGGGCAGCACCTGTGGCTCAAAGGAGTAGGGTGCTGGCCCCATATACCAGGTGTGGTGGGTTCAAACCCGGCCCTCACCAAAAAAAAAAAGGAAGTCAACTAGAAAATTGTTCTATTTTTTACCATATATGTAGAACATCAATAATTGGCTGGACTGATTTGATTTCTGTCTATGAAATAAAATTGTTTCACTAAATTTATGAAGTTAACTCCTGTTTTAGCATTACGCTATCATAGTTGAATCTGAATTTGGGTGAGGGGTTAATAGCATATACTTCTGTAAAAGAAAATAAAATTTCAGAATGTTATTGAAAGTTCAGCACTTGTTCCCGAGGCCACGTCAGAACAAGGATAAGTGGCTTGAGGAAAAGGAAAAGAGGAGGTTTATTAATTTACTGGGGAATGAGGAGATTGGCAGACACTTGTCTTAAAGTACCAATATCCTCGTTATACATAGAAGTACAGAGATTTTAAGGGAGGAGGGAGCTCAGCTTCAGGCTATTGCTGTTTAACTGTGGTTTGGTTCTGATCCATGCATCTCTGTAGAAGACAATCTCCTGACCTCCTTTGGGACCTCTTCCCAGACTATTTCATTGAGCCATCTCCTGTGGTTTGGAATCTCTGATTTCTGGCCTCAGGCAGAGATGCAGATTTTAATTCCCCTAAAGGGTGCGTGAGTTTTAAAGAGATAGCTCATAAAACATTTTGCCCTTTTTTAGGCTATTCCCTCTGTTGTAAGTACTCTCTAAACATATTATACGGGGAGTAAATTAAGCACTGGAGACTGAGTCATTGAGCACATTTGTAACTTCTGCTGCTTCTTCATTGTTCTGGCTCAGTGTCTAGGAGAAACCAGAGATCAGAACTCCTTCCCTTCCAATCACAGATCTTTGTTATAGATTAACTGCCTTCTTTATTTTCCTGTAACTAACTCATATCAGATGGTGCTATGAACTAAAATAAAATCTTAAGGCTACCCCCAACAGCCACAGACTAACTGGATGCCTCTTGGCTAAGGCAATCCCTAAAACTAAGTTTCTAGCCATGAGAAAAAAGATCAGGCAGGCCTTTTCATGTCCTCTCCCTTTCTTAGAGACCTGACTCATTAATAGACCTAAGGCTATGCAAAACCTGCTTGCAGGGCCTCAATATAAAACAGACCACTTGAGTCTATCAGTACTTTGTCTAATTAATAGACCTTTTCTCTTAACCATTCTTTTTCACTATCTTCTAGCCATTTAGGCGAAGCTTAGCTTTTTCAGCCATTGTCAGTTAAAGACTCTTTAAACCCATTTACAACTTGTAAGCTCCCCATTTTCAGAAGTCCCATTGTTTTGAGACAAAATACGTTTTCCACATATTGATTTATAACCTTATCTATAATTCCTATCTCCCCAAAATGTATAAACCAAACTGTCACCCCACCACCACAAGTCTAGTTGCCCAAATGTCCTTGGGTGTGGCTCTGGGTCATGATCCTCAAGTTTGGCTCAGAATAAACATCTTTAAATTATTTTACAGAGTAGGGCTTCTTTTCCTTTTGTTGAGGGAAGACGAGGCCCAATGGAGAGAATGAACACCCAAACACTGCATTTTAAAGAGGAAGGGCTTTATTTTAGCTGGTGGAGTGATGGCATGAAAGAATTCAAAATGGCTGCTATCCCCAACTGGCTCAATCTTCTTTTTATCCCCAGTCAAAAAATTCCGGCCCACATGTACCTTTCTCATTGGTCAGTTTGACTCAAGCTGGAGAAACTGGCTCCCCTTTTACAAACCTGCAGGCTATTACAAAAACAGAAGCAAGGCTTAGTTTCCAGGTCCCAGGAAGTTAAGTTTCTATAAATTCCTAAAAGCTGAGTCACCAAGGGGAGGCCCTCGCAGGTATATCTTTGGGGGGTCTTCTTAAGAAGACCTCTGTTCTCCTAGACCTTACTTTTTCTGGGTATCCTCTCTGATTTTGACAGCACAAACCACCCCATGACTGTTAAATCTTCTGTGTGGAATGTTAAAATACCATTCCCCCCGAAAAAGGGCACCTCAGTTAATGAGATCATGGTAACTATGCACAAAGACGTAAGCCTTATATAGAAAGATGTTAAATTCTAATAAGTCTCTCTAAACTTTGTTTATATAAGTTATCCCAAACTTCTACACTTTGGAGCACTGAATTGTATTTTCTGTATTTCCTGGATGGCTGTCTTTAAGCTTTGCCCTTGAATAAACTCTCTTTAAACTAGATTCTGACACTTGTAATTATTTTAAGTTGATGCCTCACAGAAAGAACTCCCAGTGAACCCCCCCCAACCCCCAATTATAGCTTAAACACACTGCTGAGACCTGGTAGTTAAAAGGACATGTTGGGGACAAAGGTAAAATTTTCCCTTTGCCTTCAGAAGGTTCTCTAAAAAACTCAACTCACGATAAAGCAGATTAATAAGAGCAGACTTATACAAACTTACTTTAACATTTACACAGGAAAATCCTCAGAAAATAAAGATTCATCTCTTCAATGAAGTATAGAAATTTTTAAAGAATAAGGGTTTGAAAACAGAAAAACAGATTTTGAGGGGGAGAGAGGAAGAGTCTTGAGTGTTTGGCAAAAGTAGATCTTGTTCTGTATATTTGAATAATAAAGGTAGCAGCTTTCAGAAATAATAGACAGTAAACATTTCTTTTCAGATCTTAAAAGGTATCAGTTAATCTTTTATAGATGGGGAAAAGATAGAACTGGCTTCTTTTTCTACTGATGTAAATTTCCCCCCACAAAAGTCAGCTTTGCAGTGTCATTTCTATCTGTGAGGCTTATGGCAGCCATCTCAAAATATGTCAAAGAAATATATTTTGGGGTCAAATATTTCTAATTTCTTCTAGGTCTGAGGGATACATGGGGGGAAAAAGGCAGGAGAGTAGGAGGAGGAGCTTGGGCCCATTAGTCCGAATGAGGATTTACTTTGTAGTTTCAGAGAAGAATTAGGAGTGGGGTCTTTGCCCTCTAAATCAGTGGTTCTCAATGTCTCAATGTTTGCTGCACACTCTGATTGTCTTTTAAACCTCACAATTTCCAGGCCACATCTTGTTATCAGATTAAGAGGGTCTGGCCACCTGTCACTGTCAGCCAATACACAAAGACTAGGATAGATCCACCAATCTTTATTTTTCAGAAGGACAGCAATTCTGGAGAACAGTCAGAGTAACCTCTCCAGGACTGTTCTGATTTTCCAGTTCCCAAGTTACAGTTTAATGCATAAAAGTTAAAAGCAAGAACCATATTTATCACTGATAGAGTCAAATGGAGGGACCTGCCCAAATAGAGCAGATCTGCCCAAATAGAATGGGCCCACTCCCATCCTTCCAACTGATGTCCCACCTAGGAAAGGTGAATGGGCCCACTCCCACCCTTATGCCCTTTAAAAACCCCCATCCACCATTACCCATATGCTCAGCTCACCTGCACCCAGGTGAAAATAAAGGCCAAAGTTGCCCACACAAAATCTGAACTTTGTTTCCTTTTGTTCATGTTTCAGAATAATCTTTAATTTTCAGTCTTTGATTTCTTAATTGCCATAACCTATGACCCATAATAGATAATAATTGACATAATTCATGACCCATATAACAAAATTTCAATTCAAAAGTTAATCTGCTAAATCAACTGCCCTAAACTACTCAAAATATACACTTTCAGGTTAAAGACAAATTTACAAAATGGTAAGGATAGAAGAAGACATGAGGTAAAGGTCACAGTAGGACCTAAGCTGGCCGGACCAGCCATGTAATCTTGGCCCTTGCCTGACTGACTCCATCTCATTCTCACTACATGTGATCTCAATCTGAGATGTAGTAATCAACATCTTTCAGGCATGGATCCAGTTCTCAGATGTTTTCGCAAACTCCCTAAGTGGTTCTAACCTACAGCTGAGTTTGAGAACTACTGCTATAAAAGTATGGGCCTTACACAAGGGAACATTAAGCTCCTTAAGGTGTCATGGTTTGTTTTTATCTGTCCCTCCAAAATGAATATACTGGAATTTAAATTCCAAGATGGAGGTTTTAAGAGGTGGGGCATTTGGGGAAGTGATTAAGTCATCAGGGTTCTACCCTCCTGGTTAGATTAGGGCTCCTCTAAAAGAAGTTGAAGGGACTATTCTAGGGACTTTTGTCTTTTTATCTCTTTTATGTTCATCTTCTCTAGGGAACCAGGCAAGAAAGCGCCATCTTTGAAGGAAAGAAAAACCCTCAACAGACAATAGAATCTGCTGGTGCCTTGACTTCCCAGCCACTGTGAGAAATAAATTTGTATTATTTATAAATTTCCCATTCTGACATATTTTGTATCACAGCACAAAAGGATACAAAGATACGAGGAGATATAATAGAGGAAGAGCCTGAAAAGGGGTAAAAATGTTTTCTATCTCTTCCAAACCCCCTCATACTTTTGGAAAACTAAAACTGTTGGGTGTGAAAAAGCCTCCCAAAGTAGCCCCAATCGACAAACTCGAGACACGCTCCGATGTAAGAGGCATAAGGTGAGATTTATTACAGACCCCGGAGGCCCGGGGGGCCCAGGGGCCCCGGGCCTGGACTCTCCTGGCATGCAAGCTGAGGACGAGCCCCGAACTCGGGGTGAAGGCAGTTTTTATGGGGTACAGAAAGCAAGAGGGGTAGGGTCCGTGTCCGGGTACACTCCTGATTGGTGGTTGATGATTTCACTAGTAAAGGAGGATTTGGATTGGTACAGGTGAAGGGTAGGGGATTTCTTAACCAGGGCTAGAGGTGGTGTAGCCTAATTAGGAAGGAGAATACCTGAATTTCAAGGAAGTAGATACCTATTGCCTATTATGGGAGTTGTTCAAGGGAACTGATACTTATTGCCTATTATGGCAGCTGTCTGTCTTAGATGACTCAATTCAACGGCTTAATGGCTGTGCAACCAGGGGTGGGGGAGGCAGCAGGGAATGGCCCTTCGGTTTAACAGAGCAGACAAGAAAATGGCGCTGGTCTGGCCCTTACAAAACCTCCATCCTTGCCTGAGGCCAGTGGTTGGGAGAAGCAGGGGCATGACCTTTGTCCCTTGTGTCACAGGAGATAAGTCAACAGAACTGTCCAGGCAGAAGTCACCAGATTGTCTTTGTAGGAGATGGGATCAATCAGTACTATCCATTATAGTCAAACAAAAATACACTGAATCTGAAAACTCTCCCTTTAAAGGCGTTGCCTTTCTTGATAAATGATTGGGATGATAGATATGCTAACTATTTTGATCTGGTCACTATAGATTGAATCTATGGAAATATCACCAAGTACCAAATAAATAAGTACAATTATTATATGACAATTAAAAATGAAATATTTTTTAAAAAAACCTTTGTATTTCTGTTTGTGCATAGGACAATGGTAATTTAAGATGGGAGTTTGACATTCACCTCATTTGCTGGCAAATTAGCACATCTCCCTTTCCTTCTCCTTAATTAACTTGTCCTTGTTCTTCTGATGGGGTCTCAGGGACGAGGGCTGAGCATTTGGTAGCAGTGTGGGGAAAGGATATACAGGCTTGAATGCCACTTCCCATTACCAAAGGACCTAAAAGAGAAGAAAAAAAATTCATTCACTAAAGTGGGGAAGGAAGATGCCTAGTTTTCACAGCCCCTCTTCCAACCCAGCAGGGAAAGTAAATGCTGACCCAATAGAAGTGGTGAAGGTGGCATACTTTAGGGAGTTTTCTTCATGAGGTTAGGTTAGGAGTAGTATTGCTTTGAGTGATTATTTTAAAACTAATGAAGGGAAGCTCTAGGGAACTCTAAACCCTTTCTTTCCTTAACCTTCTCCCTTCCTCCTGTAAAAATGTGTGGTGTGGCTCCCAGGTCTCAGGCACTGCTATAGGACTAGTGTTTACAGCTGTGGCCAGAAAGCAATCAGCCCTGCCCTTGTAGAGCTCTCATTTCCTTTCTCTGGCCTACCCCTTTAAGCATTTCCTACTCTCAGACCACATTTGCTGTTAAAAATCTTTGTCCTTGGCTACAATTGCTTTTACTCATGAACATATCTGTGTAATTTAATGCCACCTAGTCTGCTAATTATTTTGAGGTATCATGAGGTCTTCTGGTTTAAAGCTCTTTTCTTTTAATTTGGTGTCATATGAAAAACTGTCTTAGGGATTTAATTTCATTGAAGTCTGTCTTCTCTCCCTTCATCCTCCTATTGTGACACTTGTATTTTCCCAAATAGCTACACGCATCCAATTTGCTTTGGGTAACTGAAACTGAAAGAGCCCAGGGAATTTCATCCTAAAATATGGAACTCAAGAATGCTGATTATTTTAAATTAAAGGCTCTTGAAGTCAAGCAGATGCTAGACAAGGCCTTGCTCTGATATGTTCTTATCTAACTTTGGATAAGACCCACTAGAGAGAACACAACTGCATTCCATGCTCTCCCTGAAATCTCATTATCTATGGCAGAAAAGAAGACCAAGGTATGCAACTGTATCTGAATGGACTTTTTCACCAGATAATGTCTGCTTTTGGGGCTCATTCAAATTCACAGAGAATCATTTACAAGTTAATTTCCATCTCCCAAATAATCATTTACTACCTTTCAAAAAGTCTACCTTCCCTGTCTCCCTTCTCCCCTGTGAAGAAGGGTAAATAACTCAATAACCCTAAGCACTTCTTAGGGTTGCTGGATAACCATCCTTCTGTGATTCACCTGTGCTTATGCACATTCGTATGTCTCTTTCTTGTGGATTTGTTTACTGTTAATTCATTTCGAAAGATTTACATTTTTGAACTTCCCTATAAACCTAGTACAAGTATAAGAAGAGTGAATTACCAGGGGTGAGAAATTCTAGATTTGCATAGTGCATAGATTAAGACCAGTTGGAATTAAAATCTTCATCATGATGTTGCATGTAATATTTTCTTTGAACTTTACATCATTTTGTTGCTAAACCTTCCTAATTGTGTCATGTCTGTATTATGTAGTTGTATAAAAATTTATGCTAATTTTAAGGGAAAACACAGTGAAATGTCACTCTGAGACTTGATCTTCAGAATGATTACAGAGGAAGAGCATCCCACAACCTCTTCAACAGGTAGAAAAGTCCCAAGGATAACAAAATATGTCTTATGCTGACAAAATTTAAATTTCTAAATCTAATAACATATGCTAGGAATGTTAATATTTTACTGCATAATAAAATACATATATTTATACTTCTTGTTTCAAAACCCCGATGCAACATCTTCTGTGTGACCTAGGTCTGATTTGTGAACAGCCTCCTTTCACAGCTGACACCATTGAAGCTGTTTGAGAAGGCTGGAGCACCAGCAGATTGAATTCTATTATTGAAGTAGGGACAGGAGATAATCTATTTTGAAATAATTGCTATTGCATTTTCTCTTTTCATTTCTCCTCCTATACAAACCTTTTGCTTTAAGACTTGGCTATGGGATTGAAGCGGCCTAAAGGCAATTGTCTGTGCTAGAAATCTGAGTGACACACATCAGAATTGCTCCTCTTGAGGACAAGAAGGCTGCTATACTTACCTACTGACTTGGGTCCCTTGTTGACTGAGTGTTGCTCCGGGAACATCAACAGTGACCTGTCCTGCTCACTTTCTGGCTTGGGGAAACCATCAGCATGTATGCATCTCTCCGTGGGTGACCTCACTAGTGGCAAGTGCATATGGGCAAAACACCAATTGTCAATCAGTCAAATCGGTTATTCAGTGAGGAATACTGATGAGCAACTTTTATGTTCATTTAGGTATTGTATTTGTGTGCTAGGGTTGCCATAACAAAATGCTACAGACTGGGTGGCTTAAGCAACAGAAGTATATTCTCACAGCTCTGGAGGCTGGATGACCAGGATCAAGGTTTCAGCAGGGTCAGTCTCTTCTGAGGCCTATCTTCATGACTGATCGATGGCCATCTTCTCTCTGTGCCTTCACATGGCCTTCCTTCTGTGTGTGTCTGTGTCATCTCTTCTTATAAGGACACCAAGCAGATTAGAACAGGGCCCAGCTAATAATCTCATTTTAACTTAATTACCTCTTTAAAGGCTATATCTCCAAATAGTCATATACCATGTAATGACCCTTTGATCAATGAGGATGATGGTGGTCCCATAAGACTAAAATGGAGCTGAAAAATTCTGATTGGCATAATGTCTTAGCACAAAGAATTATTCATATATTTGTGGTGATTCTGGAATAAACAGATCTACTGCTGTTACCAATGAAGAAGGTCCAGCCACCTGTCATTGTTAGTCAATTTGCAGAGACAGGGATAGGTCCACCAAACTTCATCAGAAGGCCAGCAATTCTGGAGAATAGTCAGAGTAACCTCTCCAAAACTGTTCTGTTCTTCAATTATCAAAACCTCAGTTTTATAGTTGTAAAGTTATCTTAAACAACAGTAATTAACATTTCTTTTAAACAACAGTGATTGCTGTAACCCATGACCCACAATAAACAGTAATTGCCGTAACCCATGATCCATATAATAGCATTCCAATTCAAAAGTTAATCTTCTAAATAAATTGCCCTAAACTACTCAAGATATACACTTTGGGGTTAAAGTGAATTTACAAAACAGTAAGAATGGGAAATATGAAATAAAGGTCACTTAGGACCTAAACCGACCAGACCTGTCATGTCGGGCCTAGCCTGATTGAGTCCATCTAATTCTCACTACATACACTTTCACTGCTCTGCTGGTCATATATGAACATAGCACATGAAATTACATGCAGTACATAAACCTGACAATATTAATAAGTGACTGATACTGGTTTGTGTATTTACTACACTATAATTTCAGTTATTATTTTAGAGAGTACTCTACCCATTTATTAAAAAATAACAGGGCAACTGTAAAACTGTCTCAAATAGGTCATTCAGGAGGTATTGTTATTATAGGAGATGACATCTCCATGCATGCTGTTGGCCCTGAAGTTCTTCTAGTGGGACAAGAAGACAGTGATAGTGATGCTCTCACCCCCCTGTAGACCTAAGCTGATGTTTATATTATTTTTAACAAAAAGTTTGAAGAGTAAAAAAACAAAGTATTTGGAAAAAATATTCTTATACAGTTATGTATCTGCATTTAAAGCTATTATTACAAAATAATCAACAAGTTTAAAAAATAAACAGTTTATAAAGCAAAAATATTATAGTTAATTTACTAGCAAAGAAAGAAAAAAATTTTAAAAATAGATTTAGCATAACCTAAAGGTACAGTGTTTGTTGTCTACAGTGAGGTGCAGTACTGTCCTAGGCCTTCACTCACTGCACCCTCACTGATTCACTCAGAGCAAGTCTGTATGTTGCAAGTTCTGTTCATGGCAAGTGTCCTTTTGAGGAGTAGCATTTTTATCCATCATCATACTGTGTTTTTACTGTACCTTTTCTGTGTTTAGATAAAGAAATATAGTTGGCTTTCCATATATGTAAGTTCTATACCGATGGATTCAACCAACTAGGGATGGAAAATATTGAAAAAAATAAAATTGAGTTTATACTGTACACATATAGACTTTTTTGTCATTATTTCCTAAACAATAGTATACAAATATTTACATAGAATTTACATTGTATAAGGTATTATAAATAGTATAGAGATAAAGTAAGGTATTGTGTATAAGAGGATATGCATAGGTGATATGCAACTGGTATGCCATTTTTTTTCTTTGTTTTTGAGACAGAGTTTTACTTTGTCATCCTCTGTAGAGTAACTTGGCATCATAGCTCACAGCATCCTCAAACTCTTGGGCTGAAGTGATTCTCTTGCCTCAGCCTCTTGAGTAGCTGGGACTGCATGCACCCACCACAAAGCCCACTATTTTTAGAGATGGGGCTCTTGCTCTGGACCACAGGCTGGTCTTGAACTTGTGAGCTCAAGCAATCCACCCACCTCAGCCTCCTAGAGTGCTAGGATTATAGGCATGAACCTCTGTGACCAGTTTATTAAGCCATTTTGTATTAGGGACTTGAGCTTTCCCAGATTTGGGTATTCATGGAAAGTTCTGGAACCAATCACCTATAGATAGCAAGGGATGACTGTTGTACTTAATAGTGTGTTACATTTGCCAATAGTATTTGGGGCAGTAACATGCTTTGCAGGTTTGTAGCTAGAAGCAATAGGCTATACCATAAAGCCTAGGTGTGTAGTAGGCAAGACCATCAAGGTTTGTGTTAAGTACACTCTATGACCTTTGCAAAAGGAGGAACTCACTCAGTGATGCTTTTCCCAGAATGTATTCCAATCATTAAGCAAAGAATGACTGTGCAATCACATTCTGAGAGCCTGGGGGTTAGGACTTCAACATATGAATTTTTGAGGAACACAGTTCAGTTCATAGCAGGTACTTCCAAATGCCTAAGGGAAATAAAAGATATCCAATCTTAAAGTAAGTTGGGTAATGTGGGTCACTACAGAGCGATATTGGTCACTTTTCTGTCCAATGGACTATTTTCTTGATGTTTCCTCTTGACGAAACAGAGATTAAGTAGAAGTCTACATATGGAGTAGAATCATCTCCAACTCCTCTACCTACTTTTACTATAACTCATACCTGTGGGCAGAAATTTGGAAGATTTTTCTCATAAGTAACTAAACAGCCATAGGAAATAGCAAATACTGATAGGTGGAAGTCTTCCAAAGGGAAATCCAGTTCATATCGTGATTGTCCTACAAATAAAATTTATAATCCAAAAAAAAAAAAAGTTAAAAGAAGCAGAACATCACTTTAGATTTTTGGTGCTTCATTTCTAAAGTATATATGTGGATATCAAAAAACCACATGATAATTAAGGAAGTTATCCAAAATAAAAACAATCAAAAGGAACACAGAAGAAAATTGCAGTTAACAGAGACAATGAATAGAATATTATTTTAAAAAACATAAAATTATAAAAATATTATCAGAGAGATAAAAGATTGGTGAAGAACTCAATGGCAAAAAAGGAAAAAATAAATAAACAAAACCAGGTCAAATAGAAAAAAAGGAGGAAAAACCCAAAATAAATTAAAACCAAAAAAGGAGATGCATAATAGAATAAAAACAATGAAGCATTTATGGTATTAATTGGGAAAGTGAGAACAGAACAAAATAAAGAAAAAAATCATCAAAGAAATAATGGGAGGCTGGGTGCATTGCTCATACCTGTAGTCCCAGCTATTGAGGAGGTTGAGGCAGGAAGCTCGCTTGAGTCTAGAGATTTGAGGTTGCAGTGAGCTGTGATGATGTCACTGCATCTAGGCAAAGTGGCAGAGCAAGA
>NW_003852407.1:23294275-23306177 GCF_000181295.1 Otolemur garnettii
TTTTTTTTTTTTAAAGAAAGAAATAAACAAATAAAAATAATAAAAACGAAATTACAGTAGTGAAGGGCCCAGAGGGGCTGCTATAATGAATAAAAACAGACTCTGCTGGTGAAGTGGTTCAGCATGTTGGGATGCTGAGGCAGAGTTCTTGAGGTCAGGAGTTTAAGACCAGCCTGTGCAACATAAAAATAAAAGGTAAAATAATACTCTACCAAAATATATTTAAAAAATTAGCCAGTCATGGTGATGTGCACCTGTAACCCCAGTTGCTAGGGAGACTGGGACTGGAGGATCACTTGAGCCCAGCAATTGGAGTGGGTAAGTGCACTACCAAGCTGTCTATGATCACAGGATTGCACTCCAGCCTGGAGAACAGACCAACACCTTGTCTCTTAAAAGAGAGAGAGAGAGAATTGCATCAAGGTGTTTTATTAGATAATATTGAAACATTAGGGATAAAAACTTGTAAGAAAAAACTCAAAAGGACAAATGCCATAAACTGGGAGAAAATATGGTAAGATGGAATTGACCCAGGAGGGAAGAAAATATTCAAATGATAACTTGAAAATTCTGATGAAAAATTATTTTTAACTTGGGATTCTATTCACAACCAAAATGACATCAATGTGAAAGGAAAGGCATTTTCAAACACGCAAGAATTCAAAACATTTACCTCCTATGTACCCTTTCCTCGAGGACTGCTGCACAGGCCCGCCCCCAACAGGAGTAAGTGAGCCAAGAAGGAGAACAAGTTCAGGGCCAGGAGGGAGCCGTCCAGCACCACTCCAAGGATGTGGTGGAGAAGCTGCAGGGTCAGCTGGGCGGGGTCGCTAAGAGAACCTCATCGCTCAAACTCCAGAAGGAAGTTCTCTAGGAAAAAAAGTGGAACTGCTATGTATGGAATGTATTTGTATAGAAAGTATTCTTGAAAGTAATTTTCCTGAGTTCTTAGAGATACTCAGCTATTGGAATGTTGAAGCGATTATTGCCTTCAACATATATATTGCCTTGAAGGCTATATATATATAAAATATATACAATTTTGGCTATATATATATACAATTTTGTATATATATGATATATATATGTATATGTATTTTGCTTTTTACATATTACATGTAAAATATATATTATATGTAAAATACATATGATATATATTTTACTTTTGAAGGCAATATATATATGTACAATGAAATATACAAGGAGAAACATTGTCATAGTAAATTAATGATTCAGAAAAGAAAAACTACATTTAAAAAGTCATAGTAGGGCAGTGCCTGAGTCTCAAAGGAGTAGGGCGCCGGCCCCGTATGTGGGAGATGGTGGGTTTAAACTCAGCCCCGGCTGAAAACTGCCAAAAAAAAGTCACGGTAACTTAAAGAATAGTAATTGAGCCACATACCGAGATAAAATTACATTAGGAAAATGAGGCAACAGGAAGTGGAGTACAAGTATAAAAAAGCTCATGATAGGAATTCAGTAGAAAAATGTCTAAACTTGATAAATTCAAAATAGAAGTATATGCACTTTATTTAGTGATAAGACGATAAATAGCATGAAAAGTAGGTAAAATACAGATAAATGGCAGTAATGCAACTGAGGAACAGCTACTTTTCTATGTGGTTGTTTATATTAATTTCTTTTAAAACTATGTACGTGCAGAAGCCCTCTTCTCAATCTACACTTCCGGTGGTTTCAGTTACCCATGGGGAGCCACAGTCCAAAAATAGGTAGCATAGCATACTGTTTCTCAGCCTTTTTTAATCTCATGGCACACTTGAACCTATAGTTCAACTTCCATGCACACTTAAATTAAGTTGATTTTAAAAAAAGAGTAAAACAAAGTAACATACTTACTGTATTTTGAACTTCTTTCAAGAATAATTTAATTAATGATTTTTAAAAATTTTCATGGCACACCTGAGATCCTTTCATGGTATATTGGTTGAAAATCTTTTTTTTTTTTTTTTTTTTTGCAGTTTTTGGCTGGGGCTGGGTTTGAACCCACCTCCTCCAGCATATGGGGCCAGCATCCTATTCTTTTGAGCCACAGGCACCGCCCTGGCTGAAGATCTTTGGCATAGTATACTAAGATGTTTTGAGTGTGGGGGGAGACAACGGTCACGTAACTTTTATTACAGTATAAAAATTGTTCTATTTTATTATTAGTTATTGTTGTTCATCTCTGTGATGAATTTAAAAATTAAATTTATCTGTGCCTAATTTATAAATTAAACTGTATCATAATTTGTGTACTTGTATGGGAAAAGTATACACAGCAGCAGAGGTGGTTTCAGGGAACCCCTGGAAATCTTGGAACACATCCTCCTCAGAGAAGAGAAGACTATGTATATACAATTATTTTTTTCTTATTATTGGGGATTCATTGAGGGCACAAGAAACTAGATTGAACTGACTGTATTTGTTAAGTAAAGTCCTCTTACAATTGTGCCTTGCCTCCACACGGTATATAAACAATTTTTAAATCAATATTATACTCCTTCCCCTCCCCTCTGAAATAAAAACAAAACACATATTAAACTAATCAAAGCATAAAATAAACCAGTAAATAAAATGAAACAATAAATATCTTAAATGTACATATTTTTAAACGTACAGTTAATAATTAGTTTACTTAATATGTGTATACACGTCTTTTTTATAGGTGCACACAGATTTGCTGAAGAATGGATCTATGACATTATGTATACGAAGCTGTAAAAACATTTATGTTTATATATACCTAGCACTATGGTGCTAAGTAGTTTATATGTATATAGTTATTCAATTTTTACAATAGATTAAGAAACATTTTAGCAGTATGCCCATTTTAAGGACAAAAATGTAGAGGCTAAGAGATAATATCTGTCTTGCCTAAAGCCACGTAGCTAATAGGTAGTGCAGTGGTTCTTGAATTTTGAATGACCTTTTTATGACACACATGGTTGGGTCTCACTCCAGATTTTCTGGTACACTAACACAAGACAGGTCCTAAAACAGATTATGCTGGTACTGCTGGTCCAGGGATCAAATTTAAGCATACTAGAAGGAATAGAACCAGGAAGTGAAATCAGGTGTTTCTAACTCTGATCGGATTCACGCGCTGCTTGTCTAAAGTCACATGTAATAGAGAATCTTAACTAGTCAACCTGTAAACATAGAAAAAGAAAATTTCCCCAAGATACCTTTGCCATGAAATGAGCAGAGACGCTTGAAATAAGGCACTTAGTCAAATATGTCAATTTACAGAGGGTCTCTGACTGTCGTAACACATTCCTACATGGGAACTCATTCTCACACGTGAGTTAGGAATTTTCACAGACAGGGTAAGGGTAGATCCTAACGGATCTGAGCCAGCTGTGATGACACCAGTCCTGCTGTCAGGGATTGGTTTAGAAATGGGCATGACGTCATTCTAGTGAACAACATGGGTGGATAGGTGCACACTTTGAAGGAAGGTTTTCAGGCTCTTAAAAACACACATTTGGAAGAGGTGTTGTCACCTCTAGATCTGATGTCTGTATAAATGGGGCATCAGTTTTGTGCCCAGGAGAGAACTATTCTGAGGGCAAAGCTGATGGATTAAAAGTAGTTTAGCAGAAAGATAAGTTTTTGTTGATGTCATGGAGGTGCTAAATTAAGCAACCCTGGATTTCTTGGAATGTGAGGGAATGAATTTTCTCACTGTGTAAGACAGCCAATTTAGGTGTTTGCATCTGAAGGCATCCTCGGTGATAGAAGTATATACAGGTGCGTCTGAAAGGCCTGGCGCTTCAGTGCAAGTTAGCCAGAGGAGCTCCTTGGGGAACACCCAAGAAGGCTGGCAGATCCAGCTGTGAGAAGGAATAGCCTGTTTTCCAGTAGAGTCTGAGGCTGGTTTCTTCCCGCTCTGACACAGCTTCCCTGGAATATCTCTGCACTCAGTAAAGTAAGGGTGTGTAATGATGTAATGTAATTCAACATAATATGATAAAATGGCATAACAATGCAACATGATACAGTGCAGTATTGTATTATTGCAATACAGCATTATTTTAATATACTAATGTAATATTATATGATCTATCGCAGGTCTGCCATGTAAAGAGATAATAGATCAAGGAGTTAACTGGCATGTGCACAGTTTGTCATGGATAGCATATTATATTAGTTACTTAGTACTGTGTAACAGACCACTACCAAATATAATGGCCTTAAATAACAACTGATCATTTGGACTCTGGGCCAGCAAGCTAGGCTGACCCCAGCTGGGTGGTTCTAATATTGCTTCATGCATCTGTGGGGAGCCACAGCTTGGCAAGAAATGCCTACTTCTCAGAGCTGGTTGCCTGTCAACCTGGGCTGAGGGAGGTGACTGACCATGTGGTCTCTTACCCTTCAGCAGCCTGGGTGGTGGATGTATGTTGACCACGTGTGGCTTCTGCTACATTCTGTTCAGCAAAGCAAATTGCAAAGCCACCCACTCAGGGTGAAGGGAAAGTGATTCTACCTCTTGATAAAAATGTCATGAATAAAGGAAAGGCGTGCTGACTCTGTTTTCATGAGCGGCACCCCCACCCGCCACGTATCCCTGTGCCAACCGGAGCAGAGAGATGCCCTAAGTATCTGCAGTGAGCAAAGGGGCTGCAGGGGGAGTGGGCAACAGCTCGGATCGCAGAAGAGGCAAACCCGCCACTTAGTCACGGAGCACAGTCAGCTTCCACCTTCTGAAGAGTCAGAACAACATCTGACCGAGACAGCTGTCTCTGGTGGCTCGTCATTCCTGCGGGGAGGCCAGGCAGCCTGCATGGCCGTAGACACCACGTCAGGAGAGAAGAAAGGGAGTGAACTCCTTTCTGGATAGATGTGCCGCACTGCTGGCGATTTCCAGAAATAGCAGGAAGGAACTGTGCCAAGGCTGGTGTGGTGGGGATGAGACCAGGAGCGGGTGGCTGGGAGCCAGGGCATCTCGGTGTCAATGTGCCGCACTTGTGCCCGTCACTTATCTTGTACAGGCACAGTGAGAACTCACGGAATGTGTGCGGGGTGCTCCTAATAACTCTCGCCCTTCTTTAAATGTGTTAATTAGCTACATACAGCCAAGGCTGACATTTTTCTCTCGGAGGACCTGCCTGGATGCTCCCTTTTCACGGTTCTGGGTCCGGATTGTTTTACTCTTCAGGAGTCTCTGGGCCTCTGCACCCACCGCATTTGTACTGAAGCAGCAGTAGGCAGGCCGCAGACGCTTTGTGCAATCAGAAATAGATTTCTCAGCCCCTGACCCTGAAGAGGCTGATATTCCACTCCTAAGTTGACATCCGATCATTCTATTCTTATCAGATGGTGCCTAGATGTGTGGAACTCTGGACCTAAAGGAACTGGACTCTCCCATAATGCATCCTGTCTAGGATGTCCCTCGGCTTGTGTTTCTCTGTCCCTGTGCTCTGGTCTCCATCCTGACTTTTCTGTATGTGTGGCTGCTTTAGGAACAGAGTTCATCTTATTCTTTGAGATCTGGAGAGCAGCTTCCAAGCTTATAGGGCTTGACTACCTCCTGTATTATGGAACATGGAAAATCACTGACTTTCCATGTTATTTTGTCAAACATTCGTTTCACTCTCTCTTCCCTCCTCCACCACCTCTCTCCAGTCTATTAACTATCTCTTGCCCGGTTGGGATTACACTTACAATTTATCAAGGGTAAGCAACAAACATGAACTAATAAAATAATTCAATGCTAAGTCTTGTCTTATTGATGGGAAACAGTAAAGAGGGCTCTCAAGTGTCATCCCAGTTGTAGAGGATGACGCAGGAGCTGGATATGGAAAGACAAGGATGGGAGGTGGCCAGGGAGAAAGCACGTCACACAAAAATCCCAAATGTACAGAGCTGATGAGAATAAAGCATTTCACACACATTCTTAAAATGTATTAAATGCGCACACGGATTCAATGTGAAATGTGTTTTAAAACCTTAGATTTCTTATCCTATTTTTAGAGGAAAGGTAAATTGCAGTACAGGCAAAACTGCTAACTCCTAAATTAATACATATGAGAGATTATTAATGCTTATTTGTACAATTTTTCTCACAGTGTTAAAAAGTTCTGTGCTTAACAGTTTTTCAAATGATAAATCATTTATTGAGCATTCCATAAATATTCATTAATGTTGCTAAAACCGATAAAGTCTATTCTGTTTTATGATGAGGTAAGTTTGGGGAGAGATGGCTTTTAGGGACAACTTTTACTCAGGAAAGGCCCCCTTCCCCTAACTTTAGATCTGGTAATGGATCAAATCTTATTTCAGGAGTATGATAAGTATATTACTTATGAGTGTGAAACATTACTGAAAATTATATAGTGGAAGCATGTTTGTGTTAGACAGACAGATGGATGGCTGGATTGATGGACGGATGGCTGGATACATGATATACGAATGGATTTAAGTTTATCCCTGCAGGTTTCTAGGATTGTGGCAGAGGGAGTCTACTTAAAACGTTCAGCCTCCATTGGGAGTTGAGATAGTGTCGGTGTTACTAAACCAGGTCCCTATATGTCACAGCAGGTTGTCCAGAGTATGGCAAATATGAATGGAATGGCCCCACGGAGAGATGGGGAAGATGGAGCTCCACTCCTGGCAGAAGTTTTAACAGCCAGGACCAAGATACCAGACATCTGGTCTCCTTCATGTGGCACCAGGAGATTCATTTGTGGAGCGAAGTTTGCAGGCAATGATAGAAGGATCACTTCTCCCACAAGATGCATTCATACAACCGGATGTCTGTCTGTGCCCTGAGCCTTCCTGCTCATCCAGGGATCCCTTCTTATTTACTTTCCTTCTCTTCCTATATTATTTCGTCCTCTGCTAAGTTACAGGTGGGGAGGAGGAGGGAATGACCATAAATACCCTTTTAAGAAGCCTCAAATCTCTACCTTTCTCTTGGTCTTTTCCTAAAAACAAATAGACAAAAAACTTGGGAATGTCTGATTGGGAGAAGGTCAAGGAATTTTAATGTTTTAAAATTCAAACCAGAGTCATCAATATTAAAAATGTTGCCTAAAAGTTACAAAATATTATAAAGTGTAATGTACAATAGAATTTTCTCTGTGGTACGACTTCCACTTGTCTTAATTTGTTCCCGTTTATCTAAAGTTACCCATATTTTGACAACTTGATCTCTAATTATTATCCCTGATGTGGGGATCATTGTTTTTCCCTGAAGGGTCCTTTTCTCACATCTTTGCATAGCCCTTTTCAATCTCACGATTAACAAATTGGCATTTATTATACTTACCTGGCAGGGGAGATACCATGATCACGAAGGTGGTTTTCCCAGGGCGAGGCTTATCCATTGCACTCCGGATGTGCTGACCCCTGCGATTTCCCCAAATGTGGGAAACTCGACTGCATAATTTGTGGTAGTGGGGGACTGCGTTTGCGCTCTCCCCTGAGAAAAAAAAAAAAAAAAAAACAACAAATTGGCATTTATTTCCTTTGAATGTGTTGCTTGTGTTTCATTTATTTAAAGAACTGTAAAAGATTGGTTATTTTATGCAGAAACTTATATTTTCCATGAGGTATCACTATAAGAAAAGTTCTCTATTTTGAATCTCAGAAAGTTTTATTTATGCTTGTCACGTTTTCTTCGGGTTGTTTGCTATTTTTTATATGATTGTTAGGGTTCTAGAGTTTGAAGTCTTTCTGAACACGGATCAGAGTGTTAGCCATTATTTTGAGAATGTTACATTTTGCAGCACTATTACTCTCCTCAGAGAAATAACTCGCATTAGATTTTATTCTGAATGTTAAATTATGAATAGCTTCTGAGGGCTCACACTTCTTCCTTTTCTCATTATCTTTGACATGAGTCCCTGATAACTGAATAAACGTAGTTTGAGATCCTAATAGAAACTGTAGGTTCCACAATCCCCTAATTGCCTATGAGAATCAGACCAGTGCTGAAAACTGACGAGTTTTTCAAAACTAATTTGGTAGCGTCCTGACCCGTTCTGAACATGTTCTGAATAATATGGTAAAACGGAACCTGAAATGACATGTGGCTGTTTGTAATCTTCTTTTTCATCCTGCTGCGTGTAAATATTTATATGGTTCACTGAAGAAATATTAAGATGTTTGCATATGGGGTGTTGTCCCAGATGCTACTGGGAGCTATCTACACATATAATATAAATATATATATTTTTATAAAATATACATCTCTGCACTTTCTAAAATGTGATGAATTCAAAATTCCCAAACACATCTGGTCCCAAGTATCAAACCAGAATTCTCGAAAAAGTAAAAAATGTGACTTTCATACAAATGTAAATTGAACATATGTCAAAGATTTTCTTTAACTCATTAATTTGTGAGGAAACCAGTAAGATGGCAAGACTGGTTCAAAGGAAAATTTAGGAAATTAAAATTTACATAGCCAGGTAGTCAAAAGAATGCTAAAAATAAATTTGTGTGAATAGATTAAAAAAATGGCTAATGACATTCAAAGTAAAAAACAAACAAACAAACAAAAACTAGGTTATCTTTTGTACTCAACAGGAATCTACAAATTTCATGTAATTTCAGAGGTTTTGGACTTTAATTAAAATATTAAAAGTCAAAGTCAAAATATAGGTGTATTCTCCTAGATATTTACATAACCTCTTGTTAATGACAGTGAAGGACATGCAGGTATTTTTAAGCTTTATTGCTAAGTTTTGAATTCTTCTCTCAATCACTCCCTTACTCATGAATAACTTCCTAAGTTTATTCTTGATCATCAAGGCAACCCTCATTTAATTTTGGTCTGATTATTTACAAAGGTAGAGCAAGAAGTATAAAATCACACTTTTAAGACTTTTCAAGCATACGTTATTTTGCAAACTACAATAAGAAAATTATTTTTCATTTGAAAATTCTCTAAAGAAATTTGGGCTTGGACTTTTAATAGCCTCTATTATTTGCTCTTCTAGCCTAAGTCTAGGAAACAGAGACCAAGAAACTTTCTCCACAAAATTTCATTGCACCTCTTATAAGTCAGGGTGAAATCCTGTCTCATAATTATTCCCAATATTTTATAATATTCTGCCTAGTCATGGATAATCTTCCTTGTTTCTGTAAGTGTGGGACATTCTAAGCAACAGAACAGGGTTCAGGCCAGTTTTTCTAGGTAGGTCTTGTGGGTGTTGGTGCTTCACATCATATATAGTCTTTATTCTTTAATGATAAGCTTGTTAAACCATATCAAATAAGAACCATTTTCAAACAGGACACTCCAGATATGGCCATGATTGCACAACTAATGTGTGTAATTTTACTCTAGTATAAAGGGAGACAGATTCTCATTGGAAATAACCATATAGTCATTAAAAGCAAAGCGATTCTGTAAAAGTATTTAAATTCTGAGGGGTTGAGGCAAATCAGATACCATTTAGGAACTGTTTCCTATCAATTGGCAGAAGCGTCATCTACTAAATTGAGAATTAGATACAGATTTAAAAAAAAAAAAAAAGCCTTTCAAAAAACCAGTAAAAAAAAATAAAAAAAAAAACAAAAGGGGTCCAAAAAAAAAAAACAACCTTAAAATTTTCTCAGTTGTTTTTACGTCTAATCCTATGTAATTATTTTTTGTTTAGCTTTCATGAAATGTCTACTTCTGGAAAGACTTTTGCAGATGGACTCTGTCTTTAAGAAGGGTAGTTGTCTAAGTGATGCCATCTTTAAGCTCCAACACCTGACTCGTGAGTCTTCACATTGAAATCTGTCATAGAGACCTTTATGGGGTTGTTGAAACTCTCCTTTGTGGAGGATACAAATTCAAGCCTGTTCCTTCTAGCAGAGTCTTCAGGCAAGCATCAGTGTAGAGAAGAAACCTGTTTGGTAATGATTAAGTGTTGTGTGTAATTTATTACACTAACAATAACATAAAAATGCAGGATGATAAAATTCTCTATTGCAGTAAGACACATAAATCTTTCACGAGAATTTGAGACCTGTTTCTCAGGTTAAGAATACAGTAGAGACATGGGGGATATTAACAAATTTCCAGAGCCTTTCTGAAAAGCAATGGCTTTTAGACATTATCCAGCATCAATATCGTGTGAAAGGTTTATTAAAACTCAGATTGCTGGGCTCTCCTTTCATAAATTCTCAATCAATTAATCTGAGGTAGAGCTCCAGAATCTGAATTTCTATCAAGGTCCCATGGGGTCTGAGGACCCTATGTTGAAAAACTCTGCTGTACAAGGTATAATCTCTGAAACAATTATACTAATAATATTTATTCTGTACACATTTATCCCTTGATTTGCTAACTTATAATAATATTAAGTTAATTAAGAAATATGAAGCATAACCAATACATCTATCTTTGCTAGCATCTCTCTTTTTCTAAGGAAAAAGAAGACATATTTGTGGTTATCCAACATCTGAATGCGAAATCTTAAAGTTAGTTTTAGATAATAAGAATGTATCTCAAAAATTGTCCTTTTCTTGAACTAGGAGCATTGGTTGAGCAAAAATTTCTTGTATAAGACTTTAAAATCAGAGGTAACTAAAATAATTCTGCACATCCAAGGAAAAAATTGACAAAATGAATAGGTGGCTCACAGAATGGGAGAAAATATTTGCAAACTGTCCATCTGGGAAGGGATTAATATCCAGAAAATAGAAGGAACTCAAACAACTCAATAGCAAAAACAGGAACTAACATTTCTCAGAAGAAAATACACAAACAGCCGACAGGTATATGAAACAATAATCAACATTACTAATTATCAGAGAAATAAAAATCAAAACTATAATGGGATATCCGGGCACTCCAGTTAAAATGGCTTATATCAAAAAGACAGGAATAGCAGACCCTGGTAAGGATGTGGAAGAAAGGGAACCCGTGCACGGTGCCGTGAGAATGTAAATTATTAGAGCCACCATGGAGAAGAGTGTGAAGGTTCTTTAGAAACTAAACCTTCCCTAGGACCCAGCAATTCCACTACTGAGTATATATCCAAAAGAAAGGTAATCACTAGATCAAAGATATATTTACACTCCTATGCTTATTGCAACATTATTCACAAAAGCCAAGACATGCAATCAACTTAAGTGGTCCTCAATGGATGAATGGATAAAGAAAATGTGGTAAATAAACACAATGGAATATTATTCAGCTACAGGAAAAAATAAAATCTTGTCATTTGTAGCAACATTTATGAAACTGGAGGCCATGATGTTAGGTGAAATAAGCCAGATACAGAAAGACAAAAGTTGCTTGTTCTTACTCATATGAAAGCTAATAAAAGCAGATCTCATGAAAATGGAGATGAGACTGATTATTATAGAGGTCAGGAAGGGGAGGAGGCAGGTGGAAAGAAGGGGAAAAAAAACAGTAATCATTTACTACCCATTATTAAGACTAAATATTTCAAGATCAGTCATCATTAACAGAGAAAAAGCCAAATCCTAGTGTGTCAATGATATTGCAATATCATTGAAATATTTGACAATAACGTATTCTTAAGCTTCTTTATAAATTAAGTTATGAATGAGTCCATCAACACTGGGCAAACTTAGTCAAAATTTGAATTTATTTCATTGCTTTTTTTCCTGACATAGGTATTATAAACCAAGGTAAATAAAGTTCAGTGTCTTCAAAATGTCTATGCCTTGCTCTACAAACCTAAATTGTGTTCTTTATCAGGTGCTTTCACTTTCTACAATAAGCTGACACGTTCATTAGGACAAAACGTCTTTTGATTTCCTTGAAAAACAAAAATACATTCCATTAACTTTGCATATACAGCCGTATTTCTCCCATGTTCTGCTTCTGGTATAATCTCAGTTACTTATACTAAATATAGCTTTTACCAGATAAACTTCCTTCAATTTTACTGAGAGGTAGGTCATTGATAATTGCCCATCACATAAGTAG
>NW_003852407.1:23306865-23328759 GCF_000181295.1 Otolemur garnettii
TTGGAGGGATCACTTCTGAGGTTTATCTTAAAGGGGTACAAGTGAATCTAAGAGTAGAATGTGAACGTTTTAAAACAATAACTGAGAAAATGACATGAAGGTTGTGCTGACCAGTTTGGTGGAAATATTTCAGATTGTGTGTGAAAACCCCACACTGTACCCCAGAAGTGCATTAATGTACATAGTTACCATTCAATAAAAAAAGATAATGTTGGAGTAGTATTAGCTTATTTGATAAGTAAACTAAAATAAGAAGTTTTGAAAATTCATAACAATTGAAATATTTAAAAAGTAAAACATTCTTACATAATACTGAACTATGATACAATTATGGAAAAGATATACAATTGTTGTCTTAATGAAAATTATCAAACCAATCTAATTTGTCTAATGGTTCATCTTGATTATGTGAATTGGATTCTTTTATAAAACACACTCTTGGGCTTGTAGACTTTTTTCTTTGTCTTAAAAGCCTATTACCCCTAACCTTCGGTTTATTTTCTGAGAACACTTTAGGAATGTTGTACTATTTAAGCACTTATTAATCTCTATAAGCCAATGCAAAATAAACCTTCTTTATTTTGATGGTTTTAATCTTCTAATTTATTAATACCCCTCAGCAGTAGGAAAATACTTCAAATTCACACAAGGAGAGGTGAAGCCTTTTCTCCATTATATATACATGGCCACACATTCATTTGCATAATCTATGCCACAGGTCAAAGTAAACAGAAACACAAAAACTCACCGGTTTCTATCCAAAAGAACTGTTTTGCTTTTTAATGTGTACAGAATATTTTCTTAATTGATGTGAACACAGAGAAAGCAAACAGAGTTTTTTGGTCTGACAGAGGCAGGTGCCCAGCACCGTCCTGATCTAGAGAGCCACACTTTCCAACCATGAAACCAGATCTCTGCTGCAGCCCCCAGTGGGGAATGATGTATTGGCTGTGCACAAACTATTGTACAATCAGAACCGAATGTGGCCAAGAGCCAGAAACAAAACAAAAACACAAATAGGAAACCAAGAAGAGTAGGAGAGAGTCAGCAAGAGAGTCTATTGCTGCCCACGATTCACTCAGGGAGCCAAGTGGAGATGTGCCTGGGCTTAATGCAAGAAAATGTGCTTCTTGGCCAACACAGTTTAATTGGCTTTGGCAGGTAAGTGCATTTGAGCAGCTCAGTGGAACCTCCAAAGCAGTCGAAGCACAATTCTGAGAATTGTCGAAAACATAACTCTCATACAGATATGAATTGGATACATGTCAACGCTTTCATTCACTCCATTGTTTAATGAAAGAACCAGGAAGATGATAAGCCATGGTGAAAGGAGAATTTGGAAAATGAAGATGTATATGTAGTTAAGCAGCCAGAAAATCCTGAAATAAGTTTGCTCCTAAATACAAACCTGATTAATGATTTATAGGGTGATGTAGCTCCAACTTTGGGGATTATCTTTCCTATAGGTAGATAAAATTTTACTCGTAACTTCACAATCTCTGGGCTCCAATTAAATAACAGCCACTTTCCCTTATTAATTAGTATTAATAACAGGTGAGCCTGTTAAATAGTAAGATTGAAATGACATGCACCCATCCCCTTGCTTTGCTGCTAAATGTTAGTAACTTTAATTAATCAAAAGTTTCTGATAAGAGACCATGGATCTGTCTTTAGTTTGGCAAATTTGATCTTATTATTTAGTCAATGAATTTACATAAGACATACTGGGTTGTGACTTACTCTGTGAAATTGTACTTTTCTGTTATGATACTATTCAAAATAAAATGAGCTCACCTTTCCAACAAGCTCTAGTTGACATATTCAATATTTAAAAACAGTCAAGGTTCCAATATGGCATCTTTCTAATGCATTTCCTTGGAACTGCATTGGAATCACCTAAGACAATTCTTAAAAATGCAGATTCCTGGTGAGAGCTTAGATCTACTGAATCAAAATCTCTAGGGATGTGACCCGGGAATCTACATTTTAAAAATGATTCTTACGCACACTAAAGCTTAGAATTATTTGTCTAGGGGAAAGAGAAGAAGCCCGTCTACAATAAGTTAATACCAAGAAAGGCTCAGGAAAAACAGATCTAAATCATCTGTGCCTCCAGAGATCAAGTCACTGTTTGAGAAAAAATGGCTATTGTTGACAGACTATTCCAGGGTTAAAATCCTGTATGTACTTATGGGAACTCGTATTTCACTAAGGTATTGAGGCCACTCTACACTATTTATGTAATTTGAAGTGTGATATCGAAAATTCTTGTTGGTTTACCATCTTTAATTTAACCTTCATGTAAAGTTAATAGTGATCTTTGCTGCTGAACAAAACCCTGGCTTCAAAGTAAAGGGGTCAATTTGTCACAAAATCTATGTGTGCCCTGGGAGAGACAGAGAAGAATTTTCTCTAAGAATCGTTCTGGCAGACTTTTTTTGTACTCTGTCGATAAAGCTTGTCTACATATAATTTGGACCATCATATTTTGTGTTCTGATAGAAACTTTTCTAGAAGCTATACTAGGATAAAAAGGAAGTTAATTACAGCTGGGCATTCACTACTTCAACTAAAATAATTCATTAATTAACTAATTTATTTTTGGAGACAGAGTCTTATTCTTTTGCCCTAAGTGGAGTGCTGTGGTGTCATTGCTCACAGCAACCTCAAACTCTGGGCTCAAGCAATTCTCTTGCCTCGGTCTCCTGAGTAGCTGGAACTATAGGCACCTGCCACAACATCCAGCTATTTTAGAGACAAGGTTCTTGCTCTTGCTCAGGCTGGTCTCAAACTCATGAGCTCAGGCAATCCATCTGCCATGGCCTCCCAGAGGGCTAGGCTTTTAGGTGTGAGCCAGTGTGCCTGACCTAGTATAATCATTTATTATATGATCTGTATCAAAAGTATGTGTTTGCCAAGCTTATTATTTATTTATAGTCAACCATTTATAGTGGTTAAATAAAATAGAACTATTACAATTCTCATCAGCTCTGGGTTTACTGGTGTGGGTATGCATATGCATATATGGGGGTTGAGAAAAGGGAGGGAGGGGGTAAGAAGTGAAGGGCATACCTGTTAAAGTTTGAACAAATAGAATTATGAAGAGGAAAAAAATCACAGTCGCAAATCTTATTGCTTATCCTATGTCATTTTAATAACAATTTCTTCCTGGTCACAAACTTTAGGTCAAAGTCTCATATCAAGATAATTACAAATGAGTAATTTACAAATGAGTAAATTACTTTGAGTTATATGTATTTGTTTTGCTCTGTAAAGAATTAATTTTTTTTGACATAGATCTCAAAGTGTCTCAAATTCCTTCCCTTTATTTTAAAATTCCTTTATCAAGAGATATAGAACAAAAAAAGGCTGGGGAATGAATCTCCAGCAGGAATTAAGGTTTGGAAGATGAAAAAATACAGGAGACTTAAAATCTTTCTGTTGAACTATCAGAGTAGTCCTGAATTAATAGGAGTTGAATTTTATTGTCTTTGAGCTGATTTTCCTGCTGGAGCATCAGTAGCATACTGGTAGCAGGAGTTCTAGAAGTTTGGCAATTTCCTCTTAGCTACGTACGTATGCATCTGCTTATCCTCAGGTGGGATCCCCACAACTCACATGAGAACAGAAGAGCCTGCTTTCCTATTCCAGTAAGCCCAAGGCCCAGGGGTGCAGATCTTTAAAGTAAAGAATGAAAGAGCTGAAAAGGTCTTACAATTATCAGACTTGCTCTCAGACCTGGGCGAGAGGAACTGCTTTTGGAAGTCTGTGTCCAGGCCCTCCCCAAGCTGGGCCTGTCACCATGGCTGTGTCCACCAGGATGCTCCCTTCTTGTCCTTTCTAGACAGAGCTTTTCTCCCCCACCCCACCCCTCTGATTAAAAATTTTCCTATTCTGGGCCAATCAATACTTTTGTAAAATAGAAAACCCTGCTCTTGGCCCTTGGATGTTATAGAACTGTAGAACTGCTACGTAGGGCTGGAAATGCCTACTTTCCCTTTCTGTACTCAACTTGGTAAGTAGATGCAGCCAGCAATGCTAAGACCAGGAAGGCTCAAAGATAGTGCTTTTACTAGCACATTAAGCCCATGCTCCTGTCCCCAGGGTCCCCTGCCCAAAATGACTTGAGCTTGCTTTGAGTCTTATGTGGGACTTTCCCCTAAATTTATGCCTGGAGGTGGACCACGTGATCAGGCCAAGGGATGGCTGGGTGTGAAAAGTGGGTGGAGGCTGGACCTGTGTGGGGTGACTCTATAGTTGACTATGTGCTCCCTCTGAGACCTTGAGACCTTAGTCCTCACCTTGCTGAGAGCTGAAGGGGTTCTGAATTTGAACCTGACTTTCCTGTCATTATAAAAGTGTATTTATCAAGGCAAGAGTGTAGAATATATTTAACAGCTGTGAAACTGATTTATTACTTTTAATATCGAGACATACGGTATGTGGCCTGTTCCTGTCCCAGCCTTACAAATGCTAAAGGCAGGCGTGGTTATGGTCCAGAGGTCTACTTTCCAGATAATGAAATCCTTTTTTATGATCTCAGATACTGTTAACGAATACTAGCATATAAAAGTTCTTGGGGGAGTTCCATTTTTCTTTGAGGTGCAAGGTCACTACAAAAGTTTTGAGATAGACGGTGTCATGGTCCACTATTTCACTTCCAAGAAACAGAGACAACAGGTCCTTTCTGATTCACCCCTGCAAGTTTCAGCTTCTTGATTTATCAGTGTTGCTGGGAGGGCTTCCTTTCAGCTTCCTCGGTTTATCTGGGAGGACTTCTTCTCGGCTTCCTTGGTTGGTCATTGTTGCTGGGAGGGCTTCATTTGTTTCCGTCTGCATGGATTTTATGTTTCTTGATATTTGTGTATTTCAAAACTTTGGTAATGACCTCATATACATATATATATTTCAATGCATTAGAATCCAAGCTCTTCTGCTTACAACAAATGAAAATTTAGGTAATTTACTTAATCTGCCTGATACTTAGTTTATTCATCTGTAAGCTGGGCATGATAACTTACTATGTATGATATAGGGTTATGGTAAGATTAAACCAGCCATTTTTTTAAAAAGTGCCTGGCCTGTAGTAAACAGCAAGGAGGTGGTAGCTGTGATGCTTATGAAGAAGTTTTCACTGTTGGCAGTTCTGATTACAAACTCATTTTTCCAGATATAATTTTAGAGTTAGGATAGGCTGGGGACATATTTGCCAACAAGCAGACTTTATCCCCAAAAGTCGTCCTCACCAAGACTGATGAAAATCTAGCCCTATGTTGAATGTAGCGACTGATCACAAGATGCGAAAGCCTTCTGCAATTTAAGAATTTATCAGCCTTGCAAAATGGCCATCTTAATTTCTTTGAGTTTGAGGGTCTGTTCTAACTTGTTGAGGAAGGTACTCCTAACGAAAATCTTTGGCCTATTCTCACGTTGACTCCCTCTGCCTAGCTTTTAAATTGGAATTAAATTTTAACAAACCCTCAATTGTATGTGCTTATGTTATCACAGAATGTTGTATCAGGCATTATAAATAATTCCTAGGCAATATTTAGAATGGCTGCAAGCCATAGAATTGGCTAAGAATTATTTCAAATACCCTGCTCCCAGATTTTGCCTGTCATATGTTGACTATGCATTTTTCTTAAAATCCTTTAAAGGAGTAAGGATATCACTGCTACCCACTATGTATTCCTAAACCAACTCAAGGATGGTGGGAAACATGTTTTTCTTTTCCGGAACCTAAGTGAACTGCTTTCAGTTCCTTGAACTCACCACTTTTTTCTTTTTTTGCCTTCAAAATATAAAATTCTAAATATATATTAAAGAGATTTTCAGAATATGTTTATACCTAAACCTATCTTTGAGATTTCCCAGAAGATATCTGGAAAATTATAATGATGAGTTCTTATAAAAGGATGCTAGAAATAGTTCAGTTCATTTCAAGAGTTGCCAAATCAGAAGACATGCTCAGATTTCCTGAGGTTAAATTTGAATACATGTAATGTGTCAAAATATAAATATTTAAGAAATTTTGTATTTTCAGAGGAAATTTCTATTGTTCTGTCAATGCCCACATTGTCTGAAATATGTTCTCATTGATCATAATTCTGCTGGTAGCTTCCCTCATAATATCAGGAAAAATAATAGTGCTATTAGGCAATTTCAGTTATTATTTAAAATGCTTATGTGGAACAAACTTATTTCATTAATTTAAATCTGGCATCATCTAGTAGGTCTAAATTAGAGATGAACATTGAAATTACCTGCAAAAATACAGACGTCTAGGCCCTGTTCCAGGGTTACCAAATTTCTGCACTTTTTTATCTTGGTATATTATGTATATAATATTAGACTTATTATAATATATCATATCTCAAGTTTTTTCTCTGTGAAATTATATTCATGCATTTATAAATCAAATGTAGCATTTGAAAACAGACTTAATATTATCCTTAGACTATTTTATCTAGAATTTTTTTGGAATGGATGTATTGTTTTATATGCCACAGATATAACCAAATTTCCTTGTTTACTATTTTCCGAACTCAGATCTTTTGTATTTGAAAATGATCAGAAATAAATAATCATACCTATTTCATATTTCTGTTGTCTGCAGATAGATTTTTGTTCTACTCTAACTCTCACCTGAGTGAGCAGAAATGTGTCAGCATTTGTATCTTCAGTGATCCAGGACCAGGTACTCAAACTTTTGACTCTCCTAAGAATGGGGTACAGAAGACCTTGGTAGCAATGGGCTGAGTCAGGATTTCCAAGCTCTTTTTACCCAAGAAGACAGCTTCCTGATTCTGCTAACCCAAGATCTAGACTATAATTTAATTAATTTTTAGACTATAATTAATATTTATTTTCAGTAGGACTGTAAGAATTGATGAGGAAATTTTTTTTGCAGTTTTTGACCAGGGCCGGGCTTGAACCCACCACCTCTGGTATATGGGGCCAGCGCCCTACTCCTTTGAGCCATAGGCACTGCCCTGATGAGGAAATTTTTATTACGCATACTTGTTTGGAATATTACCTGATTCTTACTAATCGCTCTCTGTCTCTCCTTCCCTGCCCTCCATTGGTATTTATATATGCAACATCTCAAAATTGTTATATGTTATATCTGAAATCAGAAGCTCATTACTAAGTCTCCTTATTGTTCGTGGAAATATCGTTATTTGAATTGGTTCAGTAAGAATCTATCTTCCTTTGTACTGTGATGTAATTGGAAAACTCATAGAAGCAACCAAGTTCTTGCCTGGAATGCCATATTTGAGAATGGTTCCTATTTAATCAGTATGACGACCACTTTTAAGGAAATAAAATTGACTTATTTTACTTGACTTATGAATTTCTTATGAAGCCAGTTCCTATAATGGCCTCTTGGAAATTCTGGCCTGGAACTTGGTGGTCAGGAGCCCAGCCTTATATATGGTGAGAAAGGCTGGGTTCTGGTAGGCCAGAGACCTTGAGAAGAGAAGAACTCACCCATGTTTATCTTATGCCAGAGAGCTGTTCTTAATCCCATTTTGCAGATAAGGAAGCTGAGGCTTTATCTTATATACAGTAGATGAAATTTGATTAAGAGAGATTTGAGGGCTTAGTTTTCTGGCTTTGGGACAGCGAATCACAGAAACTTTGAAAGTTCGAACTGAAATTTCTTATGAAAATTTCCCAATAGAGATTTATTTAGTGAATGTTCAGTAAGTTAGGCTCTAGACTTCCAAAACAAACTTTAGAAGGTTTCTTGCTGAATCTATGCAAATGATCGAGTCAAATCTAATAAGACCAGTCTTTCAATAATTTTTTTTATAATTATTCCTGATCAAGGGAGGAAGACTGTACCAAAAATTTGGGGAAGACTTTAAACTGGGCTAAAGGATTGCCAGGTGTCATCAGTGCAAAACACCATTCATCATTATCTAGTTGCATAAGGTTTGTGCTTTTAACTGTCTTTGAGTTTTTTATAATTCTATAGGGATAATTAAATGTAATTAACTCTATGGGAGGTAACTTGTACAACACAGATACGATGCAAATAATGTCTTGTGTCACAGAATACTGTTGACATGCAAAGGAGTTTTTGAACCATAGAGGTTTAATCAACTTCCCTCTCCATTACAGAAGAAGCCAGTTTTGCATCACTTTAAAAAAATTTGTCTCCACATTCCTAACAGGCTTATATATTTGTCTGGTCTTCAGATTTTCCTTCGAAGCATTTGTGACAACTTTTGTCATTACCTCATTCACTAATGAGGTAAAGAAACCTTTGACATTTGTTCATACAGGTTTTTCTCAGTGCCACGACTGCATCTTATTTTAAAAATTTATCCTTTAACTGGGTATAAACTTTGCTGTTGCTGGATAATAAAGCATCCCCAAAAGTTTGAGTCCCTGGGGAGCTTAAGTTGTTAATCATACCTGGTGGAATTATGTTAACACTGTAAGAAGTGGTAGATATGTATTTAGGCGTGTTTCCCAAAATTCTGCCCTAGTTGTACCCTAGTATCTGCCTAAAGTGGGGACTCCACAGGTGCCATACTCCCCTCAATTGAGTTGAATTATAGACAGATAAACACTTGTAGATGAGAGGATGCTGTGATATTTAGGTTCCAATGTGCACGTGATTCCACAATTCCGGACAACTCCTAGAATAAAAACACAAAAATAACATCCAGGCAGAGTTGGTTGCTCAGAGAGTTAAGGAATTTTTAGAAAACTTCCTTGAGTGACTGCTCTGATTAAAACTAACTACCATTTAATAAGCATGCACTACGTGCCTGGCACCATAGTAAGAAGGCTCCTTGCATTCCCTAAGGCTTATTAGATCCATCTTGGAGGTGGACGGAGCGGAGCACAGAGCTATTAACTTGCTCAGGCTACACAGCCAGTGGCATGATCAGGATGCTTGTGTAGGCATTCCTAATTGTCCTATGGTACTGCTTCATTTAAATATTGTAGTTCTACTTCAGCCTTAGATTTAATGATTCCTTTGGCCTTCTGATCAGAATTTTATTTTCATCCAATTCTCACGACAGCCCTGTCAGAGAGATATTCTTAATCCTGTTTTGCAGATAAGGAAACGGAGGCTAAAGGGTCATAAGTTTTAAATTTATCACAATAATGGAACATTTGTGAAATACTTCCTGTCGTATTACAATCTTTTCGATTACATTCATGAGTGCTTTGCCTAGTTTTCATCTATATGATGGTTTGAATTGTCCTTTCCTTTGTAATAGACAGGTGGTCAGTCTGGGTGCTCAGTTCTGACCTTGGTGGAGTTCGTGCCACTGGGCAAACAGTCGAAGATACAAGGACACAGGCGAGCGTACTTTGGAGGGGAACGGCCTTCCTCTTTTCCTTTGCTTTCCCATCTGATGTACTGTATGACCTAGATTTAAGGGAGTACCGATTTTTTTTTCTCTTTACTGTTGTTTTTCCTGTATGCTCTGTCCATCCCTCCTCTGGGGACTTCTGGCAGAATAAGAATCACAGCTCGGCAGCTCCCAAGCCCATGCCAGGATTGCTCTATAATGACTTCAGCGCTGGGTCCTTGGCTCTTCTAGTTGGATTTCCACTGCTTTTTGTTCGCTCAGTGGCAGATTGTTAAATAACATGTGTTTCTTACGCACCGCGTTCCTCATCCATGTGGCATCTGACATTTTCATTATTGCTTGTCGCAGACTTCACAGCGTCTACAGTTCCAGTTCTTAGCTGTTAGTTCAGCATTTACTTTTGCTGGGTCTTCACTCTCTCCCACGCAGAGGTATTGCCGATCCTTGGGGAGTTAGACCAGTCAATCTGAAAAATAGGCTTGTTGTTTCTTTCTCGTAGCCACTGTGTGTGCTAACGCTGGGGCCTCGTTACTCTTTCTGGGACAGGGACACAGAAGACCCCAGCCTCTGCCACCCTGGGGTGGGTGGAGAAGGGAAGCCACGTGCTCCCTGAGCCCCACCTCTTATTTCCAAGTGCTGATGAGTAAGATACAGATGCTCTTATTTCGGCGTGTTTCAAATCCAGCTCACATCTCTCATCCCCCACTCTTCCCATCCTCTCTCTCTATTAACGTATTCTATAAATGTAAGCCTCATATCTCCATTTATTCCTTCTCCAAATGTGAAATTGTTTCTTGGGCTCCTTTCATGGTCGGTACCCAATTGATTGCAAGCCCTCCCACGTTACATTTCCACCTGTCCTCTTCAAATTCTCTATCTCCAGTTCTTCAGTATTACAGCAAGAAGAAATTATAGCTACATTATAGCACTTTCCTCACGTTTAGGCAGAACCCCTAATCCCCACATCTACATGCGGCTGCTCGCCCCCTTGGTTCCAGGGAGCTCTCTGCACAGAAGGGATGAGGTTTCTCAAATTGCCCTCCTTCTTACTAATCGGGAGTTTGAATTTCAAATGGTCAGTTCTGCCCCAGTGATGGGGGCTGAGTTATATTTGTCTGTCCAGACCACCTTTCCTCCACACTCTACACTTTAGGGCCTACAGAAGATGCCATTTAAGCCACATAGTCCAAATGTTCCTTGCCTGAAACCGACTCTATTTGGCTTTTAAAGAGGAAGCTTGCCTTGCAAGCACGAGGAATTCCAAACCTTGCTCTACTGATCAGATTTATTAACAGATGAGCTAAATTATTTAAAAAGTAGCTTCTGACCCCTCCTGTTTCCTACCACTTCAGGCTGCTCCCATTCTCTTTCTTTCGGGTTCCATCTTGGCCTTGACTTCTCTCTCCGTAGTGATTACATGGTCAGAGGCACAAAGGACTAGTTTGCTTTGCCCAGATGCGGCCTTTCTGCCTTCTGCTTGTACTTGGCCCATCAAGCAGCCCATGGGTAGAGCTGGCTTCTCAGAGTTTTAAGTCGCTGCCCATACCTGAGTGGCTTCCGGGCCTGCTCACCTCACTCAGAGCAGTGGCAGCACGTGGGGTCTGTGCTGAGGCTCAGCTGCCCCACGGGCATCACCACTGTGCAGCGCTGGAGGCCGCCGCTCTGCTTTACTCACCAGCTGCGCTGTCAGCCGCAGACCTCAGGGCTCAGTGAAGGGGCTGTGCCCTCTGTGGCGTGCGGACGTGAAAAGGTTTTATTTTTACTCATTCATTGCTTTAAACCGTGTTCTGTTGACTCACTCTTTTGTCCCTTGAGCTCCGGAACAGCGGTCTGTTCACTTTCAGTTATTAAAATTTGCATCTACCTGACTCAGCCCTCCAGTGCAGCCTGGGCCCCCGCCCCAGGGATCCCCGCCAGCCAAGGGGAGCGGGTGAGGGGACTGCTGTGTCCTGTCGCTGCTCCTCCCTCTCCTCAGGGTCTCAAGCACCTCTGAGGAGAGGATGGCCACGGTGGCAGGCATGCTTTATGTGGCTGATCCTCTGGGCGGCCGCTGCTTTTCTGCTCCCTTTCCGAGGCGGTGTTCACTTCCTGTGGTGCTCTGCTGGGGAGAAATCTCCGCACTGCACAATTCCCTGTTGAGGGCAGATGAGGTGCACCTGCATGTCCAGAGAGAGTTGAGGAAGGACTCTGCTCTTAAGAAGACCTCTCAGCCTCTTCAAAGCCCTAGAAAGCCACACCCCCAGCGACTGTCATCCACGTCCAATCTGGCAGGTGGAAGTCCAAGTACCTTTTCGGAATTATTGAACTCTCAATGGGAAAACCTTTCCATGTGGGGTCACAACCAAGAAAAGAATTTTCTTACAAATTGATCCGCGAGATGAGCTTTGAGCTATGCAGCAAGCCACACGTTTGATGGCTTTGTTCCTCATCCCCAGCTAAGATAAGCTGGTTGAGAGGACCAGGGAAGGGAGTGGGTTGGCACAAAGAAGCTCTTTCTCTGAGCCAGGGAGGAATGGTCCTTCCTTCTGCTTTCTTTACTGAAATAGGGAAAAGCAAGGACTCTGCTCCTGACAACTGACTCATGAGGTTTCAGAATCACTGGGCTTAGAATTCCTGATTTTTTAGAGTCTTTATTCTCTCTCTCCCTAAAGCCCATCTTGCCTTTTCCTTACAAGGATACAATCTCCTCCCCCGGACCTTCACCCCCTGCCCCCCACCGTCTTGCAGATTGGGGAAGCTTACTGCAGGTGGGTTCAGGTCCCCGCAGAGGGGAATCAAGCACCCTTGGTACCTTCTGGGGCCTCCCAAACCCTGGTTGTGCTTTCAGAACTGCAATTCAGCTCTCTTGGGCAATATCCTGGTTTTCTCCTGAGCTCGGCACTGGCTGGCTCAGTAATAGCTGCTGCTGATCCCAGTTGGGGACATCTTAGCCAGCTGCTGGTTCCTCCTCATCTTCATCGGAGCAGTAAGTATTTGGCCAAGGGGCGCTTTTGCTCTTTCCCTTTCACAGCTTTTCTTGTAACAGGAAGTGATTTTACTCTTTCAAGTTTAACACTTCCTTTGATCAGGGATCAGGGCAAGTTCTCTAGGAACTGTGCTGGAGAACTCAGGTGAGGCTGCCTTCTCTGACGTCAGATGGGCATTTTTAGGGCTTTTAAGGGGATTATGTTTCATTGAATGTTTTGCAGTTTAAGGCCGCGTTCAGAGTGTCAGGAGTTGAGATTTAAGTCCCCTTGTCCCAGAGAACTCAACTCTGACCAATCCCAATTTCTCTTCCTAGACCCCAGCGTCTCAGCCGCTCTCTCTCAAATGGAGTTCTTTTGAGCATCTTATAAGATATCTGCCCACGTTGTGGGTGATTTCAGAATAATAAAATGTATAGTAGTTTCTATGGTAAAAGCGTCTTTGTGTCTAGCTCATTTAATTTTCATTATAACATTGTGAATGAAGAAGGGAGAGGCCGGAACCAACACTTACTCAGCTCCTACTAAGTACCAGGACTTTAGATGTATTATCTTATTTAATCCTCTCAGGAACGTGATGGAGGCTTTTCTCATTTTCCTTGTGGGTAGCTTACAATTTGGAGAAGTTAGGTGAATGGCTTAAAGACTGCCAGTGAAGAGCGAGCAGCTTCATAATTCAAATCCATCATGCCCTCCGTCATGCCTTCCATCATGCCCTCCGCAAAAATAGAAAGGGACCTAGAAGGGGGAGAAGTACAATTTCCAAAGGGCCTATATTAATTTCCCAAGGTTCTTGTAACAATGTAGCACAAACTGGGTGGCTTAAAACAACAGAAATTTATTCCCTTTCAGTTCAGAAGACTAGAAGTTTGAAATTGATGTATTGGTACGGCCATGCTTCCCCTGAAATCTGAAGGGGAATCCTTCCTTTTTCAGCTTCTGGTCATGGTTTGCTGCCAGTCTTTGGCATTCCTGGCAGTTATAAATTCCCATCTCTGCTCGAGTCATCATATGGAGTTTTCCTGTGTACTCTGCGTTCACATGGCTGGTGTCTGCCATAGGATCTCAGTTGTCTTGGATTGTGGACCTGCCCCTACTCTGGTGTGACCCCATCTTCATTTAACTGATTACATCTCCCATATCCCCAGTTCCAAAAGCAGTCAGATTCTGAGATTGTGGGGATTAGAACTTTAGTGTATGTTCATTAGGGGAAAAGACCATTCAACACAACAGTCACTGTTATTTACCAGGGCCATACTAGGCATGAAGACAATAATTTCATGGAAGTAAACTATTTTGGATTCCTATCTAATTTCATGGAAGTAAACTACTTTGGATTCCTATCTAAAAGAATCTTTGACTCTCTCAAATTTGGCTCATTTGCTCTTTAGAGAGTTTCATTTTAAAGCAATAATAACTCATTGTAATGTATAAAATGCTTTTCTATAGGAGTCCTTGAAGAAATTATAATTTTCATATTCTAGCACAAACTTTATAATTGAAAAAATGGTTGAACTGACAAGATGATTTTCTTTTTTTAATTTTTTTTATTGAATGGTAACTATGTACATTAATGCACTTGACAAGTTCATTTTCTATGTGAACAGTCACGTGCATGGTAGAGAATAGTCAGGAATAAATGTGTGCTTCAGATTCTGTTGTTTAGATTTCTGTACTGTTTTTCTATTTTTTTTCTTCTGTTCTTTGCTTTTTTTGGAGAAGATTCATCCTTTTCTGAGCATACCACACTTTGTGATTTTTGATCAGCAAGGCTCAAAATGTCAGTTAGTAAATTGTATTTGCTATTCTTTCACTTTCTTTCTCTACAGCGTTCACATTGACTCAATGTAGCATTTTCTAAATTTTCTGTTAATGAAAATGCAGAAACTCACACAAAACCTTCTTATCACAGCTCTTAATTATTTTCTATTGAGGTTTTATTTAATCCATTTTCTGTGACACATGCCATTTAAAAAACTATTTAAAAAACATAATTTGGCTATTGTTTGTGTAATAGAAAGTCCATTGGTTCTTACCTTCTAAAATTCTACTTTCCACTAAACATTTTGTAAACTATCCCGTGTGACTTATTGCCATGTTGAATTTGAAATTCCACCTCAATAGACAATGATCACATCTATTACAGTTGGCTCACCTGTCACTCTCAATAAATATTTGATAATCACATGCAACTACACATTTTATACATCCCATGCCTAAGCACTTATTCCCTTTTCTGTACAGAACCAGATACACGTCTTTCCTAAAGATATTGCTAAAGAATATGCTCAAATTCATTAAGAATACATCTGAGATGTTTCACAGAGTATTTAAGATGTGAATAAGGGATGCATAGAATTCTTAATATATTTTTAAGTTGATGGAACAACTTTAAAATAATTACCTTGTGTTTGCTATTGTTAAACATGGACTGCTTGTCCTCTTTTTCTTATCCTTATAGCGTCAGCATCTTTGGAAGCAGATGGAGGATATTTTATGTTGAACCAATTTTATGACCATTTCCTTCTCTCCCCTGGTTTCAATCCAGTCTTCTCCTAATGTGGTAATGGAATATCACAGTGTATTAAATGTTCTTTCTGGAGACATTGGAGATGAAGACATTGCTCTTTCTGAAACACTTTCAGGTAGTTTGAAGCAAGATGGCTATTTTCCGAAGATGAAATCAAAAGAATGACATAGAAATAAAAATTGTAGCATCTTCAGATTTTATTTATTTTTTACTTGCAGAACATTGGACAGTTCAGTCTTTTCTTTTTTAGCTGTTGCCACCTTATAGCTATTTGTGCTATGCACAGGGAGCCAGGATCCTAAAATATTAGGCCTCAGCATTTCTTAATTAATTCGGGAGCTCCTACAGTTCTGCTGCTGACCAATAAGCATATGACTTGGGCCTCTGTTTTCTTCTTCTCCTGAAAATTAAATTGAAGGTGAGGTTCTCAAAGCAGGGCCTCTGTAAACTTGAATATTCCCAATACAAATTTTACTGTTATACTCTGAGGCTTAGTTTAGTTTATATTAGCTGTGCCATTTAGAGCAAACCTTTTAAACTCTCTTATGTGACATATGAATGATAAAAACTAACTCACAAACTTTTCAGGAAGATAAAGTTAAATACTTTATATAGATATTCATCACTGAAATAGCTTATTGTTATTAACCATTTGAGGCCACTTACCATTGAGGCCATCATTCCCTAGGAGTCGATTAGATGTTGACCGTATCTAGATTATTACAATTTGATTGACATGTTGTTTGATATTATTGCATGTGTAATATTGCAATATATGTAACATTGAAGCATACGCAACTGCTTTTCGTTATTGTAATTCATGCTATAAACATTGAATAGCAGTTCATCAAACCATAAAGTATTAACTTGAACACAAATAAACCAAGTAGGAGAGAATAAATGTTATTTGTTGACTTGTATATCATATCATTATCCCAAGACTCATGGCAAAGGAAACCAGTTCCTGTTAATAAAATCACAATTTAGGCCTATAAATCATCCATGACTGGGAGTCTAGCGAATTCAACTTAAAAATAACATTGCACGTCATCATATTTTTACTGTGGGTGGCAAAGTAATCGAATAAGTCAAAAGCATAGGTTAAACTTTTTGGTAGTTTTCTTTGAAGTTCTTGAGAACTACTTATATCCTTGAGGCTAATTTGGGAACATTATAAGACTTACTGAGCTGAGGTAATAATGTCAAGTTTGGAAGACAGTATTCTTTACCATTCGTGAATATAGTCATTTCAAAAGAGTGCTGTAACCTTGTTTTGTGTTTCTGAGCAGCCTGGCTCATTCAGTTGTTGGTTTCCTGGTTCATTATGTGATCATCATTCCATATGGTGCTGTTATCTTCCAGCTCCTATTTTCATCAACCAGCACTAGCTTGTTGCCCATTTAATGATGCAGAAATTTAAATTCATGGATGGCTGTTTCAGATGCTAAAATACCATTGTGAATTTACCTAAGGAAAACAAGTAAAAGAGCAATTTTGTATTCCGAGCAAAATGGATCTTGATGTTAAGGGAGAATTCTTGATCTTACAGTTTCCATAGCATACCGAAACATCACCCAATTAGAAAGGCCTAAAGGAAGGCCTTTAGGCTCCTTACCCTACCATAAATTAAATAGAAATAGGGAGAAATCTATTTTAACTCCAATTATGTTGTGTTAGGTTAACCAAACTGCCATAAACCTCCATTGGTCAGAATGATTCAGAGAGAGAATAACACACATTTCCCCTAGATACCCCTGAGCTTCCCCTAACACTGTAAATCTTAAAGCTTGATTTTTGGGATCCATTCATACTTTTTAGGCTCTAAACATTCAGCACATGCTAGATGATCTCCTTAAATGCGGGTGGCAGAACCCAACACATGAGTTTAGTTATTTCTGCAGGTGAACAACAATCCAGCACCATATGAAGCTGTGGCACTCAGAGCCATGAACAGAGCTCGTAGAGTCCATGAATCTTGAGATAAGCAGCCAAAGCAGACAGCTGGAGCAACACGACTGCGCTCATTGTCTTTGAAACAATTACCAAGCAACACGGCTGCTGTTAGCATCCTTCACAGACACGGGAAGGTTGCCCAATTTTTTTTGGCAGGCTGGAGAGATAGTCTGATGATTTCTCAGCAGGTGCCTTTTCAGGAACAGGTGAATATGGTTTCTGTAAATTGGCTTCCTATCTTAGCTTTCTGGTTTCTTCTATCTGGGAATTAGTCTTTTTTACACAGTAGGTTGCATTACTCGCGTGCTTTCGTGTTTGCTGTGGTTCCTTGGTGGTAATGAAAACAGATTCCTACCGCTTCACTGAATCTCACCTTCAACTGTTTAGGATAACCAAGAAATATCCCGACTTTTACAACTGAGGTGTTAGTCCTTGAGGAAGTAGAGTAGCTGCTGAGTAAATAGGTAGTCCGTTTCCTTCTGAAGCTGCTAGCCATCCCTGTTGCACAAACAATGAGGTTCCAGATGTTTTATAAATGGCTATCTTTAAAAATAAGTAAATGGAAAAAAAAAGGAAGAAGGTATTTATATCCTGATTCCATTCGAATAGGCTATTGGGCCATTCTTCTTGTTTTCCTAGCACTACTTAAAGACACCTCCTATTCCATAATAAAAGGTCATACTTTTATTCATGATATAAAATCACACTTCTAGATATTTCGAGATGCTTAAATGTTTTGTAATGTATACAGTACATTACAAATATGTGCTTATTTGTCTATATTATTAAAATATCTGTTTATTTGTTGTCCCTGGAGCATGTATGCACATGCAGGAGAAGTATCAGGTATCACAGGTCAGCTAATGTGTCATCTGAAGGCTGACATTAAATCTGGCTGCTGGGAGAAGGACCTGGGTATAATGGTCCTTCCTTTCAACCTCTAGAACTGACTTGCTGCAGTAGCTGATATTGATCACAAAACTTGTCTGCCTCCTTTCTCTATCTCTGAATGGCAGGACGTATCCTTTTCCTTACAGGTTGGCTGCAGGTTTAATTAAGACCGCGCAGGTAGTTGGATGCTTCCCCTGAAGTCACTGGGCAAATATCATCTTCAATTTACCCACCAAATGCCAAGTGGCATTACTATGCTGTCTCCTCTTTACCTCATTCTTTTCTCATTTAACTTTTTAAAAACATTCATTGGGGAAAAAAGAGAGAGAAAAATGCATCCTTCTTTATGAAGTGTACAAGCCTGCTACTTTTGTATATGATTTGCTCCCCAAGGGTGTGGTCCAACATCTTGGAGAGGACATAAAAAGAATGAAGGGGACCAACATGGGTAACATGTTCATTAGACTATAAGAAAATGATTTTGGAGGGAAGCAACAGTGGGTTGGGAGCTCTGAATGTGAGCTTTTCACAGCTTGGTGTGAGCTGAACGTACAGTGACAAGGGTCATGTAGCCGTCCATGATGGTATCTTCCCTGTGCACTAGGCAAAGGCATTTCATTTCTCAGATTATCCATAAACTCTGCTGTGATGTCATAGAGTGCCTCCAAGACACAAATTAAGAGTAAAGAAATGAAGGAGACAAGTTCCCTTTCTTTCCTCATGGACTGCTGGAATTCTGGGTCACACAGTATCTGAATGGAGGAAGAAGAGGCCCCATTGGCACGGTGGGGAGAATGACTCAGAGTGGGTTTCTGAACATTCCATTGTGCAGCTGATGCATTTCAAAGTCCTAGCCCAAGCCACTCAGAATAGTTTCTCCCACTCTTTTGGCAGTAAAAGGCAAACAGGAGCTTTTGTATTTCCAAAAGTGTACATGGATAAAGCTTGCTTCATAGCCATCTTTCTGGTTAAATGGGTGAACCAGCATTTTCTCAAATAGCTCTGTGTCATTTTGGAGCCTTCAACTCAAGGCCTCTGACTGAATCCCCAGCAAGGGTAGACCTACTTCAGGTCTGCAGACCATTGCATCGGCTTCCTCCAAAGGCCAGAGTTGGTACTAGCTTTCTGTCCATTCTCGGTCAGTTCTCTCTGAAACTCAGGCTTATGTAGTCAAGGTTTGAAATAACCAGTTGTTAAAAGAATACATTTTTCCTTGAGCTTTGAATGTTTCCCTTCTAGGTCATCTTAAGTGCTGTGTCATACTCTGAATTACTTTCTACCTTTTAGGACTCCTTAATGATCTTTCTGTTTTGTGGTTATTAATCATACCCCCAAATCAAATACCTTTTCATGTTAATTCTGCCACAGCTAAAGCACTCATGCTATTGACTACTATTGACGTTACTATTGACCACTATTGACATTGCTCCTGACTACTGTGGACATTACTAATGGCATGTAGTCAATAAAGAATGATGTAGCTTTAAAAATGAGCAAAAGTGTGGGCAGATGAAGGTTGTGTAGCTTCCCCAAGTTGCCATTACATTGTGATATTGCTGTACTCAAGGTCAGCCACCCTATACTGTTAATGTGGAGTTGTAGAGACTTGGCATGGCTGCCTAAATGCTAATCAAAATGACACTAAAGCATATAAACCACAAAGAGCATTTAGATTGGGGATGTACTTTTCTTGTGAAGAAGAGTATCATGCATCAGAATCCCTGAGAAGTAGACTTATCCAGGTTTGTTCAGTAGGGGCAGTGAAAAGGAGGACAGCCTTGAGACATAGCTGACCAAGGCTGTTTTGAACTTGTTGAGTCATCCATCTCTATCAGTTATATCCCTACATGAACCAGTTTGTACCTTTTATAGGATTTGGCAAACAGGGTCAACTTCAGGCTCTGGGTCTTGCTGTTCTACTTATGAGGCTGACTGTCCTCTTCCATTTACATAGTTTTCCTCCAAATTGAGGACATTGATGTTCCTACTTTCATAATTATAAGCATCTTCTCCATCTGTTTTTCTCTATTATATTCAGGTCTTTTACATTTCTTTTTTAAAATCATATATATAGTTTGGGATTCATTGAGGGTGCAAAGAATTAGGTTACATTGATTGCATTGTTAGATATAGTCCCTCTTATACTTGTGTTCTGCCCCCAAGAGGTGTGCCATACACTGTGACCCCCCAGCTCCCTGTCCCTGCTCCCTCATTTCCCTCCCCCCACCAGGTATTAGATCATCTACTGCCTTCATATTAGAATTGAGTACATTGGATTCTTGCTTCTCCATTCTTGTGATGCTTTACTAAGCAGAATATGTTCTGCCTCCATTCAGGTTAATACAAAAATGTAAAGTGTCCATCTTTTTAAAGGCTGAATAGTATTCCATGGTATACATATACCATGACTTGTTAATCCATTCCTAGGTTGGTGGGCATTTAGGCTGTTTCCACATTTTAGCAATTTTAAATTGAGCTGCCATAAACAGTCTAGTGCAAGTGTCCTTATGATAAAAGGATTTTTTTTTTTCTTCTGGGTTGATGCCTTGTAGTAGGATTGCAGGATCAAATGGGAGGTCTAATTTGAGTTCTTTGAGTATTCTCCATACTTCCTTCCAAAAAGGCTGTCTGAGTTTGCAGTCCCACCTAAAGTGTAAATGTGTTCCCTTCTCTTTACATTCATGCCAGCATCTGCAGCTTGGAGACTTTGTGATGTGGGCCATTGTCATGGGGGTTGGGTGATATCTCAGGGTAGTGTTGATTTGTGTTTTTCTGATGATTAGGGATAATGAGCATTTTTTCAAATGTTTGGTAGCCATTCATCTGTCTTCTTTAGAGAAGGTTCTATTCATGTCTTTTGCCCGGTGATATATGGGATTGTTGGGTCTTTTTTTTGTTGTGTTAATTTGAGTTCTTTGTAGATCCTAGTTATCAAGTTTTTGTCTGATCATAATATGCATGTATCTTTTCCCATTCTGAAGGTTATTTGGAAATCACCTCCTGGTTTTTCTACAAAAACTAATCCCCATGAATTTGGTATAAAATTTACTAGTGTACTGATTAGTAATCAGTTTTTGGATGGGTGACTGTCCTTTCCTTGAGATCTCCATCAGTCACCAACATATGAGAAAATGTTTGTACTAACACATTTCTTTTTTTTTCTTCTGGAGACAGGGTCTTACTTTGTTGCCCAGGCTAAAGTGCAGTGGTGAGAACATAGTTCACTAAAACCCCATACACTTGGGCTCAAGAGATTCTCCTGGCTCAGCTTCCTCAGTACCAAGAACTACTTGTGAGCCTCTATGGCTGGCTAATTTTTTTATTTTTTGTAGAGACAAAGTCTTCTTTTATTGCCAAGGCAGTTCTCAAGCTCCTGGTCTCAAGTGATCCTTCTGCTTCAGCCTCACAAAGTATCAGGATCATATGAACTCCTGAGTCTAGCCCACAATTCTTTTGTCACCTGAAGATTGGCAAAGCTTGTACCCCTTTCAACCAATTTCTCTATATGTTGTACATTATAAAACAGAAAAAAAAACTAAGTATTTAGTGTAAGTACTTCATAACAGGGAAACTGAGAGTAGTTATAATTATATAAACCAATCATTAATCATTAATCAAACTTTCATTATGGGAATTATCTTCACTGCATCATAACTGCTAACCCTGCAACAGGAGTCCACACTGAAGTAACACACTGTTCCATGGAGTACCCTGATGTATTTTGAGATAACTCTCAACTGTTAAAAAATTATTAGTTATTGTGTTAAGACACTTATATTCTACACTTAGTAGATTTAACATTTAACACAATAACTAAGAAAATGTGGTAAAGGCTATGTTGACCAGTTTGATGAAGGTATTTCAAATTGTATATAAAACAAGCACAATGAACCCCATAATTGCATTAATGTACATAGCAATGATTTAATAAAAAAAAAGAAAAGAAAAGAAACACAGCAAGCCCCCCAAAATTCTTTCCTTTTACTGAGGTTATTGGTTAAAGTTTCTGATTCTTCTATGAGAGTAGTTTTCTATGCTTCCCTTAATATTTTTTCTATTCCTTTCACCACTTTTTAGTTTTCTAGTGTTTTTAAATGTTAATGTCCAGAATTGAACAAATATATGGATTTGGTCTTGGAGGCATTTTCTTTCTTTCTTTCTTTCTTTCTTTCTTTCTTTCTTTCTTTCTTTCTTTCTTTCTTTCTTTCTTTCTTTCTTT
>NW_003852407.1:23328779-23342299 GCF_000181295.1 Otolemur garnettii
TTTCTTTCTTTTCTTTCTTTCTTTCTTTTTCACAGAGCCTCACTGTGTCACCCTTGGTACAACCTCTAACTCCTGGGCTTAAGCGATTCTCTTGCCTCAGCCTCCCAAGTAGCAGGGACTACAGGCATCTACTACAATGCCTGGCTATTTTTTTGTTACAGTTGTCATTGTTGTTTAGCTGGCCCAGGGGTTCGAACCCGACAGCCTCAGTGTATGTGGCTGGTCTTATAACCACTGTGCTATGGGTGTTGAGCCAGGAACGCATCATCTTTTGATTTTAAAACTCCAGGAATTTTTAATTTATCTTAATATATATATTTTTTGAGACAGAGTCTCACTTTGTGGCCTTCAGTAGAGTAATGTGGTGTCATAGCTCACAGCAACCTCAGGTTCTTGGGCTCAAGTGATTCTCTTGCCTCAGCCTCCCCAATAGCTGGGACTACAGTTGCTCTCTACAGTGAGCAACTAGTTTTTTTGTTTTTGTTTTGTTTTGTTTTTAGTAGAGGCAGGGTCTCACTTTTGTTTAGGTTGGTCTCTAATCTGAGCTCAAGCAATCCACTGTCTAGGCCTCCCAGAGTGCTAGGATTATAGGCGTGAACCACTGCACCCAGCCATTCCATTGGTTTTTAATGTTTTCCTCACACTATTGGTTCATAACAAGATTATGATAAAAAAAACTCCAAAGTATCTTTAATCAGTCCTGATGACAAATAAAGTCTTCCCATCCTATGATAATCCAATAATCTCCTTTTGATTCTAAGTGAAGAACATGCTATGTCTCCCTGCTTTATGTGATTTTGCTGTGAGGGCTTGGCCTTTCATCCCTTTAGGCCCTTTGGATTCTTATTTTATCACACAGTGGGCTTATCCAACATAATGTAGCAATAAAAACTAAAACAAAAGAAAAACATAGGTCTTCCATGTCTCCATAAAAATATGGATCCAATATTATAAATATTTGTATTTATAATATACTATGTTTAAAAATATAGAAGGCCAAATAGAAGATCAATGTTTATGTTTATAATGCTATAAATGTGATAAAAATATTATCTTCTAAAATACAAAATAGAAGATATGGTGTCACAACTTAGGGTTGTATTTTATTAACGTGTTCATTAATTCACTCAGATATTCATGAAGGCTAGTATGCCAGGAATTGTGTTAGGCCTTGGTGATACTTGGTAAATGAAGAAACAAGGTCATAGCCTTCATGGTGCTGATATTTTAGTGGGAGAAATGGAAAATAAACAGAATCTAGCAGGAAATAAAGGGAGGGTGACAAGAAATTGACAGGTTGGGGAGGTGGCTCCCCACGTGGAGATAATGTCTGAACAGATGACATTTAAACTAATGCCTACACTTTGAGAAGGATCCAACTATTTAAAGAGCCAGAACAAGAGCATCCCAGACAGATGAGAACAGCAAATACAAGCAGGAAGGAATGAGCTTGGCCTGGTTAAGAATAGAAAGTCAGCGGTGTGACTGAAGCTTGGTAAACAGGAGAGGAGTAGGTGGAATAGATCACTCAGCGCACCGTAGATCATAGTTTAGAGTTCAGATTTCTTGTTTTCTTCTTTCTGGATTGCCAATGGCTTTTGTTAGGTTAGTAAATGACCCATATAACTGTACTACTATCTAATGCACATCTCATGTTACCACAAGGATATCATGAGAAACTCAGTCAGGTTTAAGGCAGAATATAGGTTTTGTCTATGGAGTATTTTCTAATATATAATGAAAAACAAAGTCTCTGTAGTATCCTCCTTCATGAATTGGGTTAGCTTGTTTATTCAGTTTTCTAGAACACTTGTGGATGGATCTATTATAGATTTATCAGACGTTAGACTCAAGCTAAGCAGCATATAATTTCTAGAATTTGTGCTCCTGAAAATTGGGCCAAGTTTCCCCCCATCTTCTACCTATTTAAATTTCTTTCATTATTTTTGATTTCACAGAGATGGTCACAAACCAAACCTACAAGATGTAATATTTAGCAGTATAATTTGCTCTATGAGCAAATTGATTTATTTTTTGTCTGTACAAATATATTAGGGTTCTCTCTGGTTCATTATGTTTTAAATTTAGAAGCCACTTCTCTTAATAAAAAATGGGTTCTGTCTCTGTCATATGGCAATTTCACTTCACATGTTCCAACAGGTGGGCCACCATGCCTGGGTCAACTCTATCTCTACATCTTTTTTTAATCATAGCTAACATATATCTAACAAGAGTCCAGTTAGCATTTTTGGCAGAAATATCTTACTTGAACAAATAGAATTCCTAAATTAATTCTGTTGTCAGCAGAAACAAAGAGCTTTCTTTTCTTGTTTTTGTTGACAACAGCACCCATGATATGGAGATATTAAAAGCAGATAAGACCTCGCATTTCCTTTTCAAAACTGAGAGTAAAAGGGAGAAGGGATGGGGTGGATATGAATCTATTGAGACCATCACATATGTGACCGTAAGCTCTAGACCCTACTTGGCTATGACTGTTAGCTTTCCATTTGTGTGTGATTTGCAAAAGCACACATTCTTTCTCACTTTTGTGGTTTAAGTGAGTGAAGCAAACCCACAGCCCAAATCTTAGAAGATTTCTATGTTTGAGATATCTCAAAGAGAGAAAAGAATAAAGATGACCATAATAAGTCACTTAAATTCTACAGTTTTTTCATTTGTAAAATTTACGAGGTACGAGAGACAGTCCCCGAGGCTGACATGCATTTGTGTTTTAGCTCCAGATCTCTTTCCAGCTGTGATACTTTCTGATGGCAAGAAAAATTTCTTCCTCCTGAATAGAAAGTTTAATCTTCTTTGGAGTTGTTAAAGCAGAACTAAGATATTTTCTTTTATTATTTAGCAATTTTATGTGCAGCTTTTACATGAGACATTAGAAAATTGGATCAATTTGCCTAGGAATTTTCAAAGAACTTTTAAAATACAATCCATTTATCAGTTAATATCTCCTGTATGCTGTACGAACCAGTGTTATGGTGAATATTTAAAATGACAAAAATAGCTGGACAGTCCTGGGCCATTTTGGCAACTGAACGATTTTTATAATATCACATTTACAGTTTCTTGCAGACAAATATTGTAAATGTATGTGAGATGTTCATTAAATCTTGTGTCATTGTATTTGAATAAATAACACATTCTATTATAGCAACTTATCTGTGTGTAATTTGGGTGTAATTTGGAGAACAATATGTGATTTTGAGCCTTGCAACATTTTAGGAATATCTTTGAAAACATAGTAGGAACCCCTTCTTAGATGTTGGTTACTTTTTTTTAAATTGAAATATCTTCATTTTATCCAGAAGTCACCATCAACATTGATTTCAGCATAACTTAATACACTTTTTTTTTTTTTAACTCAGAGACTCAGAAACAAAAACAGTCATAAGGCGCATATCACAGGAATTAGATGCTAAACGTAAAGATATTTTTCTCAAAGATCTTTCAGCCTTCTCAGATTTTATTGTCATGGGCAAGCTCCCAGCTCATTCCCCTACCCCCCTACCCCACCCCCAGGTCGATTCAGAGAAAAGCCTTCAGAACAAAGCAGCACGAGAGGTCCCAAGTTTCACAAAAAACCCCCCAGAGTTCCCTGTGGACAAACAATGGTGGAAACCTACCTAAGCTGTGTTACCCAAGCAGTAACCATTGTTACCTAAACTGTAACCACTGTTACCTAAGTTGTATCCATTGTCACCCAAGCTGTAACCCTGCCCTGAGCTAACTACAATGTTCTGCTTCTGTACTAGCTTGCCTGCTTGGCTACACAAAAAATAATATAAAAGACAACCTCCCTCCACTTTGAGGTCAACTGCTTCTCAGGGCAGTGGTCCCCTGCACAGGTATAATAAATTACCAATTAATTGCATCTAAGTAGCATCTGAGTCTATCTTTTCAGGTCATGATAGGTACAACATTATAGGATATATGCTTACACATCATTTGCCACTCAGGCTGCTCTTGATATGAAATAATTAAGATTAAATTTCCAAAGAAAAAATTCAGTCTTTATAACTTATAGCAAGGCATGGAGAAAAAGTACATGAGAGACCACAGGTACAGGTTGTATGAGGCCTTATCCTGGTTTAAGAGAAATGAAGGTAGAAGGAAGAGAAAAGAGAAGTAATGGAGAAGCTTATTTTCCTTTTTATGATTTATCTATTCATCAAATACAGTCTTTCTCTCATTTTTATGGATACTTCTTTCTTCTTAGTCTAAACCAATCAACTTCTATTGCACTGTCTTTGAATACTGACGAGTAATTTGCAGGTGCTTTATAAATCTTGACCACAGACCCTGATTCCTGGTGACATTGAAATGGGACATAAAAGTTATTTCAATACATCTAATTAGATAAATTGATGGATACATTAACTCTATCAACTGTCTAGAAAGCAAATGGAAATTTGGGTTTCAATGGATTTGGAGACTTCTATCTCAATACTGAAATAATATAGATTCTCAATACTATTTCACACTTAATCTTGCACAAACTGATCTCTCACACCTGAAGGCAAGCACAGAAGAAAAAGACCATTGTCTGTTTTTATCTTTTTCATTAAATAATGGTAATATCAAATTCCATAAAAATCAGGGTGGCACACATGTTGCTTTGGGTGTGAAATAACATTTACTTCCATTCTGTGTGGGCACCTGCACACCCTGCATTCTGTGTGGGCACGTGCATGCACACACCATCCTGTGTGTTCATGTGCACACACATACACTACACTATCACCACTATGACTGCTCCTAAATTCATTTTAGGACTGTATTTCCTTCTAAGCTAGTAAAATGCTGAAAATTGAGAAAAATAAATATGGTTTCTAACATTAAGCTCAGCATTTCCTATTCCAAGACAGACACACAATGTTGAACTTTCTCCTCTTTAGCCAGCCATGAACACAATATGTTATCTGTTATTCTCCTTAATTCCCCAAGGAGTGAAAGAAATGCCCTTGGCCTGCTAAAGAGTGAAGAATCCAGATTTGTTGAGGAAGAGTAGGTAGAGGTGTTTCTTACATGCGATCAGTCCTTGCATTCTGCCAAAGTGACATTCCTGCTTCCATTCTGAATGAAGGGTGGCCCAACATTCTTTTATGGTACAGTCTATAATTCTAATAGAGAAGTGATTCTGTTCTTTCTGATAAATTTTGTACCTTTGTTCCATGTGAACTGAAGCTGCTTATTTACTATTTCACACTTAATTCTTGCACAAACTGATCTCAAAGATTCTCCATTTCCTTCTAGAGCATTTGTTTCATGCAGGTACTTTTGAACATGTTATTTCACCTGCTCTTGTGCTCCAGAAACAACTGGTGTCACATTTTTTGGAGGCATCAGTGTAGTATATTGCCAAAGTGAGAAACCTTAGGGTTGGCAATCTAGCTGGGTAGCACTTCCTGGTATTTGTGCTGTGCCTGTGACCTTCTGATGAAAGTTATAATGAAGAAAACCCAGGAGCAAAGAGAGCTCTGAATAAAATGTGTTTCTGAAAAGGCTTGTAAACATGGCATATGTCCCATGATTTTCTACAATTATAGAGAATACAACCCTGGTCAAATAATACAAGGTATTCTGAAAATAATAATTGTAAAGGGTATAAAAATAAATGCAGTGCAATGCTTGCTTTCTCTTCTCTCTATGATCTGGCATAGAGAGAGGCATGTATTCTTTAATGAAGAGGGAGTCAAGACTATACCAAAAGATTTGAGATTGGAAAACAAGGGTAACCTTGTAAGGAAGAAAGAAGGACTAGTTACTTCTGGAGATGCCAGCTTAAAAATATTCCTGAGTTGGTGGCATGCTGATAGCCAGCTGACCAGGCTAGGATGTCCCTTTCTCAGAATTAACCCCAAGAGGTCAGCATTAAGAAAGTCTTAGGGAATGATGGCAAGAAAATCCTCAGAGCCTGAGATTTCTAATTTCTTTTGGCTACAGAAATCATATGCATTATTAACAAATTAATAAGTGATGAATTATCACCAAGATAATAACTTTTCTACTGTGGATATGAGTAATGTGCCTGATGAGTCTCACTAAAAAACACAGGTCATTGTCTCAAATAAGGACACCTGTCCCCACATGTGTCTGCATATCAAAATCACCCAAGGAGGGCTTACAAAATTTTAGAGGCACAAGCCTCACCTCCAGAGCTTCTGACTTGGAAGCCCTCTGCCGAGGTGAGGCACCTGCACCTATCAGGGTTGTGCATGACTCCAGTGGGAACTGGGGTTCAAGAAGCTCTTCCCATGGCAGCAGGTGGCAGAGCAGAAACAAGTAGCCTGGAGAGGCATCAGTTCTCCTCCCCATCACTCCATGGAAGGCCCCTTCATTGATCTTTCCTCAACCAGATCTCAAAAAGAGATTCAGAAAAGATTCTGCAAAATACTATAAAACCCACACTTCCTTTTGTATTTACAAATGCTAAAAAATTTTGCAAAATCAAAACAAAGTCAAACAGAAACCTAAAGGCTAAGCATTCATGAATGTATTTGAAGACACAGTGGCTTTACCTGGCTGAATCATCTAATTAGTGTTAGATGGATTTTTTTTTTCACTTTGCATGCATAAAGGTAAATTTTCATTGAATAATGGGTATACCAATGGCAAGTGTTATAAATTAAAAATGTGCAAACAGATTGAAGTAGGTTCCAGAGTTCTGATGTACAAGTGATTCAAGTCACTACTTTTAAGTCTTATTAGGCAACTGCTGGTGCTGTTTTATCACCTTCCTCTGTCATGCATGTCCAACCTGTGGTGCTAGATATCATGAAAAGTATGCAGGGACCTTTTTCTTTTTTCATCAGCTTTGTTTATATTTGTATATTTAACATGTGGCCCACAACACCTCTTATTCTTCCAGTGTGTGGGAGAAAAGGACAAAGGTTGGATGCCCCTGGATGCAATGGGCTTCCTCTACTGCTGTGGAGCCCACTACATAGATCAAGATCTCTGTTTCATAAAGATAGAGAAATAAAAGAAGAGAGATGATCTGAGTAATTTCTCCCTACCAAGAGCATCTTTCTGTCCCTAGAAATCCAATGGTGTAAATCTTAAATGTGTCACCCCTATCACTTCCTTGTGTTTGACACTTGAAAATGTTGCACCAAAAAAATAAATAAATAAAACCCAGAGTTCATGGAAAGAAGGAAAATGGGAGAAGTTGTGTAGAGGAGACATTTGTAATGTACTCTAGAATATAAAGTGTTTTCTTCTCACTGGAAAGAGAGTCTTCAGCTGTAAACACAGTAATATTATTCTTTTTTCTTTTTTATACTAATATTAAACTCTGTAAGAAGATAAGACTGGGGTCATAACTATATCAAAGAGGAAAAAGTCACAAATATAAATGGATATGTTTTTAACTTGATTATTTTAAGTAGTACGTCAACAATATGAAAAAAAGTTTCAGATCTAGAGATTTCTCAGGCAAAGGAGACATTCTGTTGTCTAATAGGAGGTTTGAAAGAGGAGAAAAAGGGAAAAAGAAGTAGTATTTTGTTGACTTTTGAATACCTAGTGAATTATAACTTTTCATGTTTTTAACTATCATTCTAAGGTTGAAAATTACAGGAACTTATTCTAACTAGGTAGCTAGCACCTGGTTACAACTGGTGTGTGTATTGTATGAATTTATTTTTCATCAATAGTAAAGGACAATTTCACATTAATGTGGGCTGACACTTGTTCCTTAACTTTTGTTTTGGTTAAAATTTTCAAAAGAGATCCATCCCATCTTAGTTGTTTGGTTAGGGATATAAATACATCATAAAAAATAAATAGTTACTATTTCACTTTGAGGTTTATGTATAGGCATAGATTTTTGCACATTCCCTTAACTTGTGTCATGTATGTGTGACCATTTTGCATTCTTCGTGTTTCTGCCCAGAATAAGTGGTGATTGAGTGAACAAATGAATTCAGGCTGTAACAAGGCCTGGGTGTACTTCAGAAACTTAAAATCCAGTGACTCAGAGAAGCAGGTGGCAGAGAACAGGAAGTAGCCTGGCCAGCTGACGAGAGCCTGGGCGGTGGAGGCGTCTATCCAGAACGGAACTCCAAAGCAGAGCTCTTGGGGGATGACAGCCTTCTAAGACTCCATGTCCTCTGAGGCAGACACAACTGTCTGCTTAAAAGAGATGACTCCCTTCTCTGATGCAGTTTATACGCAAGGTGCAGATATGCAGGAAAGTCTGTCTGCTTCTCCTATTTCCCCCCCCCCCCAACATTAGCTTCCTCTTTAGTAGTAACCATTGCTGCTGGAGGATGCTCCTGCTAGCACATCCTTCTGTCTCAAGACAACAGCCATCGTCACTGATGTGTGCACAGCAGAGGCAGCCCCAGGAATCTAAGACCTTGCACTCCACTTGGTGAGGAGGATGGAGAGAAGGTGGGCTGGAGAGATGTCATTATGAGTCTGGAACTGGAACTGGAAAAAGAGAGACCAAGTGTATGAGTCAAGAGCCCCCCACAGTTCCAGACACAGTACTGGGCCCTGAGGATACAGAGTGAGCTTGGCAAGAACTGTCCCTGCCTTCATGGAGTTTCCAGAATGACTTTGTGCAACCAAGTTAAGCTTGGGCTTCAGCTTAGTGACTTCATCTACATAAAACTGGCATAATCATGACAATGCCCCTTAGCGTTGGGAAAATGTATACAAGGCCTCTTTCTGGTGTCTGGCTCATAGTGACCAATTCATAAATATTCTTTTCCTTTTCATCCCCCTCTCATGCTGATCCTGAAACTTAATAGTCTACGTAGGAACTTTTGCAATGCAGTAGACAGATGGTCAGCGGCAGATCCCTTGTACCTTTATCGTCTGGCACACCCCTTTCATTTCACTGCCTGTTTCCATTTGGTGATGATTTCATTTCTCCTCCAAGGTTGTCCTTGATGTTCTTTTTAACCTAATTCCACCCACATACCATATGCTGGAGGATGTTGATAAGGAGGAGAGGAACTGAGATTTGTTCTGCATCCTGCACCTACCCAGGGCTGGACTTGCCTATATATAGATAGACATGTGCAGCAGGAATCTCTGAAATGTCAAGCCAAAGGAACAGCCAGGTCCCTTTGCTCTGTTGGGGAGCATATAGATGGTGTAGTTAGACAGGCGTGGCAGAATTTTCAAATCCATGAGCACAGATGGAGAGACTCTAGTCCTACTCTATCTATGCTCATTTGAGCTGCCCCAGCTTCTAAGAGCTAGGTTCAAAAGAAGCTTGGGCTGGAGGAACCCTAGCTCTGTTTTTAGGACTGAGTGTATAGACTACAGAGTCTTTCTGATTGGTTTAAAATCATTCTCCACCATATACAAACTGTGTTACTTGTAGTAACTTCATAATTAATTGGAGCCTGTATACACTAATTTTAAAAATGGCAGTGCAAGTAATAATCCATCTCCATCGCAATAAATAATGCCCGGCTTCACTTTTCCTTTTACTTAAGCCAAAAGCTTTAGTGTCATCCTCAATTTGTTTTTTCTCTCCCACTTCAATCTACCTATCACTGTATCCTGCTGATTCTCTGATTCTATGTTCTAAATAAATTAAGAATCCAAATGTGCCCTTCTCTTTCTTCTGTTCCTAGAGCACCGTTTCTTGGAGACCTGCCTTGACCACCCTGTAGCATGGTCCCTTGTCTTTCCTCTCCATTCAAGTTATTTTGTCCATGCGACTCATTTCCATTTAATGTACTGTATGTTTCTATGTTCTGACTCCCTGTTATGATCTGAATGTCAGCATGTGCCCCCCAAATTTATCTGTTGAAATCTTGACCCCCAAAGTGTAAGTGAGTATTAGGATATGAGGCTTTTGGGAAGCTCTGCCCTCATGAATGAGATTAGCATTCTTATAAAAGAGGCCCAAGAGAGCTTGTTCAGCCCTTTGCCATCTGAGGGTAGAGTTAAAAGATGGCAATCTAGGAAGTGGCCTTCACCAGACACTGGATCTGCCAGCAACTTCATCTTAGACTTCCCTGACTCCAGAACCGTGAGCAGTAAGTTCCTGTTGTTGTATATAAGCTACTCCTTTTATGGTGTTTTGATACAGTATGAATTAAGACATCCTCCACCAAATGATAAACTCCACGATGGCAAATATTCTGTATGTTCTTTTCACTACTGTCCTCATCCACTTGTGCGTCGTCGGCACAAAATTGTTCTTATGAGAGTCCATGTCAAGTAAAGCATTTAGCCCTTTGATTAAACGAGAAAATATATGTAAATCACCTAGAAGTACCTCTGTGCTTCTTCTTATGCATTTTGAATCACAGGAAGCTTTTCTTTGATGCTATTCAGCAGCAACACAAACTAACTTCAAATTCTAGGACACTGCTTTTTGAGAATCTCCCCAAGGACACGTTGCTAAATCCCTTTTAGAAGGAAAAATAATATCAAGCTTACAGTGTTGCGAATAATATACAAAGCTTGCATATAAAGTTGGATGAGCCTCTCTACAGCAGTGTTTCTGGATGCCTCATTGACAGCCACCAGTGTCAGAATCAGCTGGGGTACATGGTAAAGTGCAGGTTCCCAGAACTTCAGCTCGATTCCCTGTTTGAGAACTACTTTAGAGCCATGCTTTGTATATTTCTCTTAGTAGAACATTTAATCGGTAGCAACAGCAGCAGCCCACATCACTGGCTGTCAGAAGCATGTACGGAATGTCTAATAAAGTGTCCCAGGGCCCAGGTCCTGAACCAGGGAAGCTCACACAGTCCTTGCACCAGCCATAAGCTTGATTGAACCAACAAGTGTTGGCTAGAACAGAATTAGAATACCAAACCTATACCTGAAGGTGAAGTCAGGTATTTTTATACCATGAGCAGATTATGAGGGTTGGGGTAGGGAGTAAGAATTGTGGTTCACAGTGTAAAGAAAAATACCAAGACCACAGGCCTTTAAATAGGTGTGTATGATCTATCAAATCTGAAGTGATGGAGCTCATGACAGAAAATTAGAAACTAATTTTTGTCACTCTCCCCTCGATTGTGCTTCTATTTTAATGACTCTTAGCATAGACCCACATAGGCAATTCTCCATCTCGAAGCAGAATGCAGAGCACTAAGGTGTTAAATGTATGAATTACCATAAACATCCAGAATCTGTATTTAATTCACTTAATACAATATGACATTGACCCCATCACACCTGGAACCCAACATGATTCACTTATATAATTAATTTTATTTTAGGGATAGAAAAACAGAATGAACATTCCTAATTTCCATTTCTTCCTAAGACATAGAGTTCCAAAAACCCTGTCTTTGTTTGAATAAAGTATATGAGAAAAGAGTATTTTCAGTATGCAACTTGATATTTCAATTTATTAAAACTTATCCAAATTACCAAGGTAGGTGGAGGCCTTGACTAAGGTCATTAAAATTTACAGGCTCTAGCAAGATTTGTAGTCAAAACTACTGTGGTTTCTATCACCTTATGATAAAATGTGATTTCTTTTTTTTAAGAGAGAGTCTCACTTTGTTGCCCTTGGTTGAGAGCTGTGGTGTCACAGCTCACAACAACCTTCAACTTTTGGGCTTAAGCAATTCTCTTGCCTCAGCCTCAGCCTCCCAAGTAGCTAGGACTATAGGCGCCCACCACAATGCCCAGCTATTTTTTGTTGCAGTTCTCATTGCTGTTTTAGCTAGCTGGGGCTGGGTTTGAACGCACAACCCTTGGTGTATAGGGCCAGCCTACTTACTGAGCCATAGGCATCTCCCTAAAAATGTGATTCTTAAAAGCATAACACTGGGCAGGCATGGTGGCTTATGCCTGTCATCCTAGCACTTTGGGAGGCCAAGGCAGGTGGATTGCTTGAGCTCACAGGTTCAAGACCAGCCTGACCAAGAGCGAGTACTTGTCTCTAAAAAAGGCTGAGCATTGTGGTGGGTGCCTATAGTCCCAGCTACTTGGGAGGCTGATGCAAGAGATTTGCTTGAGACTAAGACTTTGACGTTGCTATGAGCTATGATACCACAACACTCTACCAAGGGCAAAAGCAGAACATTGTTTTTCTAAGAATCTTTTAAAATTAATACTCATTATTTGAGTAGTTTCTAATCAAGAACCTAACCAATCTTCTGAGAAATGAAAAGATTGAATTGCTTTTATACTTTTCCTAAATGTACCAAGCGAGGGTGATTTTTTTCCCAGCCTTTCCCATTCACCTATATCAGAGTCTTTGTCCTCAGCATATGCTTCCAGGATGGAATCTAGACCATGCATTTTAAAATGTCTTATTTCAAATTCATGAAATATGGCCCATCGTTTTCTCTTTCCATCAATTCAAACTCAGTTGTATATGATAGTGACAGATAAATTCTTTCATTCGACAGAGTCTTGTGAAAGTCTTTATCTGATTCCATAAAATAGTACAATCTCCTTATGCTGACCACCCAAGGGACTATAACAAACTGGTCAACATATGGAGGTGATCAACATAAGGAAGGAGGCTTATTGTACTGATACGTACATGTGATGCATGTCCAGTCTATGAAAATCTGGGCAACTTAAGGAGGTTAGTGTAGGGAGGTGGTCAGCTATGGAGGTCCTACTGTATTGGAATACTCTGAAAACAAATTCTGATAACTTGGTCTGACAAGAATGAACATGTGTCTGGAGTTTTGGCAGATGAACAGAAGAATGATCAAATTACTTTCTGGGTGTCTCTTTTCTTTCTCCTTATTGTATGTGATTTTTTAAAAGTTTACGAGCCTGAAATAAGGGCAGCCTCAGCATTCCTGAGAGGGATTAAGAGGCAATATTATGCTTACAAAGGAGAGAGATTTATCTTAAAGCTGCATTTCAGTAGCAAGTACGGTAGCAGTTTTTACTTAGGACATATGTTAATAGCATTCAAAAGTGCAAAGTTTTTCAAAGATGCTATCATCCTCGTCTTTATACAACTGAGAAAACAGAAACTTTCAACTCATATTACAGAATCAAATCACCAAAATGGGACAGAAAGTGGTCTGTGGTGCTTATGGGAGATAGAGCCTTGCAAATACAAGTTATATCAGCTACTACCCTTGGAAAATACTGAAACAAATCATAAGAAAAGCATGTCTGCATGGCTAACTTGGTAAATGTCAGTGAACGTGCTGATGGTTGGTGTTCTCTGGAACAACCAGTTTCTGTCATTGGTGGGGAGGGAACTGGGGTGTGACGTCTAGCATAGGAACTGAACCATGGTCTGCATATTTATTTGGTTGAACTATAGGCAGCAAAAAAGAAACAAAAGAAAAGACAGAAGAGAAGAACAGAGAAGAGAGGAGGAGAGGAGAGGAGAGGAGAGGAGGGGAGAGGAGGAATTGAGAGGGTTCTAGACTTCTAGATTTCTAGAATTCCATTATGTTGGCAACTATGCTCTGGATTCTCCTTGTAATTCTAAGATCTAACTACCGACTCTGAGACCCAAGGAGAGGAGAGGAGAGGAGAGGAGAGGAGAGGAGAGGAGAGGAGAGGGGAGGGGAAGGGAGAAGAGATTAGGGGAGATG
>NW_003852407.1:23342354-23346993 GCF_000181295.1 Otolemur garnettii
TAGACTTCTAGATTTCTAGAATTCCATTATGTTGGCAACTATGCTCTGGATTCTCCTTGTAATTCTAAGATCTAACTACCGACTCTGAGACCCAAAGAGGAGAGGAGAGGGGAGAGGAGAGGAGAGGGGAGAGGAGAGGAGGGGAGGGGAAGGGAGAAGAGATTAGGGGAGATGAGAAGGGAGGGGAGTAAGGGAGAGGAGAGGAGAGAAGAGAAGGAAAAAAGAAAAGAAAAGGAAACAAAAGGAAAAGCTACATTCTGATTTCTTTTTCAACGTGGCATGCGGGTCTTGTTTCCACAGCACTTCCTATAATATCTATTTGTCAGAATATATGTCCTGCCAATATGGGGCCTTGAAAATTGTTGACAAGGGCCCCTTTGGGGATGATCAGATGAGCAACCACTTTTTCTATTCCTTTGGATGGAATGAACAGATGAAAAAAATTAGCATGGGCATTAAGTCATGCTATGGAGAAGAGTAAGGGTTTCTATTTCACAGGGATTCAGTCCTTTCTGAACAGCTTTGATTCTGTTGGTTACATGTATGAATCACAGAAGTTTTTCTGAATACTTCTTCTTTTTCAAATAGATAAAAGTCCCAAACCCATTAGTGAGAAATTTGTTCCCGAGAATATATCTTATGAGAGTATGTATTTTACAGCATACCATGTTTACATTTGATTGTAACGAGGTCTCTTGGCCAATATGGCTGGCTGAGAATACTAACCACAGCTTTCACTGACACTGTTGCTGTGGTATATAGAATTTAGGAATGAACCACACATATATTTACGTGCCTGGAAAAGTGAAATCACTGAATAGTAGAATTGAAGGAAGGAAAGAAGGATTGTTATAAAGTTGAATCACACAGTGATTTAATACACACTTAATAACACTTTAGAATTTAGCATCTCATAAATGGGAAACCTGAGAAATAGGAGGGCTCCACACCAGAGTAATGGAAATCAGATTAATAGATCAATGAAAATTGGTGATTTTCATTAATGTCTTTATTATAAGGATTATATGGCTTATGTAAGTGTAATGAAATAAAGAAGAAATTCAATTATTTGGTGTAAGGGGTATTTAATGGACTTTTGGGGACTTACTTAGTGGGTCTAGAATTTTAGTACATTCTATGGCAGAAAAGTTCCAGCACAGAAGCCAGTGTTGACAACATTGGTGGGACAGTGGGTGAGGTGCTGTGGATTTCCTGACACGTGATGTTTATGCCCCAAGTTTATTTCCAACCGAAGTGGGAACTTCTCAGATTCAAAGTTTTTTTTTTTTAATCCTTCACATATCTGTCATATTTTGTAAATAGTATATCTCAGTGCAAATTTTGTTTTTCAATGCTATTCGATAATTTTGGCTTACTTAACAAGATGCTATTTATTTTTTTAAAAAAACTATTTTTTTTGTTTCTCTCCAGAGTGTGACCTTGTAATACTGTTTTTAATATTGGAAAAACAATATTTGCTGTTTGTCAAACTGGCGAAGATATGTGTCAGCAAGAATATTCTATGAACCGTGAAGAAAGATGTCAAAATTCACACCATTGCCTAATTAAGCACTTTCTCCAAATATATTCCCCCAAACTCCACAGTGTTTGTAAATTGTCTGTTACTTATTAATAGAAGTGCTCATAGAACTGTAACCTACTTATAATAGATAAGCGTTATAGAGGCTATCATTATGAAAAAACATCCCTATTTGGGGTTCTCAATTAAGTCATGTTCCTAATAACTGCTTCAAGGTAGAAGTATAGATACAATGTTTGGCAAAGGCATGAGAAAGAAAAAGACAGCTCTAACATTACACTATGTATTTTGAAGTTTTAACAGGGAATCATGCTTTAAATCCCATAGGCTAGCTTGTGATTTAAAGGCATTTAGTGAAGTACTTTTCTATGCGATATGAGTACTGTTATTCTAAAGTATCTAGTTTCTTGGTTTGCTTGTTTGATGATCTTATGCCTTGAATTTGATTATTTTTCAAAGCCAGGCAGACTTGTGGGCCTGTATTTTAAAATTCAATATAGCAGTTAGTTTAGTAGTATTGAAAATACACTTCAGTGTGCTTGTACTATTGCTGTGGTGTCTAAGCCTTAAAAACATTAGTAATTTCTTTATTTTTTTTCTCTTAACAATTTTTTTATTAACCCATAACTTTGTACATTAATGCATTTCTGGGGTACAATGTTCTGATTTTATATACACTTTGGAATGCTTACATCAAACTGGTTAACACAGCCTTCACCTCACTTAATTATTGTGTTAAGATGGGTGTATATTACAAGGGCACATGTCAAATCTATTAAGAGTAGAGTAATTTCTTATAGTTAATTATCCTTTATGTGGCTAATCACAATACTGACAAAAAGCTATTAGTCTTTTATTAGGAAAAAAATAGACACCCCAAAGCTTGTGATTATAGGACCCTAAGTGTATTACAAGGACCTGAAGGCTAAAAGAACCACAGAAAGAAAGGATAGAGCGAGACTGGGGCTGTAGAGTAATTAACCCTCAGCTGACTCTATTTACACAAAGGAAATTTTGTGGAAATCTTTAGGAGCAGCCTGAAGGTACTCAAACCTCAAACTCTCCTGTAACTTTCTCTTAAAGCTCTTGAAAGGAATGTCTAGTATGATGAAAAAAGGCAATGAACTAGCTCTAATTACCTTCTCAATCACAAAAGGCTCTGCTTTTGTTAAGCTTGTAATTGACCTTTTTCATATTCTTTTCCTGTGTGAGAGGCTTCAGGAATACATTTTCCTTGATGAATTTAGCCTTTTAGTTTGTTACTCTGTTAAATCACTGTATTATTTGTTACAGTTCCCGGAGTAAATAGATACATACAGACAATCACACAATTCAATTAGAATCCGTAATTTATTATCACACCAAATTTTCTTTTAAGCTTTGTCGAATGGAATGTCCCAAGCATATACATCGCATTCAACACTCACTAGGTAACTTTTAAAATGTGTCCTTTTTAAAAAATAATCGACTACTGTGTTTTCTGGGTTAGAAGAAATGACCTTGTACATAATTTGTAAAGAGTTGCACGTGTTCTCATTAGCTCTTTCTGGACGACAGCATAGTAAGGGTCCGCCGGCTATTTGTGTAGTAGAATGGTCATTGCCGTGAGTGGTACCATAGGTGATTTCTCAGCTGTGTGACAGATCTCTGGAACTGGCCGAGGTAGATTTACCAGGAGATTAATGAAGGCCAATTCAAGATGTACAAATAGCTTCCAGGCCTGGTGAGGGACCTACCAAGGTCTTAGTGTGGTTATAGAGTTAATAAAATTTGTTCAGTTTCCACTCCGACTTCTCTCTCATCACCTCTTCACCTCACATTGAGGAGGAGTGGCTGGTTGTGGGCATTTGGGGGGTCTTGATCAGGGATAATAGTTGAGACTATTTGTTAGTTTTAATGGGACACCCTTGGTGCTTTTCAGTCATGTCTATGTACAATTAAATGAGTGCTAACTGTCCTGGCCCAGCAGTGACTTCCTGGGGTTGTCCTTTGCACCAGCTGACCTTGACACAAAGACATCTGATGATCTGGAAAGATGTTTTGGAATGGTTCAATAAAATACAAGGGAAATACGACTCGAGTTAGATGTGTACTGATGAATCTCGTCAGCTGTCTTCTTTAAAGTTTATTAAAGAACTGAGAGAAATTTCAGATTAATTATGTATAAACCTGAAACAAAGTGACAAAATCAATAGAAGTTATACTAACACTGGGTATATAATTATAACCAAAAAATTTTTAGAGCCCAGCAAAAGCAACGGTTAAGAAGTGATATATTTCTAACAGAAGTAGTCACTAGGTTTTTACATTGGACAATTTGAGGGAATGATATAAACATATTGGGGAAATAACATAATTTCTTGATGATTTTATGCAATATGCTAAAAATATAAAGATAATAAAATTCATGTTGTACCTTTACATTGAGGTTATTGATGACAACCTGGTTAATGAACATCAATTCAAAAATTAGTTACGACAAGGAAAAGAAAATACTTGAAATGCTCACAATGTTTTTTTCAAATTTGACAACCGTCATGAAATACTCAGATCAGTAACAATGATTTGAGACGCTGAAGGGACTTTTAAAGAGTATCAAGAATAAAAAACACGGGTGGTGCCTATGGCTCAGTGGGTAGGGCGCCGGGCCCATATATGGAGGGTGGCAGGTTCAAACCCAGTCTGGCCAAACCGCAACAAAAAAATAGCTGGGCATTGTGGTGGGTGCCTGTAGTCGCAGCTACTTGGGAGGCTGAGGCAAGAAAATCGCCTAAGCCCAGGAGTTGGAGGTTGCTGGAGCTGTGACGCCCCAGCACTCTACCAAGGGCAATAAAGTAAGACTCTGTCTCTAAAAAAAAAAAAAAAGAATAGAAAACACTGGGAGGCCGAGGCAGGTGGATTGCCTGAGCTCAGGAATTCTAGGCCAGGCTGAGTTAGAAGTCACCAGGGGTTGTGGTGGGGACTTGGAGTCCCAGCTACTCGGGAGGCTGAGGAAAGAAAATCACTTGAGCCCAAGAGTTTGAGGTTGCTGTGAGTTATGATGCCATGGCACTCTACTGAGGACAACAAAGAGAGACTCCATCTCAAAAAAAAAAAAAA
>NW_003852407.1:23347013-23350415 GCF_000181295.1 Otolemur garnettii
CCACAGCACTCCAGCTCAGACAACAAAGAGAGACTCCATCTCAAAAAAAAAAAAAACAAAAAACAAAAAAATACCAAATTCCTATCAACCAGGGCAGAACAAAGGTCAGCAAACTTCACTCCGTGATTTTGTATGGTCTATGAGCTAAAACTGATTTTTGTATTATTGGGGGGTGGAGAATAATAACGTTACATGATGCAACAATCATGCAGAATTCACCATTCAACCTCTGGAAGTAAGTTTTATTGGAACACAATGTTGCTTATCCATGTCCATTTTGTCTGTTGCTGCTTTTGTGCTATCACAGCAAAGAAAATTAGCCATGACAAAGACAGTAGAGCTCTCACGGACTGACATCCTCACTACCCAGCCTTTATACCAAACGTTGGACAGACTCTGCTAGGAGAGGGAAAATAACTAGATTCCCTCCACAACCAATGATGTTACAGAATCTTTGTTGTATAAAACGGTGATCAAAGAGCATGCAGCCAAAATATTTAAGAAAAAGAGTGTTGTAGCTTTGGAACAGCTAATTTCTAAGCACATCTTGTTATCCTCCTGGATTTTTTTGATATTCGTGGTAGTCGTTAGCCCTTTCAAACTTTGTATCTTGTGTTTACTTTTGTCATTCCAAAGATTCGCTTCCCCTTCTAATTTTGTATCTGCAATTTTGCCTTTCTCTTAAACACTGTCCTCACAAATAATGTAAGCTCTAGGTGGAATAAAACTCCATGCAATGTTACGTGGTGTTAAACTACCGTTTCTGTCTCGGCTATAGCTTGGAGGCAGTCCTCATGCTATGAGTCTGTCCTATTTATAAACATCACACATTAGATTGAAATTAGTTTTAATGCAAATAAGCATCGAGGTGAAATAAAGAAAAAAAATCTGCTAAATGTTTTACCTTATTAAAACTTGACCCCCTGCTACAACTTTCTCAAATATTGTTCCTAAACAGCAGAAACTACAGGTAGGGGCCTTGGAATGGCACATTAGTGCTTAGAGAAAATTTTTTTTTAAATGACTAGGTTTAAAATAAAAATGCCAACAGGTTTAATTACAGTACCGTTGTACAGGGTATAGCACATTAACATTACTGCATGTAAAAAATAATCAATCTGCACTGTGAATATATTGAGCACCTCTAATACTTCCATTTGCATTTACAAAAACTCACATTTGAATTTTCCATGAAAGCTAAAGAAGACTTTAAAGAGAAATGCCCTCTCCCTGCCTTTCAGGTTAAAGTTCCTTACCTTAGCAAAGGTGATAAGAGAATATGAGGAATTATGATTACCAATACAAATTCAAAGGGCTTGCCCTTCTTCAGTACGACCCTCTAGAACGTCATCTGTGATTCATTTGACTGGAGAACAGAGAGTGTTATGATGGAAGGAACATTCAACTCTTAGGCATTTAAGAGAAATGTAACTATAGATATTTAAATGACGTAAGGCAGTGCTATAATAAAGCTAAATGGAGACATTGGCTAAGGTATTTTGGGCCAATCTTTTTCTTTTTACTTTTTTTAAAGTCCATTTATATAGTAGAAACAAATGTGTTATGTAAGCAGATTCTTCTTATACCTTCTAAAATCTTGATTCTGTACTACAGTAGAAAATATTCTTATCTGAGCTTTTGTCTCCTTCAAGACACCAGATGGTTATGAATGTTCTGGACTGGTCCACGGCTGCTGACAAAGATTCTTCTTGACTAAACTCCAACATTTCTTCTATTAGCTTAAAGCCATGTGCCTGGGATGGCCTAGTCTCCCCTCCCTACTCTTAAAATGCTCCCCAGAAAAAGCTTGGGATTATCAATGTCCTTCGAGAAGTAAATTTTCTACTTCCCAAATCCATCTTCTCAAAGACCTGGGAGCCATCTCTTTGCAATGTAAATACTATGAAGATAACTCCCACTCCCCCTACGGGAGGGTAACTGTGGCACCTGCTCCAAACTATACCACCGTACCACCGTACCATTGCCTCCGATCATAAAGATACAAAGTGTGTTTATTTCTCCTCCATAATAGCACCAATCAGTAAACCTAGATGCCTAGTCATGCCCTTCTGTGCCCTTCTTTTAGTACATCCTAGTATTTAAAAAAATCTCTTGCCATTTTTCTTCCCATAGCGTTAGCTCAGGTTATACTGGGTCCTTGGCTTCCATTGCAATAGTTATTACTGAATAAAAGCTGTCTTTACCACTTTTAGCTAATGTCTGGTTTTATCTCTGAGACTACATTAATATAAAATATGTTCCTAATAATTCTATATAGCTTTTATTTCTTAAGAGTCTTAGAAGAATCACAGCCCGAAAGGATACAGAGCCCATTTCTTCTAATCCTCTCTTTAAAAGAAAGACATAGAAGCTTAGTAAGAATAAGTGAAGCATTGGCCAGTAACTCCAGAGCTGAGATTAGAAGACTGAGTTTCCAGCCCTTCCCTGTGCACCCTCCATTGTCAGGTTCATGACGTTGGTGCATAATTTTACCCTCTACAAAGTCATTTTTATGATAGAAGGAAGGATAGGTCTCGATAAAGCCTAAAACTGCTTCTGAGCTAAAAAACAAACCAAAAAAAAAAAAAGTCCATTATTTTTTAAATTTAAGTGCCAAGTTTTAAAGAGGCATATTTATATGGTAAACAATAAATATAATTTGAAATTTCTTAAATTAGGTAGTGAAATCCAATAATGTAATTGTAATCAACTTAACATCTACTTGATTAGCAATTCCTACCTAGCCACCTTCCCCCCACATTGAGTTTAGGGCTAAAGTGAACATTTAGCTCCAGATTGTATCAAATTTTTGAATGCATTAGAGCCATTTCAATGTATAGCTAGCTCTAATTTTAAGACTGAAACACAGTTCCTGTCTCTCTATTTTTTTAATATAATATTCTTTCTTATATGGGCTTTATATCCCTTAATAATAAGGCTTAGTTTTGTGGTCTTTACCACCAGCAGTGGGGCAGATTTAAAATTCTCTGATTCTCTTAACTCCATTATAAATTTAAGTTAGCCAACTAAATTAAGTTATCATAAAAGACCTTTTGGGCAAAAAGAAAAGAAATGGGAAACTAAGCTTTGAAAATAGAGATGTTTATACTTTTATCCTTGCTCTAAATAAGTGAAAATAGCAGATAATCATGTACTAGGCAATACACACCACTCTGCATCTAGCTGTGCCTTAAACAACTCTTTCTTGGCTATCCAGGGCATATCGGCAGGCATGGGAGTGAAAGGGGGGGAAGGTTGCAGCTGCACGGAAAGGCAAAAACCATTTAATTCTGCTCTAATTTTGGTTATTTCTTTTCTTCTGCTGGGTCTTGGATTGGAATGTTCTTCCTTTTCCAGTTGCTTAAGATGTCCCATTAAGTTGTTGACTTCCTCTCTTTCCGT
>NW_003852407.1:23353040-23361728 GCF_000181295.1 Otolemur garnettii
ATGTGAATGTTTTAAAGCAATAACTGAGAAAATGACATGAAGGCTGTGTTGACCAGTTTGATGGAAGTATTTCAGATTGCATGTGAAAACCTCACACTGTACCCCAGAAGTGCATTAATGTACATAGTTACCATTCAATAAAAAAAAAAAAGAAAGAAAAAAAAGAAAGGCAAAAACCAGCTCTGCGCTAATGGTTTAGACTTAAGACCAATGATGACACAGTCAATTGCGGCATCAGGTTCCTGATGTCAGAAAGGGTTAAAAATGGATCAGAATGACTCTTTAGCAGATAAATTTTGAGCAATTAGAGGTCTGAAAATGTCTCTTTATGTAACTAAAATAAATAATTGCTCTTAAATTATCTGGGCTGCAGAACCTGTTTCTTTTGTGCGATAGAAGCTGTTATAAAATTCTATTGGTTCTCAATGTGGATTTAATTGAATGTGGTTCTAAACCCCAAATCTCATGTGAGGATGGGTTAGAATTTAAGTTAGTCCAAAGTTCAAGTACTTTTAAAGGTTAGTCAATAAATATATAATGGGGGGGGGATGTCAACTTAATTAAATAACCTAGGCTAGTGCCTTGCACACAGTAGGCATTATATAATATTTCTTGATTTAATTTTATAAATATTCTTTAGATATACCTGAAAAATTTATATTAGTTAAATGACAGTCATGGAATCAATCTAGATTAAATGTACTATCCCCTAAATATTACCATATAATGATGTAAATATAAATTGAATAAATTTAACTGAATTGCGCCAACACATTTTTTTTTTAAGTTATAGATTTGGTGGCCTAAAAATCTCCTTTTATAAGCCTAAATCTGTAACTTTTGCTGAGTTCCTAGCCTGGGTAGTAAGAATAAAGCCAAAACAATTTGCTGTTACCTTTTTGCTGTTCATGTTGTTAAAATTATTGAGCTGACATACATACTGCTTCATCTCAATTCATAGATACGCTTTAGGTAGAAAATTTAAACTAGTACCAGAATGTTTATTGCAGCTTAATTCATAAGTGCCAAGTCATGGAAGCAACCCAAGTGCCCATCAACCCATGAATGGATTAACAAACTGTGGTATATGTATTCTGTGGAGTACTATACAGCCCTAAGAAAAGATGGAGACTTTACATCTTTTATGTTTACATGGATGGAGGTGAAATGTATTCTTCTTAGCAAAGTATCTGAAAATGGAAAAATAAATATCAAGTGTACTCAATAATAGTATGAAACCAATACTAAACAATTACACACTCATAAGAACAATAAAACACAAATATAGTCTAGCAAGAGGACAGGGTGGGGAGGGAGAAGAGAAGAGGGTGGGGGGAGTATGACCGGCAGTTGGCTGGATCTCACCCAACGGGCACATTGCGAAGGTATTCAGCATGCCCCCTGGGTGAGGGGCCCTTCTATAATCTGAACTTTACCTTGGAAGTGAGAACAACGTAACCTAAAAACTTGTGTCCTCATATTAATTTAAAATAAAAAAAGAAATCTAAAACGATGCTGCTTAATATTTATCCACAAATTTGGCAAAATTAAAAAAAAAAAAGAAAATTTAAACTAAATGTGTTTAAATAGCATAAAGACAAAGGAAGCTGACGTTCAGGATCATTTTGTACAAATTAGCCAAGTTTTCAACTTAGCTACCACGAAAACACATGATGGTATTATATACGCAAAAAAAGAAATGCAGTTATATTTCTCCCTCCCTTTCTTTGCACGAACCTCATCATTTACTTCTCTCCCTTTCTTACCCCCTTCCTGCTTTTTCACCTCCGTTTTCTGTGCAGTTTTGATTCTGCTGGTTTGTGATAGTATTTAAATTAATATCACTAAAAGCATCAAGGAAGAACACACATTTCCTGGAGATGTATTGGTATTGATGCTGTATGTTGTGTAAAATTCTGTGCGTTTTCTTTAACAGGTATAGGAGTTTTGTCTTATTTTTTGAAATTTTTAAAGTCAAATACCATTGTCTTGTGGCAGCTGAAAGTGACTGAGCAGAACGTGTTCCTGATGACACATTTAATGTGTCCGACATGTTGATAATCTCATTTAAGACACATAACAGTTCCGAGAGGTAGGGACAACTACTTTTTAACTGCAGAAGAAGAAACTACGGCTCAGACAATTTAAGTATATATGTCCTCATTTTCGCACAGTTAGCATTTTACAAAGCTGGATGACTTGAAGGGGTAAAGTAAGGGTGTCTTTCATACACCTTAAACGCTAAGAATAGGCCAATAATATACACATTCCTAATGCTTTGACATTTACAAAATATTTTCCAGGGCAATAGCTCCCTTAATTCCAAGGAAATTTTGTGTGTGTGTCGATTTTATTTTGGAAGGGTTTTGGAGTATTTATAATAAACACATGCATTTGGCCTATTTTTAAAGACTTTATATTTTTACTACTTTTGACACTCCTCAGACTGACTTTATTTGCAGCCAGAGGCTCAATCTCAGTTCTTCCTAAGAGCCTGGCTCACCCTTGGTATGTAACATATTGATGTGAATTTCAGAGCTCAGGTACATTGCGACAACATGTTGTAAAACCAAATGGACTAACTCAAATTTTTCTTAATTTTTCAGAATAGTATTTCCCCAAAGTTTAAGTTTTTCTATCTCGTTAAAAGTGACACAAAATGTCTCCTCCTGGACTCTTATGAATGTCAGGCAATACAGAAATTAAGGTTTGATTGTTTATCACGTGGGGCTTCATTTCAGTTGGGGGTTTAAAGCTACTTTCTAATAGAAGTAAAACTAGTCCTTTGAGTTACATTTAGTTTGTGTATCTACATCATACATGAAAATTTCCCTTGTTAGACCAGCAGTGCTTTAAATGTTTTACTTTTTTTCAGTTGTTAAGGAGCAAGTCTTTTAGACTTCTGCTGATTATCATAACCCTGTAATTTGGGTTAGGCACCAAATATAGGAAATATAGTTTTCATTCAATTCAGCAAATACTTAGATGGAAGCTACTCTCTTCCAAGTACTATGGGAGAGGCTAGATTCATGAGAATGGAAAAGACATATTGCCTGTTCTCAAATATCTCAGAAATAGTTGGGACTCGGATATATCGAAAGTGTTGATGGCCGATGACCAAAGAGGGAATTTAAGAGGGACACGGATCCCTGACTGGGACGCATGCAGCTCATCAGTCTTTCCAGAGCTGCTCTCTTGGAGTTCACTGGGAGCTGTGGACACTTCCCCATAAACTGTGACACTTTAAAAGGGACATGGAGATTTTTAAGGGCCATGTGAGGTTTCTTCAGTGACATTTTGGTTGCTCAGATCCACAAGGGTGGAACCATCGTCCTTTATCTGGGAAATCTTCCGTCTTCAGACTTGATGCTTCATGTCATGAGTAAACAGAGGAACTGCTAAATTAATTAATCCAGCAGGGTGGTATCTTTCTGTCAATTCAACTTTATAACTTTATGCTGTAGTATATTTCCTTGATTGGCCCTTGAGAGTCCATCAACAGAAATCACTGGGTCTCTCCCAGGCATCCATTCTCAATGCCGGCTCCATTTTCTTTGAGAGGCCATCCTTTGAGTTGGTGTGTAAGAAGAGAGAGAGGGATGGTGCTGATGAAGTAGCTGGATTCTATGCACTAATGCACGTGGGTTTGTCTATAACTCTGGTAGCACTTCACCCAAATCACCTTCCTATGATAGGCTGTGATCGCTACAGCATCTACAGAGAAAGGTGTAAAATCCATACAGGCTATCAAGCCAGCTTCCAAGAGTACAGGATGGTATGAACACAACGATGGATAGAAAGCACTGACAGAGAATCTCAGGGGAACATTCCAAAATTAATAAAGGAAATGAAAGAAGCAGCGGACAGAAACTATTTTCTCTATTGTCTAGCTTTTTATGCCCATCATTTTCCAGGTCTCTTTCTCCATCCTGCCAACACTCTTGACAGATATAACATTTATCTAAGTATGGAACAGCTGCCTGTGAGGATGTAACACCCTCACCTCCCACATCATGCCACCAAAGATGCAGCTCATGTTCCTCAGAGAAGCTGAATTTGAAGAAAAAAGAGCGTGTGTGCCTCCCCCGTGGTTTTCTACGGGACACAGAGACGTGTAGAATCCTAGAAATGTGGCAGCTAAACAGTCTGGCTGAGCACACCGACTGCAAGTCTGGGTACACAAAGGGTTAGCTCAGTAACTGAGCACAGCTGAAAGTAAGTTTGGGCGCTGACGCTACAAATGATATTTGCTTCAATTATAGCAGCTGTCTCTGCCCCAGCCTGTTCTAGCAGTTCCAGGTAATGATGCCTTGGGAATGTACCAGCATCATACCTTGGCTTCCCTTCTCCTTTTCTCTTAGCTTAGGTCCCAGTCCAGTTAGAATCCTATGCTTTAATAGTACAGGCCCTAGAGGTTAAACAGAACAATTGAATTATGTCTCATCCTTCTCAGAATTTCTTGCTATTCTGAGACTATAGGTGGTTCTTCCAAGTTGACCAAACACACAGTGTAATCTCACTGCAAAGCTATTAGAGTCATGGATTCAGCCTTTACCATGAGTGGCTTCTCTCTCTTTATGGCAATATTTTATATTAAAAAATCTCTACTGCATTTCCTCTATTTATGATGCAGTAGGAATTGAGTAGACTCTGTAGGGAAGAGTTGTCTTGAAATCTTTTGAATTAGATATGATCCAAAAATCAATGTAGAAACATGGATTGATTTATTCTGCCAGGACAGCTCTGTCTGCTACAAGTTCTTTGAGGGCAGAGACTTGCCACAGAAATCTTTGAACCCCCCACAGAGTCTAGTACCACCCTTTAAACAGGAAAGATTCTCAGTAAATAATTGCTGGTAAAACATAGGGGCTTTTGAGGTGTTATTTTCTTCCTTTGAAGAACGAGTTTATCTCAGAGAATTTTAGTAGCATAAAATACCATACTTATTTTTTAATCTCTTGCACCATCTTTTTCAAATTATTTTCACCAGCATCTTTTAAAAATGTTTATAAGAAACTATTTGTTAACAGATTAAGACTGGAACTTCCCTTCATAATTTATAAACTCTGTTGGAGGTGGGGAGGTAAGAATGTGGACATCTTGCCATTTGTAAGGTGGAAACTTACTGGCTCTAGAATTGGCGCTTGTCACCCAGGTACACGCTGGTTCTTCCTACTCCTAGAATAAAATGATTGAAGATGAAACTGCTGTGTAGTCTAATGTGAAGAATTTTGCCACCTATATTCCCCAAACACCCAGAAACGATTATTTGTGAAATGATAAATTATACTTTTCTTCTCTCTCCTGCTATCGAATGCAGTTTTATCTCCTCCTGTGTGTCTCTTAGAGTCATGTTAGCAAAAATCCCATCTATATGTGAGTTGAATTTTTCTTTCTGCAAAACACACTTCTGTGCTGCTGCAGTGGCAATGCTATTGCCCTCTGACGTTTTACCCTTCCCTTTCTCTATTTTCTTTTTCCGTTATGATAATCCCTATTTCCCAGCAAGACGAAAGTTCAGGAGTTTCAGGGTAAAGCCAGTGCTCTGACCTAAACCACTCACCTGGACGAGATGAAGGAACAGTTAGAGCAGCATTTTTCTCTTCCTTCTCCCTGTAGGAGATTGCTGATGCGCAGATGCGCGCACACACACACACACACACACGCACACATGCACACACACGCGCACACACACGCACACACACATGCACACACTGGTAATATGGCCTACTCCATCTTCTTCAACCTAACAGTAATTTGGGATTCCCCATCTGATGGGCACTCACACAATGATCTCTTTCATAAACAGGGTGGTAATTTCACTCTAAACACTTCAATTATTTATAAATGGATCTCAGAGAAAGCAACTAGCAGCTGGGCTATAGAAGCTGGTCTGACTGAGGCGTGGCCAGTAGACCCACATGCCACTTTAAACAGTGTTATTAATATTTATGTGACTTGATCAGCTAGTTTAGATGCAGGTCTTCCCTGGGCTGTGTGGAAGAAGCCTTCCTATTTTCACTCGCTGGTAATTATAGGCTGATTCTTTTCTTTGTCAAACTTGAGGGGTAATCGAAGGTCAGGTTCCCGGGCTGAAAAGTGTGCCAAATGCAACCAAGCCATAATGCGCCATCTACTTTCCCTTCAGCTCTTCAGAGTCCCTTAAAACTTAGGTCTGGAAGTAGAAAATCTAGAGGCTCAAACTGTCAATCTTGGGTGAAGACTGTGGGTTTAACTTTTGCCAGAGTGGAATGTAAATAGCAATGGTGATTATGCAAATATCACTAAGTAACCTGGCAGAAGGGAATCTACCAAAACAGATTAAGATACTTGGGTTGATGAATATATAGCTGCAAAAGAGAAATATATATTAATACACAAACACATGCATCTATGCAGGTGCATATGAATGCTATAGGTCATCAGTCCACTTAAAGGGTACCTACACTCTTCTGGTCTTGCTTGCTTCATGAAAAATGTCTTCTTTGTTCTCAAGAAGAATACATCATCGTATGACACATTAAAGCAGGATCCTTACTGCTCCATAATCTATTAATGAAGAAGTCGATGATATCAGTTTCTGAGAGCTCCTTAGTTTCTCAAGTCAAATACAAATGTAGAAAAGTGGCAATTCTAGTACTGATTAAATAATGGTGATTCTTTTTTTTTTATTAAATCATAGCTGTGTATGTTAATGCAATCATGGGGTACAGTGTGGTGTTTTCATATACAATTTGAAATATGTTCATCAAACTGGTTAACGTAGCCTTCTTGTCATTTTCTTAGTTATTGTGTTAAGACGTTTATATTCCGCTTTTAGAAAGATTCACTTGTACCCTTGTAAGATAAACCATAGAGGTGATCCCTCCAATCACATTGGTGATTCTTTTTAAAGAAGATGATGTGAGTTTAGTTTAGAGTCTGTCTTCTGCATTTCATATCTGATGACGTCCCTTGCAATGGTGGCTCAACAGCTCAATGCCCCACCCTCAGCCTATAAGGTGACAGCCATTAGAGGGCAGCACAGCTATATTCTCTCAGCAGCAAACTGGAGGAAACAGGATGAGCGTATTCCTTGCAGAGGTCTCCATGATTAAGGCAGTGGTCTCAGCCACAGGCGTCTTCTTTCTCTTTTCATTTAAGACTGATGGATGGCACAAGCTAGCAGTAACAAATACAGCTGTATCAGTAAAATGTCAACACAAGAAAATAATATAACTTTTAGGTAAATGTATAATTCCTCGTGTTTCAAGTGACTTAGTTTAGTACCTTTTTCTCTCTTAATCAAACCACTGTTGACCTTTTTAATTTTTATTTTCTCATGATCATTTTTCCCTTTGGGATTTGTTCACTTGGGGGGAAGGTGGGGGATGGTTTAGAAAATGTAAACAAACAGGTTATTTCCCTTCTAACAAAGTCCAAATTCTCAAATCTCCCATAACCCAGCATTATAGTTAAGACAGCTATTGTGGAAAGACAGGTTTAAAGGCTTAAGAATTAATGACCTACAATAATGACAAATCACCTTGTGTGTTATCTCATTTGTTAGCAATGGGTGGCTTAGCTACAGGCTGCCAGGGAGATGCGATGTGGGTAAATAATCCATAATTACAGTAGAGTGGATGAAGATTGATCGGGAAAGGGAAGTTTTTATCCTTTGGGATCAAAGAACTTTTCCTTCAACTTTAGTGATGAATTAGTTGTTACAAGATAGAGAAGTACAGACGGTGTAGCATGCTGTACAATTAAAAATGCTCCCTACTTGAGAACTTAGCGGATGAAAGGCTGTCTCAGGAATAGAATAAACTCAGCAGCTGAAGGGGCGGAGCACAGAACCCAGTCGGTGGCCCAGAACCCAGAGTGACTGAGGAGTGCTCATTCCACAGGCCAGTAGGCCGGAAACTGGGGTAATGAGATAATTGGCTTGGTTTTTAAATAACCAAAGCCAGTGTCTTTCCCAAGTAGTTGCTCTTTTCTCTGACTTCCCAAGGATCTGCTTTCTGTTCAGACAAGACTTGACAGAATCAATTCAAGGATGCTGAATTTGAAAATAGGAACACATTTTACATGTAGAAACGTAAAAAGAAATCAAGTTAAACTTGAGGTGGTTGCAGATAATTAGCACATAAGCAGCTTCCTCACATTAACATAGGAAGATACTTGTTTTCTTTCTGTACGGAGTAGGAATAAGAGGTAATAGGCAAGAAGGTTTGAATCCGTGCCAGACATTGGAATATATCTCACCCAGGGAAATACGAAAGGTCAGAGAAATGTTGTTTGCACATTCTAGAGATGGAAGGAAAGCTGTAACACTGAATTAACTTTTCAATCAACCAATCTAATCCTTAGGCAGGACCAATGTTCTAGTTTTTTCCTACTTACTATGACATCATTTTGGACTCTTTCAAGTACTAAGAGCTTCGGCTGAATTGTGCTTCGGGGAGATTGACAAGCAGCGGAAAACAGAGAGCTCAGACCCACGCAGAAATGCACACGTTGGCTCGGTGTAACTCTCACTGCCACTCTCAATCAATCAGCACCATTATTTTTAGTCACTAAGTTGCATAGACTGTGAGCTTAAAGCAGATCATACCTCTGCATCACTCTACAACACTGCTGTGATCTCTGCTGCTAGAGTTGACTAACCAGGGAGGGCGGCCTGTGTGTGACACAGGGTCAGGTGCATTT
>NW_003852407.1:23362235-23377539 GCF_000181295.1 Otolemur garnettii
GCACACATCTGTTGGCCAACTCTCCCGTTCTGTGAGAACACAGTCATGTAGGATGAGGGATCCACCGTGCTCCAGTCCAGCCTCATCCTAACTTAAGTTTAGTGATTACAGCTACGATGACCCAATATCTAAATAAGTTCGCGTTCTCTCCGAGAAACTGAAGTTTGGGGTTTCAAAATAGGAGTTTTGGAAGGATGCGATTCAGCCCATAACAGGCAAAATCGTGTTTAAGGCAGCGAATTTAATTTATTTAAGGATAACCTTGCAGTGGGCCCTTTGTAATTTCACTGCTCAAAGTAAATCATAGTATTATTTTAAAAGGTGTAATGAAAATACATTCATGATGGTTTGTGCATTTTTAAAAATTTTAACTGAAATACTGTATTTTTCTAAGTGGTGTAACTCCCAACAGTGTAGGTCTCGGCATTAATACAGCCAGTGGAGATAAGCAGAGAACAGTACTTTCGGTCCCCTTTTTCCACATGAAAGCTTGTCAGTAAGTCCACACCTCCGTGGCCTCCCTATCAAGAGGATTATAGCGCTTAATGACCCTCCATATCTCGGAGCTCCCCTTTGTCTCTAAATCCCCCAGGCTTCAGATTAAGTTGCCGCCCCTTATTCCTGCCTTGGGGAACACAAAGAGCAGTTGGTGACGGTGCCTTGCCGGAGAACCCTTTATCTCCCCGACAAACATCCAGTTCCTCTTTACATTCCATCCAATAAAGAAAACAATCTCACGTTCAGGTAGGTTTTATGTTCACTCTGAATCGTCTTCGTAGTTCTTTCAAAACTGCTCCAGGATCTCCTGACACTCTTGGGTTAGAACTAGAGGCAAATTTCTAGGCAGGATGAAAAAAAATAAACTGGTTGAAGCCTGAGAAGCAAAATGAACATAGAACTTAGAACAGTGGGGTAATTGCTCGCACCTGAGAGCCATGTGTGAATTACATCTGCCCGAGCAGAAAAAGTAACATGGATGCTAAAGTGCTCATGTCGGGAGGGGGGGCACACCAAGGCCGGCCCTGACCTCGACCCGAGGTACCCCGCTGCCTACTATGTCATCCTCCATTCTCATTTCCCTTCTGTCTAGTTCTATAGTATTTTCCTGGCATATCATGGTCTCATTACTTGGTCACTTAATCCACCACCGTGCTGGGACCAGCACCTGTTACTCAGCTTCCATGTGAAGTTCCCTGAGAAGCAGAGGTGAGGGTGGAATAAGGATGGTGGTGGTAGCTGAGCACGGTGGCTCACGCCTACTATCCTAGCACTGTGGGAGGCAAAAGGGGTGAATCACCTGAACTTAGGAATTTGAGACCAGCCCGAGCAAGAGTCCCGTCTCTACTAAAAATAGAAAAACCAGCCAGGTATTGTGATGGGTGCCTGTAGTCGCAGCTATTCGGGAGGCTGAGGCAAGAGAATTGCCTGAGTCCAAGAATTTGAGGTTGCTATGAGCTGTGATGCCAGGAGACTCTACCCAGGGTGACAGAGTGAGACTATGTCTCAAAAAACCAAAAATTTGTAAATCTTTTTGTCTAAGAGAGGTGATGGAAAATTTGCACAGCAGTAATGTAGAGCAACCCTTCTTCAAGGACCAGGGATTTAAGGAGGAGGGACTAAGAAAAACAAAAAAGGCTATTTTGTAGATATTCTGGACTGCACTGGCATCACCAGAAAGGGGGACAGCCCTGGAATGGGAGGAAATGCTCCGTAATGACTAAGATGTTAGCCAGGCATGGTGAGCGCCTGTAGTCCCAGCTACTTGGGAGGCTGAGGCCGGAGGATCACATGAGCCCAGGAGTTTGAAGTTATAGGAGCTGTGATGATGCCACTGCACTCTAGTCTGGGCAAGAGAGTGAGACCCTGTCTCTTAGAAAACAACAAAACCCAGCCAACCAAACAAACCCAAACAACTGGGGAGATGGTTTCTAAAGGAACACAGTAAGGTTACTTCTTCCTCCTCCTTCTCTTTTTCCTCTTCTCTTCTTCACATCCAGCAATGCGGGATGAGAATTCACAGCCATTATGCAGCATTTTATTTTCCATCACCACTTAGCAATAATAGTCTTGATGATGATGACAATAAGAACGACTGGTGCTCATGAAAATACTGCTCTGTGGCAGACACTAAGCTGAATGCGGTCTGGGGATCAATTTTATTTGCACATCAAATTTAAGAGGCAGTTACTGTCCCTTTTCACAGAGAGAAAACTGAGGCCGGAGAGGTTATACACCTTCTTCAAGTTTATGGAATGATTAAGTAGAGAAGCTGCGTGGACTTGGATTTCCCAGTCACTTTCTCCAATCTGCTGAAATTTATCTTAGCCACCTCCCTGCTGCTGTTGAAAATAAATGGATACTCATCGGAAGGAGGCCTGATTGATGAATTCTAACTTTCCCCGTATTTATCCTAACCTTAACCCTGACACTTTATTTCTGACTCTTAATTAATGGGTACTTATGAATCAAAGATGATTAGAAACATTTTCGCAAAGAAAAGAGAGAATAGTCTTAAAATACACTATAAGGAGAGGGGCAAATGTAGAGATTGTATGTGCTGAAAAGGCAAGGCTTCCGTCTCCGTGCTAACAAATCCCACGCTGCATCACAACTCTCATTATTTCTGAGCCACTCTGTCTTTTCTCTGACCCCATGTAATTTTTCTCAAACTGCATTTCAGGTTTGTGCATGTTATACCAGGAACTCTCAGGACTGTGGGCGCATTGAGCGGGTGAGGACTTCTCTCTGGAAAGGAATAAAATGAAAACTAAGATCTTTCTTTCTCCTTCTCCCCCTCTCTGTCTCTCGTTCTTCCCTTCTCTGTCTCTTTTTCTCAAACTCAACTCAACAAGAAAAATCACCAGGTGCAGAAGTAAAATGAAAACTCACAGATAACACCCTTCTGACCTACCAGGGAGAGGGTTGGCAAACATTTTTGGTAAAGGGCCAGATGGAAAATTCTGAAGGCTTTGGGGGCCATGTGGTCTATGTTGAAACGACTCAACTCTGATATTAAGCCCCCCAAAAAGCAATGAACAATAATATGTGATGAATGTAGGAGGTTGCAGTGAAACTTTATTTACCAAAGTAGGCACCAGACAGTTGGCTGGCCACTGAGGCAGAGAGGCAAGGCCAACACGAGCCCTGGAGTCGGGGCTGGGGATCGGGATTTGTGTGCACTCATAGAGATGGACCCTGAGTCTTGGGCCAGCATGAGACGTGGGACTAGAGCTGAGACAATTGCACACATCCGAGTCCTTTGAAGCCCTCAACCATGCTTAAATGCATTCTTTTCCTTCCTTTGATTTGTTCGATATAACAGTTCATTGCACAACGTACTAAAAGCTTCTCCTGCTTTCTCAGGAAAATAGCAAAAGGGCTCTGGGTGACTGGCATTCAGGGGGCTTGGTTGCAAACACCCTTCTCCACTTTATGCAGAAAAGGATTTCCAGAGGGTCCAGAGAACTGGAATCCCAGGCAAATATAAGGGCCAGCTTACTGCAGGATGTCAGTGTGACTGGACACTGGAGGCCAGAGGCTCCACCAGGGTTACTTCTCCTGGGGCCTCTGCTACTGCGTTTGCTGGACTATGCATCCCCTTTCACAGAGGCCCCTTCTGTCCCTCATCCCAGATCCAGGACATCAGTACATCTCACTGTTGGAATCTTTAAGATCTGGGAGTGTAGAGATAGAAATTTTCTTTTTCTGGGCAGTGCCTGTGGCTCAGTGGGTAGGGCACTGCCTCCCTATACCAAGGGTGGCAGGTTCAAACTCAGCCCCAGCCAAATTGCAACAAAAAAAAATGTAGCCAGGCATTGTGGTGGGTGCCTGTGGTCTAAGCCACTTGGGAGACTGAGGCATGAGAATTGCCTAAGCCCAGGAGGTTGCTGTGAGCTGTGATGCCATGCACTCTATGAAGAGTGATAGAATGAAACTCTGTCTCTATAAAAAAAGAAAGAAAGAAAGAAAGAAAGAAAGAAAGAAAGAAAGAAAGAAATTAATTTTCTTTTCAGTCTTCAGAAGGAGGGACTTTGAATTTCAAAAATTAAATAAAATGTAAGAAATTTATTCAAAGATGCAAAGATGTTAGATAGCCATAAATAACCAGAATCTATGAGAATGAAGATTTTATTTTTTAATTATTTTAAATTAAAAATAAATTCTAGCTTGTGCCATAGGCAGGGGTGCAGTCTGTTATACTTTTAAGGGGGGAAAAAGAGATTTAAACTCCTGGCCCACAGGTAGATATAGGAAAACGTCCCAATTTTCTCAAAAGCATCTTTTTTTGTGTTAGTTATGTATGTTTAAATGAAGAGCCAAACAAGATCCATGTCTTGCATTCGGGTGTCTTTTAAGTCTCTTTTATATGTAAACCATCATTTCCCCTCATTTTCTTTTCGTTTCTTTGAATTGTTCTAAAACCCAGTTCATGTAGAGTCTCTTCTGGATTCTAGGGAGGGTTTTCTGCCTGTAGCTTGTCTGTCTGCTCCATTTTCTGCAAGTCAGTAGCACAGTTTAGGGAATCATTCTGTTCCCGTTCAGTTTTTGTTTAGATAAGAACATTCTCTGGCTACCATGCTATCCCATAAGGCCGGTCTGATTGAGTTGTTCCTTTTTCAGTGATGACAAGATGAATTAGGGGATTCTGGTTGTTTCGGCTCACCCATCCATTATCGAATTGCCAATGGACATGTTATGTTATGACTTTAATATTTATGACAATTGTCTGTATCCATTATTTTTTTCATTATGAGTTTTATAGGGATTTTTGAAGTAAAATTCTTTACACATCTTATTTTTTTTATATACAAAAACAATGGTTTATTTTAGTTTTAAGAACTTTTTTTTTTGGTTTCAGTATTATGTACTATGCCTATAACATAGTATGAACCTGTATTAGGTTGTTATTCAGCGCAAGTGGGAAGAAGGCCTATTTTTTTTTGGTTCCCTCTACCACTGAGTTGAGTTAAACTCCATGATATGTTAATGGATGCAGCTATAGTTTTTTTCCTTTAAATTATGGGAATTTATGGCCCTTCCCATCTTTCCACTGTCCTTACTTAGAACAGATTCATATTCAGATCTGCTCTATCTAACCCATATCATATCTTCTTTTCTTAAATTTCAGAGTATTATGGCGGTAGATGCATTTAGGATACATGGATTACTCTGGTACTGCTTAAGATAAAGCTATCAGTGAGCCTGTCACCCAGACAGTGTACATTGGGACCCACGCGATATGATTTCACTCATCCCCCTCCCTCCTCCCACTCACCCAAATTTCATTGCGTTTTACTTCTGTCTTTACACATTAGAAAGCAGACCATTCTCTCACCAACTGTTTGAAATATTATATTGATTTCTTGCTCCATTTTCATAGTGAGTTGGTGCTCTAGTAAGCTCCTGTGATGACTGTTTTACTACATTCAGGATGCCATAACAAAATTTTAGGTGTTTCTAAACAACAAAAATGTACTACTCATAGTTCTGGAGGCTGGGAAGTTTAAGACCAGGACTCTGACAGATAAAATATCTGGCAAGGACTCACTGTCTGCTTCCTGAATGGCACTTTACCATTCAGGTTGGTAAAATTAGAAATCTTCCCAGAGCAGAAAGTACAGGAGGCTGGGGTGCTCCCTTGAGTCTCTGAGCCTGTGGTTTTCAACCTGTGCTGTGGCACCATCGTGTGCCACGAAAGGCTCTTAGGTGTGCCAGGAAAATTTTTAAAAATCACTAATTAAATTATTTTCTAAAGAATTTCAAAAAACAGTTAGTATATTCTACTTTTTACTCCTTTTTATCAACATAGTTTAAGTGTGCCATGGAAGTTTAATTGTAAGTTCAAGTGTGCCCTGAGATTGAAAAAAAAAAAAGGTTGAAAAACACAGCTCTTCTGACTAAATGACTTTCCAAAGGCCTAACCCCTCAATACCATCACTTGGATGTTAGGTTCAAACATAAGAATTCTGAGGGAACACCCATGTTTGCACCATAGATACAGCCAATGTGTTTTTTTATTTTTTGGTATCATTATAATTTCATAAATTTTTAATATTCCTCTAAATGCATGGATTTTTAAAAAGTATTTAATTTGATTCAATGTATTTATTTTGTCTTTTTTCAAATTGTGCCAGCTCTGCCCAGTGAATCTCCTCTGTATTAGCCCCTGTGATCTCAACAATCTTTGATAACTTCAGAAGTTTGTAACCTCATAAGATGTCTCAGGCTCATTTTGTAGACTTCCTTTGTATGACTACAAGTCAGGAACTTTTCTAAGGATCCCTGGTTCTTGGTGGTGAAAATGAAATTTAGAGTCACGTATGATGGCCGGGTTCATTGATGCCGAGATATCATTAGCTGCTTGGCCTTTTGAATAGACAGAGAAAAAAATACAAGTATTTGAAGGAAAAAATAATTCATTTATGTTGATATTGTTAAGTCTTAAAAAGAATTTTAAGGCTGAGAATTGAGTACATTTTTATTCTATAAAAGAAGATGTGGAGTTTGCCCGGAAAATTATAGTTAACCCAGGAGACAAAAAGGTAGAAAAGGGAATAAATACCCAGGATTTTAGAAGAGGCCCACCAGGGATTTGGAGCTCAGTCTTCTGAGGAAGAGACGCTATTAACACCTCTAAGGGAGTAGGATGGAGCTGACTGTAGGCTCCAAGGAGGGGCACTAGTCCTTATGTCTCTCTGGTTCCTTTGCTTACCCAAAACTAGCATAAAATACTACTAAAAAACTGACAACCAAATCCTTTTGCCTATTTAATTTTCTTTCCCTAATAAGCAAATTGCTTTTGCTCTCCAAGGTCCTACAAAGTTTTTTTTCTTTGTTTATCAAACCAGTGATTTTATCAGATAATGTTTCAGTGTTTGTTATCTGTTTTTTCCAGTTACTCACTGTGCCCTTTCAAAGGGCAGTTAAAAAGCATTTTTTAAATTTTTTAAACTTTTCTTAAATTTAGTGTTTGCTGAGTCCCACTGCTTAGATTTCTTTAGGAATCTCTTTTTCTATGTGCTGGCTCTTCTTTGTTAACTATATTTGCTACTCTCATAAATACTCCTTATCCCTTTGTTTACCTTTGATTAATTTTTATCATTTTCACCTTTCGCTTCTCTTAAAGAATTACCTGTCACCTTTGTCGATGGCGTATGTAAATTCTAGTTCAATCTTCAAGTCTTCAAGAAATAATTTTTTTCTTGTATTTCTGATTCTTTCCTTGGTTCATACCTCCGATCTAAGTTTTCTAATCCTAACTTGGTTTGTTCTTCAATTTTTTAAAACTCTATTTAAAATTTTTAGCTTGTTTGAAATAGTGCTAATTTTCATCTGTTTATTGACCACAGATTTATGGAATACTTTTAATGTCCACAGGGATTTTTTAAATTCTTCTTTTATTTTACATTTGACATTTGACACAATTCTAGCCATTGCTCGCTTTTGTGCAATATTAAATTAACAGGCCCGGGAGGTCACGGGAAATTTTCTAGCTTCACAGATTCTGCTTTTTAAATATTTTTTCAGATGTTTAGAAATCCAAAGCTCAATAAATATGACCCCATTTTTTTTCTAAAATATTCTACCTTTTTCCACCAATGCCACTTTATTTGTATTATCTTTTATTTTTTACTATTATTGATTCTGACTTGCCTGGTTTGGAAATAATTTCCAATAGTTTCTCCTCAAGATGGAATTTCTCCCCCAAAGGGTCTTTATCTGTTTACATATGTGAAAGCACAAATTCCCAGAGCTCCTGACCCCTCAGTTACATACCTTATATGTGTGAGTATTTAAAACCTTCCTTCCTACTTTCCTTTTGGCTTCTCACACTTTACAGTAAATATTTACTAACAGTTTGGGTGGTTTTTTTTTCTTTCTTTTTTTTTTTTTGTAGAGACAGAGTCTTATTTTGTCACCTTCAGTAGAGTGCTGTGGCATCACAGCTCACAGCAAGCTCCAACTCCTGGGCTTAGATGATTCTCTTGCCTCAGCCTCCCGAATAGGTGGGACTCCAGGTGCCCACCACAATGCTCAGCTATTTTTTTTTGTTGTTGTTGCAGTTTGGCCAGGGCTGGGTTTGAACCCACCACTCTCAGTATATGGGGCTGGCGCCCTATCCACTGAGCCACAGGTGCCACCCAGTTTAGGTGTTTTCTATTGACAGTCTATGGACAGTCCAGGCCCTTTCTTGCTTCCAGGTCCAGCAGGTAGCTCACTGCTTTCCTCTGTAACCCCCACACTGATGCCGGTAACACGTCCTGTTCACACACTCTTCTGTTTTGAGGACTGTGGGAATGCCGCCTCAACTTGCTTCCACTGTAAACGTTGCCTGTGCACTTTGGGGCTTTGTGTTCATTCCCAGCTTCTGGGGGGATTAGAGGAACCTATTTAGTTGTTTCTTGCTTTTCACTTCCATCACTGGTGCTTTTCTCTTACCCTATAATTTAGGTAACATAATATCAAATGATAACTTACAATTTAGTTTAAAGATCTTAATTGGTTTTATTTGCAGTTCTGGAATCAGGCAATACTTTATTCCATAAAATAAAATGTGCTCCCATGAGCTGAGCAGAGGGGCTTAGTTTTGTAAACAGAAACGGGATGAAAAAAAGCAGAAAAAGAAAGACCAAAAAGGCAAATTGGTCATTTCCAAGCTACTTCGCTTGTGAGGGGGGAACAGGGAAATAAAGCAATAGAAAAATAACCGATTGTTTAACCTTAGCTTACTTCAAGTTGATTATTTTTTTCTGTAAGGATTAAAGCAGGGAAGACTTTATTATCATGATGACTGAAACTGGCCTGTTTGAAAATTTTGTATATAATCTCTCTCTTGATTTCTTGGAAGGTCAGATGACTACTTGGCTTCAGCTTTGTCACACAGCACTTTAGTATGAAGGACGCCATTTTGGTTTTTAGTCTGGTCTGCCAGGATCCAGTGCAGGAAGATTTCTAAAACAACAGCCCTTTATAATTTTTATTTAACACTAATAACATTAATAGTTCACTTTATCTGGCCATGTATTCATAATAACTACAAAGTAATGAAAAAACTACTTCATTCAGTTCAAGATTTCTTTGCAAAGACAAAGAAAGATTTTAAGACAATCTTTCCTATTGTCTTAAAACTGGGGTGACCAGCTTGCTTTGATTTGTCAGGGACTTCTTGGGTTTCAGCACTAAACTTACATCCTTCAGTCCAACACAAAACCTGGATGGTTTGTCACGAGAAATATATGGTCAAAATACTCTGCTTGCTTGAAGTTACTTGATTTTAAGCGTGGGATGCCAATCTTCAGGTACTTTGCTCATAGTTTTGACTTGTAGACCATGCAATTATTTTTAAATGAAGTAAAATATATAATGAAAAATATTAAAATGCAGGCAGTGCCTGTGGCTCAAAGGAGTAGGGTGCCAGCCCCATATATGACAAGTGGTGGGTTCAAACCCAGCCCTGGTCAAAAACTGCAAAAAAAAAAAAAAAAAAAAGAAATTAAAATGCCAAAGGAAAAAAAGAACAACCAAAAAACTTTGCAAGACTAACAGTATGTTAAGTCAAATTATTAGCATACCACACTTAGAACCAACTGAATAACAGGCCAGGCACAGTGGCCCATTATAAACCCAGCACTTTGGGAGACAGAAGCAGGAGGTTTGCTTGAGGCCAGGAATTTGAGAACAGTCTGAGCTACATACTGAGATCTCATTTTTTACAAAAAAAATAGGAAAATTAGTAGATGTGGTGGCACATACCTGTAATACCAGCTAGTTGGGAGTCTGAGGCAGAGGACTGTTTGAATTTAGGATTGGTGATTGCAATGGGCTATGTCGACACCACTGCACTCTAGCCTTGGCAACAGAGCAAGACATTATCTCAATGAGACAGAACAAAACAAAAACAGAAGCATAAAACAACGCCCCCCCCCAAATAAATTGAATAACTTCATGTGAACTTTAAACAACTTTTACTGTTCCATGTTGTTTAATGCAATTATTTATGTAGCCATTTTATTAGGTTTTGCATTGGTTTCCATTATTTCTCCTTGAGAGTATAAGCCTGTTTGTACGTTGACATATTTCAGCTTTACTAAACAAAAGTTGATGTTATGCTCAGTGTCCAGTATTTGATATTGTCCATCACAAGCGTGTCCTACAGATCACTAATATCATTATCACAGATTCTGCTCATTCCTTTTGAACACAGGTAGAACCTCTATAACAGGGGAGAGCCATAGTTTATCTGATAGTCCTTTGAGAATGGAAATTTGGGTCGTTTAGGGGCTTTTAGCATCATAAATGATAGCTTAGCAATCATTTTCTTTAGCATCTTGTTTTCTTTAAACATTATTTCTTATTTTTGTCAGTGTATCTCTGGGATGGAATCTAAAAGTGGAAGTGACTGCTGGGCCAGAGGCTGTATGTGTGTGTGTGTGCATGTGTGTGCATGCGTGTGTAAGATTATCAAACTTCTGTGTAGTTGTTTTGAATTCCCATTAGCAGTGTATGAAGCTATGTATGAAGCTATGAAAGGACTTGTTTTCCTAGCAGATTTGTCAACAAAATATGTTGCTGTAGATTTGAATATTTGCCAATAGATGTGAAAACTGGTACCTCCGTCTGAATGTGTATCGTCTTGACATGAGTGAATTTGAGCATATTTCTCTATGACGAAAGGTCATTCACATTTTGTTTGTTCATTTTCTGTTTTGGGGTGTTGGTGATGTTTTTCTTCACCATGTTTGGCAGCTCCTTATACAGTAATATTAACCATTTGTGGAATTAGCTGAAAAACTTTTTTTCAGTTTATTACTCCTTTTTGGTGATTAAAATTTTTTTTTTGACAACTCAAGGTTTTTATTTTTAGTGTTTAAATAATTCACTCTTGATTTTTGACCCATAGTTGGGAAACTGGACTTTGAATCAAAGTTCACGAAGCTCTCTTTATTCTTTATTTTTATATAAGAATTTAGCCATTTCTCCCCTGATACTTACGAAACTTCATTTTACACATTTGGATCTCTGATTCATTCCTGTTCTTCCAGGACATGGGCACTTTAGGGGTGTCATTTGGAATTTTATATTAATATTTTAAATTACCTTGGTGAAAGCCACTTACTAAGTTTTTGTACTCTTGATCAATTATTTTTGAGAGAAGTATAAAAACATCTACCCTAATTCTTGATTGATCAATATTTTATAGCATTCCTGTTGATTTCTGCTTCACTTCTTTTCCAGTTAAAAGTTGTGAGGTGCATAAAAATCAAGAGTGTTAAAAATGTCTCAGTTGAAAAAATAATCTTTTATGATTATATAATGATTCTTTTTATCACCTTAAAGTCTATTTTCAGCATAGCTAAAACAAATTTCTTTTCTACTTAGTGTATTTTTATATCTTTATATTATGCCTTTTATATTCATGTCTCTATTTTTCAAATATATCTCATATATATCACACCTACCTGTATTGAAACTTTTTATTGAACCTGGGAGACTTATTCAAATGTATATAAGATATATTAAGATTTATTTCCCCTATATTATTATGCTGCTCCAATTTTACCGTGCTGCTCCTTTTAGCCTTCTGTTCCTATTTTGTCTTCTGTTTTGAATTCTATTTTCTTTCTTCCTCTTAATAATAAATGAGTTTAACTCCACAAATATTCCCCTGAATTTGGTTTTAAGAATAATGGCATTCCTATGCATTTTTATTTTATTATTTTTAATTTTAATTTATGTTTTGCAGACAGAATCTCACTCTCTTGCTCAGGTTAGAGTGCTATGGTGTCAGCCTCGCTTACAGCAACCTCAGACTCCTGGTCTCGAGCGTCTAGCTGGGGCTATGGGTGCCCACTACCTTGTCCGCTAATTTTTTTATTTTTGGTAGGGAGAGGGTCTAGCTCTTGCTCAGGCTGCTGTCAAACTCCTGAGCTCAAAGGATCCTCCCACCTTGGCCTCCCAGTGTGCTAGAATTATAGGCGTGAGACAATGCACCAGGCCCCCTATACATTTTTAAAATAAACTTTTGATATTAAACATTTCTTTTCACCTGGCTCCCCCTGCTAGTTGAGCGTCTCCGGCAACGTAGCACTGTCTAGACTCTCTAGCAGCTGAAGTGGAGGGAGGAAGGAACAGCTGGAACATTCTCCTCCTCTTTCCATCTTTGGAAGACCTCTGATTATGTTGGAGTGAAATAAAAGGTGCCCGAAAAGTGCAATAACTCCTGCCTGCCTGGGTGAGGTTCCGGTTCCTTCACTGATTGGTTACAGATTCTGTTTCAGTTCGGTCCTCTGGGCTCGTGAGGACTGCATGCTTCTCTAGCATTTTTTTCCATTCAATGTCCCCTAGGTAAGGACAGGTTTGAGAACTGCTACCACTTCTCAAACTTCCAGGACATGGGCACGTTAGGGCTGTCAATGGCCCCCTTCTCTACTCTGCAGACCCCTCTGCGTAACTCTCCCCAACTCTCTTTTCCTCTACTCAGCTAGTACTGGGAAAGTTCAGCAGGTGTATTGGCCAAGTCAAAGCCCACCATTAAAGGACATTCAAATGCCCCCATTTTTGCCTTGACTCTTAATCTTTATGAGAAATTTCTTAGAACTTTACATTATTCCCCTGCCTTGAGGAAGGAAGTATTATCTTTTTTCCCTATAAAATGAAAGAGAGAAAAAGTGATCTCTCCACATACATTATAATTTTTACAATGCTGATGAAATAGTCTCTTCTTCTGGGTGCTACTAAAATAGTGACCAGAGGTAAGTGTGGCAGTGAGTGGTTGTAGGTGGTTTGTGGCCTCCTGTTCCCAGGGAGCTGTCTCCCAATGCCAGTGATTCCATTACAATAGGTGTGGGGTGGTGCTAACTACCCTCTTTGCACCTTTTTTTTTTTTATCCTTAGCTGCAATAATGAAGTCCCAGGAAACTTTTACTTAAGATTCTGATACAATCACTTAGATTTATCTACATTTGTTATTTTCTTACTCATTGTTGCTTCTTGAATCCATCTCTGTCCTCCTTTCAGAGTTAATTTTTCCTTTTTTGGGGGGTTGGGGCTGGGTTTGAACCCACCACCTCCAGCATGTGGGGCTGACACCCTACTCCTTTGAGCCACAGGCACCGCCCAATTTTTCCTTTCTTAAAGGATATCCTCTAGCGTTTCTTTGAGCTTAAGTGATAAACCCTATATATATATTTTTTGTTGTTCAGACAATCTCTATTTTGCTTGCCTTCTTCAATATTATGTAGCTGGATATGAAATTCTAGATTTTCAGTTATTTTCCTCATCAGTTCAAAGATACTCTATATTATTCTGATCTCTGTTCCTGCAGATGGTGAATCTGATGCCCATATAATTGCTCTTCTATGAGGAGTGAGTTTTTTCTCTGTTTGGCCATAACTCTCAATTTTCCTGACAAAATGTACTGTGTGACCCACCTTTGAGCTATTTTTATTATATTCTCTATATTTTTGATGTTTTGCAGTTTCAGATCTATAACCATGTAGAGATTTATTTTCATTTTTCTGCTTGGGACTCTTTATAGTCCCTTTTCCAGAGTCTCTTTCACATATTTTTAAGTCAAGTATTTTTTTCCCAATAAGTTCCATTTGGGACTTTTTTAGTATCAATAGCTTCAAAAATATGCCATTATAGCCTACCTCCTGCTATCAACTCAAAATAAAAATAATGGGTGAAATATAATTCTTCCATAGCTAAGCTTGAAATAAAGGAAGACCTCCTGATGACTGAAATAAGAAAGATTCCTAAAAAGCAAAGCCTTGATCTTGTTCTGATCCCACAGTGTTCTGAAGGTGGGCAGATAACCAGTGATCACAGCTCTACAGAGAAACAATGAGATGGAACAGATGGGAGAAAAGTAAGTAAGAGACATGGAAGATAAAATGAGAATATCTGAGAAGAATCTAATAAGATGAGCAGAAAACATATAAAAAAAAGAGAAAGGAGGAGCACTTTCCATATTTGAGAACTGAGTGAAGTGCAGAGATTATAGAGAAGAAAAATAAACTTAAATCATGGAGATTGTACCAATTGCTGGCCACCGCATATTTTTATGAAATATTAGGGAAAGATAGCTTTACTATCAGTGGCATCTTAAATGAACTTTTTTCTGTCACTTAAGACCACCTACGCAGAAACAGTTGATTATTTGAGCAAATGTATAGTAAGAGTGCTTTTGAAGAGAAGATGTTATTGTGCTTTCTGGTATATACTGTTTTATTATCATTGCACCAGCTATGTGCTTCAGGATATAATAGAATCATTGATATGGTTATACCTATAATACCGATTTTAATACCTTTGCTGTGAACACTGAATAACTGAGAAGACCTCTGCAGCCAGGAGCTTGACTGATGATCAATCCTTGGTTACCCTGAGAATTATGGCATCTGCTGGCAGTCATGCTATTCTATTTGGATAAGATAATACAAAATGTATGCATGTGTGTATATGCACACAACATATACAAACATATACAACTTTTTCCAATTCAGGAGGCATAGGACAAACAACCACTCAGGGAAACAGGGGTGGAGGGATATTCTTTTAGCACACAATTCATCACTACAAAAATAAATACAAAATAGTCTATAAACTTTATTAAATCAATTAATCATAGCAAAGTAAGAAATAAGACAATACCACAGCAAACAGAATAGTTCCTGTGACTAATTCCCCAAAAGAGAGGGAATGGGAGCTTTTGAGCAGTAGACCACTAAACTCATTAGCCCCCCTTCATACATGAGGGAGTTGTGGGCCAGAGAGATGAAGAGGTCACTCGAGGCAATAGCAATGTGTGATAGTGAGGAGCACTCTCAGGGCACTCGAAAGATTTTGGTCTGCCAATGACCATTCCTGGACAGTCCAGGATGTCTTGCTTAGGACCACGGAGACAGTGGATTGAGTGGCAGTTGTCATCTCATTAGTGTCACAGTAGGTTCTCTGTGTTGATGGGCTTGGCATCCAGGATTCAACCCACGACAAATTGAAAATATTAATAAATATAAAAAATAGCAATACAACAATGAAAATAACACAGATTTTAAAATATGATGTAAGAACTATTTACATAGCATTTACATTGTATTAGGTGTTATGAGTAATCCATAGGTGAGTTAAAATATTCAGGAAGATGTGCATAGGTTAAATGCAAGCACTACACTGTTTTCTATGAGGGACTCGAGCATCGGAGGAGGATTTTGTAACTTGCAGGGCCCCTGGAACCAATCCCACGTCCCACCCTCCACCTCCCCCACCCCCACCCTCTTCCTAAGATACCCAGGGAGAGCTG
>NW_003852407.1:23377571-23381823 GCF_000181295.1 Otolemur garnettii
ACTTCACAGCCAAAGGAACTTGAGGGGCATCAGATGCAGAGAGACAGTTAGATTGTTATTGTCAGTTGAGAAGGAACGCTATTTCCTGAAGTGGACGTTTCCTGACTTGGGCATTTAGTGTCACTCTTCTCGAGGGAGGACCCTTCACTCTGCCCCTTCCACCTCACCCACCCTCTTCCTGCGTCTGTTCTCCCTCTGTGCTCTGCTCTGGCCATTTTCTGCATCTGCCACCCTGGCTTTGGCAGGGTCACAGCACCGCGTGCTCCATGTCCATGAAGATTAGCTGCCCAGGAAAATGAGGGAAATGAAAACAGGAACTGCCTGGGCACTTTGCTGAACTCAGTAAGCTTTCTTGCCTCCCTTGGACCTCCCCCAGTGCTCACAGGACAGCTCTCCTGACCTCTGAGACAGGGTTTTTGTTTTTGTCATCACTCAAGAAAGATGCTGAGCCTCCAGCTGACCCCTTTGGGATGCGCTCCTGGCCTCCTGCTCCTCTCCTCGGGTAGCTGGGACACTTGTCAGCAGGCGTGATGGCTTCAGTGTGCAGCACAGTTACCATCTCCATCTGTCATTTCTGCTGCCTACAGGCTTTACTGCCTCCTTTCCATAGACGAGAGAATTACCATGGCTTCCCCCCAAAGTCATATTTTTGGAGGTAATTTGTTTTATCTCCAGAAATTCTTTTTTGAGAAAATGAAGAAAAATTATACTGGAAAATTTCACCTGCCTGAAACTTTATTTCTGTTTAAGTCAGGTTCCTCCAGACCCATAGAATGAAGGAAAAATATTAAATTTTTATCTGCTGCGTGGTCACCACGTGTGTGTGTCTCAGCACTTTTGCCCATTTGATACTTGGCTGCCCGTGTCTTATTAAAGATGACATGAGCTAGGCTTTTAACCCACATTCTTCATAGTATTTTTTTTTTAATGATCGTTGGAGAATGTTATGAAATGGATTTAAAAAGAAGGAAAATGTAATTCTTAGGACACGGTTTAATAATTTTTATCTAACCGTATTTAAGTAAAATGACATGATGAATAAATACAAGCATTAATATCTGAAAGTGAGCACATTTATGGCTCCGTCTTGCCCAGGTTCCTTTAGGGAAGAGAAACAGGAGGCAACCAGAACAGCCAACCCCAAGCTGTAGGCAGGCTTCTCATTCTTATTCAGAGCACAATATCAACATTTATTTTTGCACTGTGACAGTTTTCCACTGGATGCTGAGAACAAGAAAATAGCTCTGTAACCCGGGATTTTTGCTCACCATAGAACTCAATTCATAAGTCTGTAGGGAACTCTGCATCCCTAGGAGAATAAATGCCTCTTAAAGTTCTTAGTAAAGAGTTTGGGGGAGGGAGGGCTTGGAAATTTGGGAGTAGCCATGTCATGAACCCCCAGATGACTTTTGACTAGAACAGGTTTGCCTGTGATAGGCCTATTATCTATTAGCAACCAAGGTTTCCTTGAGCAATATTCACGTAAGTCCTCTCATTTGGTGGGAGACTGTTGCTTTTCCCAGTAAGAGAACCTTCCTTTACCCTCTGAGTCAAACAAGAGAGAGAGATGGATGCTACTCTGGGCTGGATGCCTCCTCTGATGAGCAATCTGATGCTTGGGTAAATGAGAGGAGTGCTTAGGCCCCAACATGATCCCCACTAGAAAAGAACACTTGGAACAGAATTAAACTGTTTTATAAAATACATAGTTTTTCTTCAAAAAAATGTTATAGTGGAGTGATGATGGCTCGAGGTAGTCACCAGAATAATTGAAGAGAATAAGTTTTAGCAAGAAAAGGAAGATTTTATTAACTATTAACGCCTTGTGCAGCTAGCTGGGCCCCATCCTGGTGGCTGCAGGCACCATGAAGAGTCCAATGCTTGGATTTCATACACAACTTTTCAGGGTAGTAGCTGCTTCTTAGAAGTTTCCCAAGATCCCAATCAGGCTGTACCTGAAACAACCCAAGTCAGTATGACTTAGGACCACATCTGCCTGTTTATGTCAGAAAGCCCATTGGACAGTGATCAGACACTACCTCAAGGCAACCCCCTGCGAGGTCTTGCTTAGCCCATTCCCAGGACCACATAGCATGACAACTCAGGCCCGTCTGAAACAAGTCAGGCCAAAACACCCAATGTAGCCTAAGCACACACCCCACCTAGACTCTCATAACTAACTGACTGCTTAACCTAACAAGAGGCCTCCTTTATCATTGTAAGTAAAACCTTGACACACCTGTGGACACCCCCAATATTTTCAGGCTCATGGCACTGTAGGGGCAAAAAATGTTCAGAACCATCTCACAACCATCTGAGGTGGGCATCTTGGAGCAGTTGAGTCTCAGAACCACATAATTCATTGTCTGTGCCACCCTACTCTTCACGGAAGACTAAAAGCTGGCATAGTGCTCAGAATGACTGAACTGAGGAAAGATGGGTAACAGCTCATGTCTTCCATATTTAGATTTCAACATATTTCTGCATCTAAATTGTCATGAGCACAGGGAATTTTCCTGCTGAATGAGACTGTTGTTGTTGTTACGAGACTTGAACTTCTTCTAGCCTCACGGTATCAAGACTGAGTGTGTTTCAGAAAGGACTTCCTCCCACCGTCACTTTGCAGGGCCTTGTTCATTACAGATCCAGTTCCAAGGTTCAAAGCAAGGTGTTTGCACCTTACTACCCATAATGCACAACGAATCCCCAAGGAGCTATTCTTTCCCCCACTATTTCTATTTTATGCTATAGGATTATGTTGATTCCATGAAAATCTAAAAATTAAAATTCTTTCCTGCTGAGTAACACTGCTCAACAAGAACTGGAGAAAGATGAGGCTTCTTAATTAGACGCTCAGATGAAATCTTAGCACAGTGGAAGAAAGTTGAAGAGGAAAAAAAAAGAGAAAGAAAGAAAATAAATTTCTAAACAGTACTTGATTATAATCCTTTTAAGATTAAAAATAGTGACTTTTTTCTTTATCCGTTCTTTGGCGCTCATTGAAATACTTGTTAGACTTGTGGTAAACAGAATGACACACTGTCTAGGCCGAAAGAAGACAAGCGCCCCACCAGGTAAGAAGTTTCTCTTCCGAGTGCTCAAACAGAAGCCTCATAACATTTTATCAGAGATGCTGTGCAGAGGTTGAATAAATGACCTTTAAGTTCCTGAAAACTCTGAAATTCTCTTAAACTGCAAACTTTCAGACACGTTCCTAACATCGAGAGAGAAAACAAAGGGAATTAACATTCTGAGGCATCTAAGTGTCAGTTGCCTTCCAAATAACAAAAAGGATGTGACACTTAGTGTCAGTGATTTTAATACAGTTTTGAAAGAGTAACAGCAAATATCTTCAATTTATAGATTCCAAAATGTTTTCACTTGGCACTATTTGTTAGATTTTCCTGTGAGCTTACGAGATGAGAAAGTAAGATATCTCCGTTCTCATTTTGTAGATAGGGGTACACACCAGACAGGCAGTGGGACTGGCCCCAGGCACACAGCTAGTCACCTCGGGGTTGAAGCAGGGATGAGTGAGGTGGCCCATAATCACAGTTCACTAGTTTGCCAGCATCTGCTGCCGCCCCACAAGGAAGAAGCTGGGTCCACTAGTTCCCAGAGTCTTTCTCATCACTAAAATGAAAGAAAATAATAACCATCAATCTGCTTTAGAGGTTATTGAAAATAAACAATGTTCGGAAAAGAGACAATGACTTAGAGTTTTTTTAATATTAATATGATGTGTGTGGGGGTATAAGTGTCATGACCACAACCACACAATTGGTAGTTCATTATAGTTTAATATTTCAAGGCAGTTTCACTCATAACTTCTAAATTTCAGTGTGTTAAATTTGTTCTCTTGGTCTCTACTGATTAAAATATCCTATAACTATAGAAAGATAGAGATGGTAGTTTTTAAAAGACTGTAGGTCTATAACAGTTCACTAATAATGTGGAAGATACTTGTTTTTCTTTATGTACAGTTTTTAAAATAGTTTATATTATATATAATTTAGTAGTTTTCTATTTTAAATATACGTTACATAGTTTAACGTATATTTACGTTATATGTAATTTTATCATGGGTATATGTAATTTTATCAAAGGGATTAAGAATTTATTAACTCATGAGCATTTAGATAAAATATATATATCATATTTAAATATATAAATCTCTTATTATATTTATATAATATATGAAATATATTAGGTACCTCCTATGTGCCAGACATATTTGAAGTAATGAGATATT
>NW_003852407.1:23382685-23385946 GCF_000181295.1 Otolemur garnettii
GGTTTTCTTAATTTTTTACTTAGGATTAGATCTAAACATTAAGGTTTCCATAAAATAAGGGATTTCTTTGGTAACCCAAATGAGACATGTCTAAACTCGAAGAATACCCTAGGGCAGGAGCTGACCTCAAGCAATTGATTGACAGCTGGAGTTCAGTACAGTTAGGTTCTCAATGGAGTTATGGGAGACTATGGAAATCTGGGACCTTCACTAACTTTATTTCTTCCCCGAATGAGAGGGTAGCTGGAGGTGCTTCCATTGTGTTATTTATGATGTATTAGTGTATTTAGATCTGAAAGAGAAATGAGGGACAAAAGGTCTAACATGGAAAATGAACCAAGAAGCATATTCCCTGAAGCATAATAAATTTACCTTTTTAAAAACATAGAAAATTTAGTTAATTTAAATGATCACATCTGTGATTCAAAAATACATCTGGCCTTATCGAAAACAGCTGGGTCCAGAAGCCAAGCTGGTGAAGGCTGAATACATCATAGCAGGGAGATAATTGGTCTCAGAAGTAAAGGTTTCCAAATGCGCAGCTATTCAACATTATTTCAAGGAGTGTCTCTGGAGGAGGATTGATCTTGACATGCCATTCTTCTTTCTGTGGTGTCCTCCGACTGTGCACGAAGACAATGACAGTTAGCAGGGAAGCTGGGGAGAAAAGCTCCCAGAGCGTTTGCAGGAGACTCATTCCTATAGCAGACAGACTTCAAGCAGATCGAGATGTGGACTCTGTGTTGGTCCTGTCTTCAAAGCAAGCCTGGAGTCTGTGAGCAGAGGAGTCAGGCCATTTGAAGAGGCATCAGATGGCTTAGGGAAAAGGTGACAGTTTACTTAGTCTTTTATGCCATTGGTTCCCAACCCTGGGAAATGGAGTGACTACCAGCAATGTGAGATTTCTGAAGTGAATTTTGTGCACTGATGATTATTCAGAGATGACATTGGTTTTAAATACTAGTATTGAGTTCAAGAAAGCTATTCACTTAAAACCTGTTTTTTTTTCCTTAATTTTATAAATCTTTTATTCTATGTAGAATGCCGGTAAATTTTTATAGGCTCCTCTGTTAATGTTCCATATCATTTACAAACTTCAATCATTAACCACCTTTAAATATTTTAGATTGCATTTATAAATTTAATATCATCCATTTCCTTTTGAAGGAGCTGTCTGATTTAACAAATTTTCTCAAGTTCTTAAATAATTTTTGTAAGTTTAATAAAGTTAGCTTAAATGAGGTGAATTTCAAGAATCTTTAAATCCATGGTTCTCAATGTGTGATCCCTGGACCAGTAGCATCAGCACCACCTGGGAATGTGAGATTCTGAAGCTCCTTCCTAGATCTACTGAATCAGAAACTGGCTACTGGGCCAGGTAGCCGTGTTTCAGCAACGCTGCGCAGGTTATTATGATGTACACTAAGGCTGGGGAATAAATGCTTTACTTGTTCTAATGTTACATGCACACTTACATGATTTCAAGTTAAGATCCTAGTCTAAATCAGTCCCCTACACACACAGAATAATTGAAGAGAATAAGACAGAACAGATTCTGTTACAATCATGTATTTTTAATACCTAAAATATCTCATATAGATTAATATAAGTTATTTTAAAAACTAACAAAGTATGAATACTAAGAGGTACCACTTACTGATTTCTTCTTAAAGAATTTTCTCTTTAAGAAAACAATTGTGGTGTTGCCTACTATGGGAATTAAATTATCTTCTTAGCTCCTCCTGCTAGTTGACCTGAGGTTTTATTGGAGGTAAAGTCTGGAACTGGTGACATGAAGGTTTCTTTTATAGTGGCTGAGCCACAGAATCCAAAATTTAACAAGGTATGTGGTCACCTTGGCCCATCATCTTGAATGTGAAATATCTCAGTCCCTTATTTTTAAGACAAATTAAAGTCTACAGCCTTCACTCAGCTAAACCACTTGCCTAGCTTTTAAAGTTAATCCATGTATTATTTGCTTCTATTCTGAATTCGTTTCTCACTCTTCCTGTTAAGGTGACAAGTGATCTCCATATTTAAATGACTTCTAGTTGGGTTGGACAAGGCTGTCTGACTCCACAAGGCTATTTCCATGACAATGACATGGGTCCATGGAACCTTATGCACTCTTCATGTGGTCAGCGGATCATGAGTAACTGGTTTTGTGCTTATACCTATGATTACTTTTTCAGTTCAGTGGAGGTGCTGTTGTACTTACAAAACATGGCATTTTCAAGCATTACTGATTTTATAGTAGTTTTTGGTCATTAGGTGTTATTTTCATCTCTGGATATTAAAAATACAGTTGTATGTAAGTATTCACAAAATCATTTTCTGTTTTATCAGTCCTCCTCTGGAAACCACACTGTAAGCAAATAAAATGATAGGTGCTCTATGTGAGATGCATTTCATTATTTGTCTTATCAATTATGATCCAAGAGTGACACATTTTCAGCCAAAACGGAGCATGCAGGGCACAGAGCTTGCAAATATATTAATATGATTATTGGTATAATATGCAGGCCTAAAGTTGATATCACCAAACTAGCATCATCAAGAGGATATATTTGGAGTGGATTTTCAAGTATAATGTTGCAATATAATTCTGGCTAGCTCAAATAATGCCTTTTTTCTGTTTATTTGAGCAAACTACTTGTGGACACTGTCACCATGGTAGGGCCTCTCTTACCTGGATGACCAGAGCAGTCTCTCTGCATGAACCCTCACCACCTGCATTCTCATGTAGCCCCTTCCACCCATTTACATAGCCTCTATAGGGAGCCCATAAAACTCTACATCAGATCATGTTACTCTTTGGCTCTACATCCTCCAGTGCCCTTTCTTTGTATTCTGAGGAAGAGCCAATTTTTACAATGGCTTCTAGAACCTTCTGTGCTGTGACTGTCATTCTTTGTTCTGGTCTCATTTCTTCTCTCCTATAATCGCACTGACCTGTTTCCTAAACACACCAAGCATATCTTGCTTTGAATTTGCAACTTTCTTTGCCTGATATGACCTTTCATGGATATTCACCTGATTTCCTAACTCCTCTTCTTTAGATCTTTGCTCAAATACTATTTCTTCAACAAGGCCATTACAGTCTACTTGATTGGAATGAGACCTGTATACTGCCTTGCTCTCCCGCCCTTCTCCATCCCTTACTCTTTTCTTTTTGCATAACACTTACTATTTTTTAATTATATTATTATCCTTGTCCTCCTTGTAGAATGTATGTTATATAAGATCAGGAATTTTTATTTA
>NW_003852407.1:23386027-23419279 GCF_000181295.1 Otolemur garnettii
AAGTCTGTTAATAATAATGTCCACTATCTTTCATTGGCAGTGTCCCAGAATATAATTCTATACATTCTGAGTGTGATTCTTTCTGGAAAATATATCCAATGGGTGTGCCATGAATGAATATTTTTAACAGCTGTAGATAACTAAGGTGACTCAAAAATGGGGTGTGGCATCGGAACTTCATATAACAGGATGAATAGAGCAGCAACCTGTAACTCCTGTCTCTAATCAGGGCTCAGAAACCTAGTATTATGGACTCAAGTCCTAGTATTATGGACTCAACTCTTACTTACAGGGCAGAGCAAGTTTAAACAATCTGAACATTCTTCTGATTTGGACATATGATCCAGTTTAGGCCAAACAACCATATTCACTACATGTGCTAGATAGTGCCTGTTGTATTCTCAGCTCCACACTTGCCCTCTGTCCACCACTGGGGTTGTATGTCTGCAAACTACATTTCCCAGACCTTCTTTGCCAACTGCCCTTCCAATGAAAGGCCCTGGAAGGAGATTCCAAAGAGAAAGAAGAAAAAGCCATATTGGAATTCTTTGGCCTCTGGTATCCACAGCAGTGGCAGACACCTGCAGAGCTGGTAGGTGCAGGTTCTAACATCCTTGTGGGAGTTCGGCTCCCATTTTTCTGCTTAGGAGTAGTGTACGGTTTCATCAGAGTAGCAGCCCGTGTGGGCTACAGGATCCTGTCCAGGAGTGGTGGTGAATTTCTGATCTTGGTATAAAAATAATGTTCCATTTTTGCTTTTGAAACATTCCTCCCTTCAATCCCAGCAATTATACAACTCTTCCATAACCAATAGAAGAAAATTAACCTTTACTTAATATTCCCCTGTTTTCAATTACAGAGCAATACCTGCATGCTGACTCCCTATCTGAACCCTAAACATGGGATTTTTTTCCTCTATCCCTAAGTAGATAAATCTAATGATAGGGTTATTGTTCTCTAGAATCAGTAAATCACAAAGAGAAACTTAACAAATTTCTTATACAGGAACCAATGGGTTGTGGTAATTAAGATCAACCAAAGGTTACTTACTCAGAGCTTTCCATAGCAAGGAAGTCCACTGCTATGAATTGTGTTTGGCAGAGACTCAATAGCCAGGTCCAGGAGTGGGTAAGCTTTGGAGTAGAAAAAAGAGAACGTTTAAGATCTGCTCTGATAGCAGGCTGTTGGCAACGGGAAGCTGGAGGAGACCTAAGTAGAAGTAGGGAATTCTATGTGGCTGATTAGGGGTACTTATTTGGTTTCTTTCTGATTGGTCCTAAGTTGGCAGTAGGGTCAACATTTAGGGAAGCTGTTAGATGTTAATGAAGTCCATTAATAGCCATTTCAGCTGATTGTGACAAAGGTTACTGTTTGATAACCTGCTGCTGTTTCTGGAGATAGCAGTCTGAGTTCCTACAAGTTTTACACACAGTACTCTGATTTCCTGGGCTGATTATTATGGATTAAATGTGAGTTTCCTGAACAGGTTGCTGGTAATTGTGGGTCAGAGGTCTCTTTTGATTTATGGGCTGGCTGTGGTCCATTTGTATATTCATGCTCTCAAGGGTTAATAATCTCGTGTTCTTTACCTGGTGAACTTGGGGAAGAGTATTGGGTCAGGTAAAGACTATAAACTTGGGTGAAAAGAAAAAACTGCTCATCTGTTTTAAACCCTTCAAGTCATCTCACAAGCCACATAGCATAGTGAGGCTTGATATCAAAAGACAGAGCTGGTATTTCACCTTAATGCCAGAAACCAAGAACTGCCTGCTCAGCCAACATTCTTTCTTGAGATCCAAACCCTTAAATAAAATACAGATAAATGTTTAAGTGCTAAATAAGTTGACAATTTCTTTATTTTTAAGACAACTTTTAATTCCCAGAATCATATTTGGAGGAATTTGTACAATATGTCTGGAGCACACATATTGTGTGCTGGGTTTAGTTAGAAAAAAATAAAATAAAAGCCTTCAAGAAAGTCCCTAAGGATACTTAACAATTGCTTTTGCATGAAATCACTTTGCATGTTGCATGGCTCTGTGGGTGTTCCTGTCTGTCTGCAATGGGGCCCTAGCAATGTTCTTCATAGGACATAATTATAAATGAAAATACATCTGTGATGATCACAAGCATTTCAGCCCATGCACTTGATCCTGCATTACGTCTTCTTCAGCAGAGAAGTCATGGTTTGTTAAAAATACAATATATTTCCTGCTAAAAAATTCATTGCTTCTTCAACTGATTTTGTGTTTTGTCAAACCCACTCTTGATTTTCTCATAAATTCACTTAGTACCAGGGACACAGAGTGGGAAAAAGAGAAGATGATAGAGTGATTACATAAACTCATTGGCTATGGCAAAAGACCAGAAGGAAATACAGACACAAAGCCTATTGTTTCTGGATGAATACTGCAAAGCTGGCAAGTAGCACTTGCTATCTCCCCCACCCCCACCCCATTTATATCCTTGAATGATCTGGATCATCCTCACTTTGTGGAAAACAACAGCCTCTGAAACCAGGAGCTTTCTCCTCTATTGACAAATGTTATCGATTCTGTAGAATTTCTTTTGCTGGGCTGACTGCTCTTCTCAGTGACTGTCCTTTATGATGATAACATAGCACTGGCTCAAGTGCCAAGCAGGCCTCACATGTTTTTCCTCCTTCTGGAAACAAAGAAAGGTTCCTGCCATTTGATATCTTTGAAGCAAAAGCAGAAGCTTCAAAGGAGACCCAGGAGAATCCCAGGGAATGCAATCCCCAGCTGCTTTCCGAATGAAGCAGTTCATGTAAACTCATTCCCAAACTGTTGGCATCCTCAGCAAAAGGTCTCAGGAAATCTGTGTCTGGAGGTGGCATGCCTGTAGGTGGCGTGTCTTAAAGCAGGGTTTTGTTGTTGTTGTTGCCTTTAGCCTGTTTGTTGGGAGTATATGTGTTACTGCACTGATTCCACAACAGGCCTTTGCACTGTCAAATGCTCACAGGGAAACTGAGATGTCCAACCATGTGCAGATGTCCAGACACCCCTCTGGACAGGACAGGCCCCATTATCTTCTGATGGGAAGATTCTGAAATGCACCTCTTTAGTTGGTGCCAAGCCCCATTTTTGCTGAGCTGAAATCTAAAGGGAATAGTTTCAGGGATTTTTTGACTGAGTCATTTTACTATAAGATTTCCCATTCTTCTTCTAAACTAGTTTTCCACATGAATCTCACAGCACAATACCTCTATTCCTACAGAGAAATGTCATTCATTACCCAGTGAAACCTCATCTTGTTTAAATGGGTCAGGAAAGGCTTTTCTTTTGACCCTTTAAGCCAACCATAAGCAAGATGCAACTGCAGGGTTTTTTTTTTTTTAATTTAATTTAATTAAAACTTCTGATTTTTGTGCCCGCATGGAAGAGCAATATGTTATATTTTGGCTTTCACTGTGACCTTGATTGTGACGCCTGCCCCTTTGCCTCCTGACTCCCTCTCCACCTCTACCCCAAATAAAAAGGGGCACTACATTGTTTGCACCCAGGGGGCTCAACCTTGTTTGGAGAATGTAGCGGAGTGCTCAGGCTGCCAAATTCCTGATGATCAGAGAGGTCTTGCTGAAGACCAATTTAAACTGAAAAGCACATAAGCTTCATTGGGCTATTTCAAAGTTCATGCAGCTTCAGTGCTAATCCTCTTAACATATTAGGCCAAGTGGACTCACATACCATGATGGCGGTGACATGAAAGCTGCTCCAACTTTTATTTACATTTCTCTGCATGGTAGGGTGCAAGCCAATTCATTCTCCACTCTAGATGCCTCCCTCACCATCATATCCTGCCCCCAGGTGATTCAAATTGTTTGAAGGCCAAACTGCTTAGGCTCACATATTAGAAGATTTTCTATAACACTGCTCTCCCAAACTCCTGAAACACTCGTGGGGTGTTAGCTTAGTGAATCCTTTTTAATTTTTTTTTCCCCTTCTTCTGCAAAGGATAACATCTTGGCTGTAGACAAGGTAAGCATTTCCAGTATGAATGTTTAATGAAGATGAAGTCAGCATGCAGCATGCTGTTTATTTTGCTTTCTAATAAGCCAGGGCTCAGCAATAGTCTTCCCACTGCTGTGACTTCTTGCAACAGTTTTTCAGATTCATTTATACTCAGAGGATATTTCTTTTAACATTATTCCTCTTATGATAAATTAATTACATAAAGCATGAAGATTTCAAGGTTGGGAAGAATTGATGCATGAAAAATGGCCTTGAAGAACTTAAAAAAAATACTACCAAATACCATATGCATGTTGGTATATGACAGAAACCAGGCAAGGAGGGGTGAGCGCTGAGGTTATCGGAGTAGATTTCAGATTCCAAATGGGTCTCAGATGTTGCGGGTATTACTAGGTAAATGATCCATCATCGTGGAATAAAAATACATGTGTGAGTAGAGTTAGGAACCAAAAAAGTAAGAACAGTGAAAAGTATAAAAATACCAGAAAAGGGCGAGAGGCATCAAAGGGAAGAGAGGAGAGGTCACGGTCAGAAGCTTCTGTTTCAGGCCTGGCTCAGCTGCAAGCTGGCTGTGCGACCTCGGGCAAGTCATTTTGCCCCTCGGCTGAAATTAATTTTCTTACAAAACATCCGGGTATAATTAGTATGACCCAAAGTTGCCTCTTAGTTTAAAAACTCTGGATTCTGATGTTGATAAGAAGTCACCGAGGACGTATATCCCAGCATGTGTATTTTAGAATCCTCAACATTACCCGAAAATGTGGGTATTTTTCTTTCCATTTTAAAGTTGTGATAATGAAGCTGGAGAATTGTCTGCCCAAAGTCATGCAGTTTGTAAACAGCACAACTGGGAGTCACGGTCAGGTTTGTCTAACTTCAAAGCCCCTTTCTCTGTTAACTATGCCATGTTGCACCCTCGTACCTGGCAAAAAGTGGAAGGATTTTGATAAATACGGAGTAGTCTCAATCATCTATTTTTCTCTCCTCTTTCCCCTCAAGTATCACAAAGAATACTTGCTTTGTGTGTCAAAGCAGGTTGATGCTGGAGAAATAGAGAAATAAAGCCCATATTTGTTCAGAATCAGGAGACAGCTTCCAAAGAAAGGAAGAAGTCTCACAATGGAAGGTGAGTGTGGGGGTTACATTTCAATGGCTTAAGAAAACCTGCTCATTTTTAGGCCAGTGGAAAAGTAGAAATAAGCATACGTGGAAAGTCAATTGTTTTAAAACAAATCTACTATCTCGTCAAAAGGATGAAAGATTCTGCATGTCACTGGAAAATCTTCTGGCCTCAAGTAGCCACTCTCAAATAGCTGATGTGTAAGAGACTTAATCTTTATACTGAAAAGAAGGAATACATGTTACATTTTCTTTAGAGGTAGAAGCACTGGTATCCATAGATCACAGGACTGGAGGACCGTCTGACCTATGTCAGAAATGAGGCAATGGAAAGATCCTTGGCCTTGGAATAGATGAGTTCCTGTCCCGGCTCTACAGCATGTGATGGTGCAAAGGGGAGCAGGCAGGCAGCCTCCCTGTGTCTTGCTTTTCATGTCTGTAAAATGAGACTCGTCATGTGTGAGTCCAAGGTGAAGATTAAGTATGATACAGCATACACGAGCACTTAACACAGTTAATGGCACATGGTAGAAACTGAAAAATATAATCCATCTTTATCATCCTATTATGTTTTACTCAAATCCTTCATTTCATAGGTGAATTCAATTTGTCCGATGGGGTCAGTGGAAGCAGAAGAGCCATTTATCATCTTTGTCACGATGATCTTTCAAACGTCTATGGAAGGACGGTGTTCATTTGAGCCTCCAGCACAACCTCCCCTAATCCAGAACATTTTATGGATTCTCATACACCTCATTTAACTAACGTTTGGACATTGTCCTCTGACTCTAACCTGTCACTAATTTGGGGATTTAATAAATGTGTGTATTATAAATATAATAATTGTATCAATAAAGTAATTAAGAGCCTTGACTGTGGGGTTAGATTGCTAAAGTCAAATCCCATATTTGACATCTACAATTTCTTTGATCAGGAGAAACATAGTTAACCTTGTATGACTCAGTTTTTTTTTTTTGTTTTGTTTTGTTTTTTGAGACAGAGTCTCATTTTGTCACCCTTGTTAGAGTGCTATGGTGTCATAGCTCACAGCAACCTCAAACTCTTGGGGTCAAGTGATTCTCTTGTCTTAGCCTCCCTGGTAGCTGGGACTATAGGCACCTGCCAAAATGCCCAGCTTCTGTTTGTTTGTTTGTTTAGCAGGCCCGGGCCTGGTTTGAACCCACCAGCCCAGGAGCGCCTGGCTGGTGTCCTAACTACTGAACTACAGGTGCCCAGCCAACAACTCAGTTTTTCTGTTTTGTGAAATTAGGGTAATGATAGTACCCAACTCACTATTGTGAAATAATACCTGGGAAGTAATAAGCACTCCATAGTTCTGGCCATCATTGTTGTTATTTTATCCTATTTAAGAATGACAGCTTTTCACCCAGGAATTTCCTAAGTGTCTGAATCTTCTGTGCATTTAACATATGTGCTTTCAATTTACCTCCACAGCTTCATTTGCATATGTGGCTATCTGTGGAACATATGTACAGTTATGTCACGTGGAGTTTAAAATACCTGACATTATTTTATCGCATTATGTATTCTTTCTGTTTACCTTTTTATTTATCATCATGTTTTGAGATTTGCTTTATATACACAAGTGGATCCATTTATTACAATTTTTTGAGTTCTATATTCATTTATAGACATGCAACTTCATGTTCTCCCTTTGATATCCATTTAGGTTGCTTCAAACTCTTGCTTTTCCCACCAAAGAGAGCTATGATGAACATCTTTAAATATATTCCTTTGTGTACCGCAGTGAAGGTTTCTTAGGGATGTATACTTAGAAACAGGATGACCTAGTTGAAAGCTATAAGTGGTCTCAGTTTCCTTCAATGCTGTCCAGTTGAGCATCTTTTCAAATTCCCCTTTTCTATTTCAGGTTAAACTTATTAGAAATTTCTTGTCATATAATTTGCCAATTTTTCCACTTGGAAAACCTGGTCTTGCTAGGTTATGGGGAATCCTTATGTATCTTAAACATTAACCCTTTGTCAGCTGTTCTCCTTGAGAAGCAGTGTGGGGTTGCCATTATTGGCACTATACTGGGCTAGACTCCCTTGGTCCAAACACTGGCTCTTCTACTCACTTGCTTTGTGACCCTGTGCAAATTCCTTGACTGCTTGAAGGTTCAGTTTCCTGACCTGTAAGACAGGGTCATAGCAGTAGTCTTCCTCATAGAGAACCATAGGACTGATTGTGTAAACCATTTAGATGGAGCCTGGCCCAGAGGAAGCGTCAGTTGTTTTATTGTAGACACATTTTATTTGTTGATTTAGCTTTAATTATTTTTACCCTACCCTTTGTTCTTTGGGTCAGAGACCACATCTCAGTATCGTTTTATTTCCAAGTGCTTAATAAACTGCTTGGCCTATATAGGAGGTGCCTGTGGAATGTTTACAGAATGAATGATACATGCATTCCCCCTCGTCACTGAAGTCCCCTCTGTTCCCTTAAGGGAGCTCGTGTGCCACCTGAAGGACAGGATCCTTCTCTCTGCTGTCTGTATGATTAAATCCATGGAGGGGCTCTTTCTGGGGACTTATAATCTGGCTTCTGAAATACAGTTCCTATACATTTTAAATTTATCTTCAACAGAACTAGCTGCTTTCCATGTTTTATGCTGTCCGCAAACTTAAAACATTTATTCTAAGTTGCATAATGTGGGTTAGTTATGGAAGCTTAGATGTCCATGTGGTCCAGGAAAGAAAGACACTGCTGATCTCTTGGTAAAATATTCTCTGAGTTAGGCCCAAAAAGACCTATCTAGAGTCCAGAATGAATGGTAGATGGATTTAAGATCAGTTACCCCATCCCCGACTTAAAGGTCATTGTTCTTAGGTGTTTTTCTACCTTAGAATGTTAGGAATATTCAGATTATCTCAAGAAGTAAGTGACCTTGAGTTTCAAGTATCTGAATTCATCTAAGAAAAATGTGTTTCCAACTATGGAAGTTTCCCTTAATTTGACATAGACCTTCAATCTTCATGATAATCAATGAAAGACACATCATAGAACAAAAGGTGAATGATTAAAAAAGGATGAGGTTATGTGATTTAGAAGGGCTGAGAAAGTGGAAAGAGAAAGGAAAGCAAGAAGGCAAAAGAGAAATGACATTGAATGGCATTGAAGATTTCACAAACTTCAAATCTAGAAGGACTTTTTTTTATAATTCATATACTAACTATTACCGGCAAAACCGTGAGGATAAATGGAAAAAGAAAGCAATATAAGGGCTTTGTTACATTTTCTTGAAAGATTGCCAAAGTGATAAAAAGATGTACAGTGACATATTTGCTATTAATTATTAATATAAAAATGGGAATTTATGATCACTGTCTTAGTTCTTATTTAGAATTTTCATTAGTAAATTTTTATCTATTCTACCCAACCTATTAAGACTGTCCTTGGAGTTGGTCCTCAGGGAACATGGATATAACATAAAAGTGTCTTATTTCTTACTTTAATCCATCATTACCTTTTGCTTCTTAGTGACTGTCTTCAACCACATTGAAGAATTTTGCCTAGCAATATTTTAGCTAATGATTGGGAATTAGATGTTACGATTAAAGAATTCCCTGCCTTGTTTCCCGTCCTTATCTAATTTCTTCCAGCTCTACTAGGTAAATCACATTAATGTCATTTGGGTGGGACACTCGGAGTGAACAATGAAGTTCACTTTTCATTGAATTTTTGTGGACTATTTTCAGCTGAGTTTCTTCCATTTTAGGCAGAAGAGTGCAGTCTTAGACGTCCTTTCATTTTTAAGGGCTTTAAAAAAGTCCTTTTGAGGTTTATTAGTAACAAATAAGGACAGACTGGGAAGGCATGAACCTCTCTCACCCTTTTCCTGCCTATATTCACTCATTCATTTAGCTAACTATGATTAAGTACCAAGTGTAGGCAGGGCACTCTCTCAGTACTGGACATTCAAAGATACATAAAATGTGGCCTTGCTTACAGGAAACCGACAATGAATGGGAGACAATAAAATTATTGCTATATTGTGATTTAAGTGTTCTGGTGGTGGTAGAAGATCTGAGAGACCTCTCACCCCTCACTGATGGGAGAAGGGGTAGAAGAGTCTTCACCAGGAGAAAGAGTGAACTGAGTTTTCATGAATGGGGAGGCATTAGTCTCATCAAGTGAGATAAGAGGATTCCAGGATTGGGGAACCACATAAACAATGTCTCAGAAATATGAAACCCCAAGTATGGTTTGAGGAAATTATAAATAACTCCATATTTACAGAAGGAGGACGTGGAGATAAATGAAATCAGGAAAGTTAGAAAAAGGCCAGGATGAAAGGGTATTATTTGACATTCTTATTTGTCTGGACTTAATCCTGGAGCTAATAGGGGACCATCCAGGGGCTCTATGCAAAGGGGTAAGGTGGCACCAGAGTGGAGAAGATTTCACAGGGCCATGCCCACAGAAAGCCAATTAGATGGGCAGTGGTCACAGGCTACCATGGACAGAAGGAGGAAAGAGTGTGTTGGGGCAGTGGCTGTGGAGATGAACGGTTGCTAAGAATGATGGTGAGGTTAGGCTCTCCAGTTTTACAGAGAGAAAGGGGCTGATGGTAAAGATACAGTGGGAGTAAGGACAAAGGTGGAGTCTTGTCTGGTTGGGATTTTAGGTGATGTCATTCTCATAAAAAAAATAATTAGGAAGAAGAAAGCATTTGGGAGGAGAAGAAAGGTAGATTCCATTAGGAATATTTTGAGTGTCAGGTACAAGTGTTATGTGTCTCATCGGGTACACTTAGCAGGTAGGCACCGTAGATACATGTGTGGGTAATCTGAAGTTACAGAGTGCTTGTGGTTAGAGCCTCAGAGAAGTAACACTAAAACTTACATCTTACCAAAGAGTGGGAGTAAAATTGAACTCTTTCAAAGGGCCCCTTTTCTCTTTCTTAAAATGTCCAGGAATCCCTGTGTTCTTGGTTAGTTACTAGTGCCCAGGTTTCAGTGAAGTATCAGAGGACAGGAAAGGAAGTCCTTAACTGCACCTAAGTCAGTGAACTAAACTGTAACTCAGATGGGAGTCCTTTCTGAAGGCTGGAAACCATAGTAACAGGCTTGCCGTTGAGACATATCACTTAGGGTGGACCTGGCTACTCCTAGGAAATCAGTGAGGAGCTAACAACATGCCAGTCAAAAGTTAGGCCTGAGAGTGAGGCTGGGAGACTCCATTTGCTCCCACTGTCTCCCACTTCTAGAATTGTGATTAGTTAGGAAGGTGCCATAACAAAAACCGGCCTAGTTTCCTTAGCAACTTACAACTCTTCAATACATCTCCCTTCCACTTTCTGCAAAGAAGTCTCTCTGATGAGTGACGCTTTGTCTAAGTCAGGCATCCTAAAACTACGGCCTACAGGCCACATGCAGTCCACCTAGGACATTTATCCGGCCCACCGGGTGTTTTTGCTGCCGCTGCCTGTCCTGCTTAGCAGCCAACTTGTCCTGGGGCCTGCAGTCCGGCCCTCCAACGGTCTGAGGGACAGTGAACTGGCCCCCTGTTTAAAAAGTTTGAGGACCTCTGGAGGGGTTTTCTTCAGCTCTTTTATATTTATGGTGAGAAATCATGATCTAGAATGAAAAAGTGTGTGTCCAAGGGGTAATGCTTGAGTCTGCAGTACTGTAACTAAGTTGCCTTTTCCTAAGTCCTCTATTCTGGATGCTATTATAGGTGCCCAAGTAACTTTCTGTCCCAGTAGTATAGATCCTTTGGGGGATCACAACTTCATACTCCAGAAGGTGCTTAGTTAAGAGTAGCTCATGACACACAGGCAAGATCCTGCTGGGATTCTGATGTGTTCAATCGGCTCCGATAGTCAACTTGTGTGTGCAATCAGACCCCACTTCCTTCCCAGAATACTGGGTTGGTACAAATTCTGGGAGCCAGAACATCATCTACATTCTCTCCCCCTGCTAATTCAGGGTGATGGCCAGTCGCAAGGCCACCTGTTCTACCTCAGTGGAAATATTCTAGGAGAGTTGGGTCTCTTCTCTGACATAGATCCTGGATTTGAGCTACCCTAGCACACTCTCCAGCTTTCAGTATTGCAAGGAAGGTGTTAGGGGTCTTAAGCTTCCACTCACTAGAAAATCCCTGTGCTGCTTCTGCAAATGAAACAACCTTCCCTTTGAGCTCTGCATACCAAACTGGGCAGGGGCTTGTTAATCTGCATAAATATAGATAAAATGATCCCAAAGGTGCTGTTACATTCAGGCCACGTGCTTTACATTTATATAACTAAGTGAGGCTGTCTGGTCATCTTTCCCATAATGGGGAAAATGTTTCGTCAGTGACTTGCTCTTTTGCCTTCTAGGTGTACCAGAGTTTAGTCATTTTAATGGCTGACTTTCAGGCACTGAATTACACAGGTGTGGAGCTCAGGAGGAAAATGGGGACAGAACATAGAGATATTGAGTGGGAACACCCAGGGCAAGATTACAAGGAAAGAAGCTATGAAGGGTGAACTGATATTTGGTTAACAACTGAACAGAAGGATGAGGAAAGAGGAGAACAAAGGACATGGGAAAGGACAGGTCAATGAGGAAAAAGTTGTGCCAAGAGCCAATAGAAAAAGAATTTCAAAAAAGGAGGGGCCTGCCCTGTGTGTTAAATGCCTAGGAATTTAAGTGAGACAAAGACTAAAAAGTGTTTCCTTTGATATCTAGTCTCAGAAAGCAAAATGGAACCTTGTGATCACTGTAGATCTACATATTCAATGGGCCAAAATGAAGAAATATGTGTGAAATTATATAATATATAATGCTATTATACATATACATAATTTTATAATATATAATCATATATATATATACAAATATACATATATATAACACAATGTTTATCTATCTATCTATCATCTATCTCTGCTTTCTGACATAGAGCTCCTAAAACTCTTATAAACAGGGGCATTCATAGAACTTGTCATTGGTTCCAGACACAGAACTCCTGATACTTTTATAGTTTCCTGGATGATGGGAGCATCTTTTATTCCAATGAGGCACAGCTCTTGCTGGGCTCCTAGACAGAATCAGGATGGGGAATGGTTGTCAAAGGAATTGCCACATGATTAGAAGGTTGAACCTTTTGGCCCCATCCCCCAATACCTGGGGAGAGGAGAAGGACTAAAGTTTAAGTTGATTGCCAATGGCCAATGATATAATCAATCATGCTTATGTAATAAAGCCTTCATAAAAACTCAAAAGTACATAGTTCAGAGAGCTTCCAGATTGTGGAATACACAAAGGTGACAAAGAGGGCACAGAAGCTCTATACCCCTTCCCACATTTCTTCTCTTATGTATTTCATCCATTCAGATAGTTATATGTCCACATTATCATATTTTTATTATTATAATATAATAAGCTGATGAACAAAAGTCAGTATTTCCCTGAGTTCTATGAACTATCCTAGAAAATTAATCAAACCCAAGGATGGGGTCATGAGAATCGGAAGTGGAGATAGTGGGCAAGCTTGTCTGTTCTAATTCTAAGCATGAATGTTTTTCATTTTTCCATGTTTCATGATGTTGAATGTGGGTTTATCATGACAACCCACAGAAAGGGAAAAATATTTATATGCTATACATCTGATAAAGGACTGATAATCAGAATCTACAAATAACTCAAGCAAGTCAGCAAGAAACAGCCAAAAATCCCCATTGAAAAGTGTGCAAATGACATGAACGTAAACTTTTCAAGTTAAGATATTAGGGGCCAACAAACTCATAAAAAAATGTTCAACATCTCTAATGACTAGGGAAATGCGAATCAAACTCAGAATGAGATATCACCTGTCTCCACTAAGAATGGCTCATAGTCCCAAAACAACAGATGCTGGTATGGATGTGGAGTGAAAGGAACACTTATACACTGTTGGTAGGACTGCAAACTAGCACAACCTCTATGGAGATAGCTCAAAGAACTCAAAGTACACCTACCATTTGATCCAGCAATCCCACTGGAAAAAAGGGTCATTTATTAAAACGACACCTGCACTTGAATGTTCATAGCTACACAATTCACAATTGCAAAGATGGAGGAACAATCCAAGTACCCACTAATACCTGAATGGATTCATAAAATGTAGTATATGCATACTATGGGATACTGCTCAGCCATTAAAAAAATGTTAATCTAGTATCTTTTGTGACAGCCTGGATGGAACTGGAAACCATCTTTCTATGTAAAACAGCACAAGAATGGAGAAACAAACACATATACTCTATACCAAATTGGAACTAACTGATCGACACTTAAGTGCACATACAGTGAAAATTAAGCTTGGCGGAGGGGGAAGGATAGAATGGATAAATTCATCACTCTGTATAGTGCACACTATCTGGGTGAAGGACACACTTGTAACTTTGACTTCATCTGTACACAAACAAAATATGTAAATGAAACATGTGTACCCCTAATATTCTGAAATTTAAAAAGAGAAGTTCAAAATATGATCCCTCAAAATATAAATCAATCAATACTTCAATATCTTAACTGGCAGGATATTTTTAAAATAATTAGATTGACTAAATTTACTGATATGCATCATTAAGACACACATTTAAACAACTACAATTATTCTAAAAAAATGAGCCCTTCTCTAAAGGTTTTATTGTTCTCAATTATTTAAGACTTTATGTTTATGTTGCCAAAACAAGCAGTTAATTTAGTTAATTTAGTCAACAGCCGGTCATTTCAGGAGGAAAACAAGGCTTTCAGATGAGTAATGTTTCCGAATGCAGGCCCCAAGCCCCAGCTGTTTGGCTGGACTTTCTACTTTTTATTTGTATTATTGGCATGAACAGACATAGCTATTCAGGCCTGGAGAAAATGGAGAAAAGGCTGTTATAATGTGAACTGCAGTTGGGGATTTTAGTAAAAAAGATTGGGCTATAATGTCTTCAATAGAAACAGTGACTGTTACTAAAGTGTTTATATTTCATTGTAAGGTCTCCCATAATATCACAGTGAACATGTGATGCAGGTATAAGCATTTTAAAGTCTCAAGTCTTTCTGGAGAAGTTACATGTTGAGGCAACACATCCTGGGCAAGACCATAAACAAAGCCTGAGTTTTTCAAAACCCTGTTTCTAGTCTTCTTCATCCATTATATTGCGCAATGGCCATGTCATAAGGAAGGAAACGTCCTCTGGTGACATGCACAATGTGGGTTCTCAGTGCTTCATTGTAGAAGATGAGAACAACAATCAAGATAATGATCCTCATCTGGAATGAACAAATGCTAAGTAGCCACAGGGAGCCCCACGAAGTGTTTATGGAATTTTATTGTTAGTCATAATGGTGGAAGTGGAAAGTGATGTGAACATCGAAAGAAGAAGGGAAATAAATGTTGGAGTGCAGGACCATCGTCATTGCAGTTTAGTTAAATTTAGGTTTTTATGACATTGAAATAAATGGGGAGAGTGTTTTAAAATTAGCTCTTAACAAAAAAGAAACATAAAGACAAGGAAGTGGTGACAATTTTGACATAAAGCGATTGATAAAAATCCAAGTGGGGAATACCCATTAAAACTGAGCATCTAGTCTAACAACTGGCAGCTGTGAGAGCTCTTTATCCCGAGGTCATAAGAGAGAGAAGTAATGAATTTGACAGCGATTCTTTTACTAACAGTCACATACAAAAACTTGAAGCAGTATCAGAAGAATAAAGGACCCATGACAAGCAACTCGCATTGCATCTCACTAATGACACTGTAAACCCTGAGATTTTAGAGCTCAGTGATATGCTTTGCTACTACTGACCCCCAAATGATAGACTGCAGGGAAGCTTTGATTATGGATTTTCTGTCTATTCCACATCATCTTCCTTTGCTATCACAGTGACATTTTTTCTTTCTCAGCCCATTTCAGAACTACAGTCACTAAGAGTTGGAACTGACTTTCTACTTTAAGGGTAGCATAAGCTGATCCAAAGATAGCATATTGCTAGGCAGAGCTTTCTATTAAATCCTGGTTCCCCATAAAATGTTTAATTAGTTGTACAACTTTGGGCAAGTGACAAAGGTTCCAGATCTAAATTTCCTCGGTTCTTTGCAGATTTAGAACCGTATGATTTCTTTTCTTTATAATTAAATCATAACTGTGTACATCGATGCATTTATGGGGTTCAGCGTACTGATTTGATATACAATGTGAAATGCTTACATCAAACTGATTAACCCATCCATCACCTCGCTTACTTATTTGGTGTGGTGATGTACTCTTTTCTTAATATATTTTCTTTTCTTAATAGTTTTTAAAATATTCTTTCAACCAGAAATGAATCAACCTTTGATATACTCTTTTCTTAATGCAAATGTACCATTGCATTATGCACATTAGGTGAGGACCTCAAATATCCTCCTTCCTCCCGCCTCCCCCTTCCCCTCCCCTCTCTCTCCTCGTCCCTTCTACTTTCTGGACTATAGTTATGTTTTACCAATCCTATGAATGTGTAGGTGATTATATATTGATTTCATAGTAGTACTGAGTACATTGGATAGTCTTGTATGATTTCTTATCTGTATCAACTAGGTAGTGAATCACTCCACAAATTATTATGAGATGTTAGAAATGCTGAAGGAAATCAAGGAAGAAATGACCATGTGACATTCCTGAGATCGGGAGAACTATAAAGACCCTTGTTGGGGGACTCACCAAGGCATGTAGATGCAGGAGAAATAAAGTGAGTGACTCTCTAGAGCTGCTTAGTTTGGAATGTTAATTGGGATAGAACCAACTGCCTTGTCACTAGTTGAGACTGAGCCCAAGAGACAGATTCTGATCCTGGATCAATATTCTGAAAATGTTTTCTACAAAACATGACTTGCAGAGATTTGTATTTGAAATCACATTAAAGAAGTTTGTGTGGTAATAGAAATTTGGGGACATGCTGAGTTATACAAAATCAGACAGACTTTTTCCCAGAAGGGGTTTTCAGAGTCCCTGATGGACTAGTAAATATTGTGAAACTTGATGAGGGGGGATGAGTATTTGGTATTTCCTAAACTAATCCAAATATGACACATTTTTTTTTTTTTGTTTATGGCAATTCTGAAGGTTTTAATTTTCTGATAAACTCCCTTATGCAAACATTCCTGGTAGAGATCCATGGTAAGTTCAAGTTCACTCTTTGGGATAGGGGTGGGAGTAGGGGGGGTCCCAGGGACCCCTTTGATGTACAATCCTGGCTTTCATATTTATTAAGCCTGTTTTTAACAAGCCCTGAATTTTACAGATAACTCTTGGGGCAAGACCAGCTTCCAGAATTCTTCAGTTGAGCTTCAACTTGTTTTTGTTTGTTTGTTTTTTAGTTTTTCTTTATTGGCTTGATCTTACCTCCTGATCAAAGGTTGGTTCAATTCTGGTTGAAAGACTACTTTAAAAATGTGTCACATATGTATGTATTTCCCTTCCAGGTGTGACTATTACATATTCCGTCTTTATTCATACAGGATTTGAGAAGATATTTGATCATCAATTGCCTTATTATTAAATTGATGAACTTTACAACTCAAGTTTACTGAGTGGCAGCAAAAATCTCCATTGATTTATCTGGGTATGCTAACCACATTAAAAATCCATCACCCCACAGGTGATTTATAATGTATCAAGTTTCAAACTTTTACTCTTTCCAAACTAGGAACAAAATTTGAGAAGTGACCAGAAGATGCATCGTGCTTTTTATCATTTTTAAACATTCTTGAACGAGGTAAAAGTTGCTTTGAAGATAGGCAAATCATATGAAAATCTGGAGATGTTAGGTATTTCTGTATCTGTCACTTTACCATAAAAAGGATTTCATAGTGATACACATTTGGGAAAGAAAAGCAGAGACTGTGTCTTTCTCAGCCACCAGGCAAAAAGGAGTCACTTATGCATCTGAGAGGAACTGGGGACTTTTTTCACCTGCAAATGCCCAAGGAAAAACAATCTGTAGATAGGAAAATGGCAAAGTGATTTTATCAAGGTACTGTACATATTATGCATTTGACAAGTACCTCTTGTTATTTTTCAAATATATTCAGTTTGATGGGTCCCTTAGTAAGGTTGCTTACCACATTTCCATTCATTTTGAAAGTCCCATATAGGCTCTGTGAAATCCTGGCTGACTGAAATCTATTTAATTTTAGCTTATCAGAATATTATTGGGTGAGATCTATTTGGTACCCATGCATTTCTCTACTCTGCTTGGATGTAACTTTCTTTACCTAAAAAAACCCAAGGGAATAAAGGACGAAAGTTCAAGAGCAGATTTTGTTGTTATTATTCCGGCTCATCACACAGTAATAAAACTATGGTTCCTAACCATATAGAGACATCCGTACAAAATTGTTTTCCTTAATGAAATAAAAGAATTGTTGGGGAGTAGAAAGCAAGACAAAGTTGGCTTAAAATTTTAGTCTAGAGTATGAGAGTAATGAATTGGAATTATTATAGAAAGCGAAGACTCAATTTCTGTATCACTTTTGAAAGATATTTAAGTTTTTAATTCAATAATCCTTACACTTTTTGATCACAGAAGAAATCCTTGCATTCTCAAAAATGCTCAGGACCCCAGAAAGCTTTTTTTTTTTTTTTAAGGAGGGTTATATATTATCAATATTTAGAGTGTTAGAAATTAAAGCTGAGTCATTTTTAAAATGCAACAATGCACCAGTACACATTTTGCTAGCAGGCAGAGTCCTGACTTTACACATATCATGTAACTCTGGAACAGTCACTGTACACTGGTAAGAGAATGGGAATAAAACGGGCAAAAATGTTTTAGTATTATTAGAATAGTTTTACTTTACAGACCCTCAGGAAGGGAATCATAGATCCCCCAGACCATCCTGGGACACACTTTAGAAGCACTATATTAATTCATTAATTTAAGAAAAATTAACAATGACTGCTCTGTACAGGGCACAGAGAGAGCACTATAGAGGTGCGGTTAACAAGACAAAGCCCTTGGCCACTTGATGCTTCTATTACTCAGAATGCTCAAGAATAAGTGTCTTGCAGGAAAGGTCATGTTTTCTTAGTGATAGTATGGTCTCAAAGTTCTGTGGACAAACATCGCAAATGGTTAAAAAATACTTGCATACAAAACTGACAGGTCAGAGGCTTATCTGAACCACTAAAATTTCTGTCCTTTATCACTGAACCTGTGATGATACACTGTATCTGAAAACATTCAAAGTGACACCATTTTAAACTTTAAATCATAACTCCCTTTTACCACATTCCCCAACTCAAGTAGGATGAGAAGAAAACTAGAATAGGAAAATCCAAATCAAATGACATGACCAAGGAGATAAACAGACACATTGTGATTCAATTGTGTAGCATCATTCTCTGAAGATTCCTGAGATTTTAACCTTCATGTTGAATAGGAATAGATAGACTTAGAACCAGCTAGACCTGGCGTCAAGGGCAACCAAGCCTGAGTCCAAGCTGTGAAACGGTGGGAAACGGTTCTACATCTCTGAGCATGTTTCTTCCCTTTGAAAATGAAAAAGAAAAAAAATGAGATTATTATGAAAGCCGGATTACATAAGGGATATGAATAACGTTTGGAACCTTTAAAGGATAATTAAGATATTACAATTGTTAGTTTTAATCCTCACAGTAAATGATGTCAGAAATTGTTATTTGTAATTACAGAGAGAAAATACAAGAGAAAATAACTCAAAGGACGTAGGAAAGACAATGAGTTGGATCCCTAATTCCTGGGTGAATTTAAGAGAAGGGAGTAATATTGGAGAGGTGTAATCAGAAGGGCCTCTGGTGACAATGACAAGAAGAGGCCCAGAGTGACATAGTGACATAGACATAAAATATGTGCCTCAGAGGGGAACTTTTTTTTGTTTTTCTTTTTGCAGGGGAGCAGAGGTGAAATGATTTTTTAAAAAGCAATTTATAAGCCTAAGGGATCCCAAGATGATTTAATGCACTGTGGCTTTCAGTTTATAGTAGATGAGAAACCTTTCAATTTTCATGGTTTCTTGATAAGTCTGGTAGTTACTGTAGAAGTTTTTTAGGTAACTATGAGCACTCAGACACAGAACTATGACTAGACTAGAAAAATGAGAAAAACAGAATGACTAGAATCTTACCTGTTTTAAGTAACAATAAAAAATTATAAATATTTCATTAGAAATATTCTTGTAATATTTTATCATGAAAATTATATTTTTACCTTTTAGGGTACATGATCAAATATTCAAGACACATTAGTTTTTAAACAGCTTTTTTAGAATATGCTTCACATCAAGACATATTAATTTGACAACAAAGAAAATAATAGGGTTACTACACATAACTTCAACTTTTTATTGCTCTTTTTTGTTCAATAACTTCAACTTTAAAGATAGCCATTTACATAGATGCCTATAGAAGAATGGATTTTAGGAATTATTTTATGGTTTATATGAACTTTTTCTTCCATTTTCAAGAAAGCTAAATCTCTGGAAAAGACCTCTAACCATTATTGCAAACAACTTAACTATGGCATAATTGATGATGTAGAAATGAGGAAAACAAGATGTGCTGAGATAAACAAATTAAGATCAATATAAAATGCAAGCCAAACTGTCTAGATCACCTATTATATTTAAATACAACTGGAGAGAAGGAGTTGGTGAATATAACTTTCATCCTGGATAAAGATTTCAGGAGTGCATATGATTATAACCATCTATACCTGAGAGCAGAACATTTGGCTACTTATCAAAACTCAGAGTCGCTTGTGAATTGATTTTTTGCCTTCTTAAGCTCACTTCTTCTATTGATACTGAATACAAATCTTTATCAATTCAGCAAATTCCTCTGCAGGCACTACATTCTGAATTTACTATGTAGCATAGAAACTGGAAAGCCCCAGTGTGTCATGCCGGGAGGAGTTTAGTACTTAATGAAGGCGTAGAATCCTATTGCACCAAGATGTCTAAAAACAGGACAAATAATGAGGATTAGGCGAATGGAGTGTACCTATGTATACCCGCACAGCTTTATATCTGATTTTGGGTTAAATTTGCTCTTGTTTGTTTTGATGGGGGTGCCACATTGATCCCTTATGGGGATCAGTGGCATGAGAAGGCAACAAGTTTGCATGTTTAAGCAAGGCAGAAAATGATTCATTGGACTTCTATCATTAATCTGCACTAGGTTACTAAATCCTTTTAAGATTTTAGATACTGCTATTGTATTCTTGTCAAGTAAAGATTACTTATGACTTGACTAGAATCCTGTGGTTTACACAAACATTTAACCCATACATTTAAAAATGTAGGTGATGTGGCAAAATTTATTGAAAATCACAATCCAACAAAACTAAAACATAAGGAAATTAAAAATCTGAGTAGTCTTATAGCTAGTAAAGAGATTGACACCACAATGCAAAGCTCCAGACCCAGAAGACATAAACAGTTTAATAAGTAACAACAAACTTACATTAAGTCCTCCAGAGAATAAAAAAGAGGGTATGTTCCTTAGTTCATTTGGTGAAGTTAGCATTGCATTGATATCAACAAAAATTACATGATGATTTTTCCTGTGAACATAGATATGACAATTCTAAGCCAAATCATAATAAATTAATTGAATTTGGTAGGTAAAAATATGATAATCACAACCAAGTTGGCTAATTCCAGGAACACAAATTCAGCTTAATATTACAAAATCAATTATAGCAATTCACCATTAAAAGAAAAGGAGAAAAAAATCATATAATTAATTAGATTTGGAAAAGCCCTTTAATAAAAACCTTATCTTTGCTTATCATTAAAACTTACAAAGTTAGCAGCAAATAAATAGAAGTCTAATCTGATAAAGAATAATCACAATATTCTATAGCTATCATCAAACTTAATAATGAAATATTGAAAGCTTTCCCCTTGAGTTCAAGAATAAATAAAACTACCACTATAACCACTTCAATTCAATAAACTGACCTCAGTGTAATAAAGCAAAAGCAAAAATAAATTGTATAAGAATTGGAAAAGAAGACTTAACACCCATAGGTGCTTATGTATAAAATCTAAAATGTTCTATAGATAAACAATATTAAAATAATAAGTGAATTTAGCAAGTTCATTAGATAGAAGTTCAATAGTATCTCCTTCCAATACAATAAACTAAAAATGAAATAGGAAAACATACTATTTATAATAGCATCAAAATTAAATACTAAAGAATAAACTAACAGAATATATTTTTCTAAATTTCTGTAGACACATATCAAGGACAATCTTAATAAACACACTGAAAGACTCAATGCATTAATGATACTAATTTCCTCCTAATTTATTATTAGGAGGAATAAATAAAACAAACAAACAAATAAATAAATAAATAAAATGTAATCTTAATTGAGATTCCAGAATGCATTTAAAGAATGGAATATCAAGTTTAAAAAATATATATTTTTATATTTATATAAAAGGGCACAAAATAATAGGCACAATGTTGAAGAAGACTCAATCTGGAAGACATATAATACTAAATTTGAAGACTTTCTATAAAGAGACCACAATTAAAACAATATGAAATTTGTTCAAGGATAAACAGGTAGAGCAGAAGAACAGAAGAGAGTCCAGAAATAGACTCATATGAATGGTAAACTGATTTTCAGAGAAGATGACACTAACACCTGTTTGGTAGAAAATATTGAATCCTACCTCATACAAAGTAGAAAATTCAGTTCAATGAAAGCTAAAAAAATATTTCAGTCTCATCAGTCATCAAAGACATGAAAACTAAACCCATTAAGGCAATACCAAGTACTGGGAAGAAACTGGTCCTTCCTTCCACTACTGCAGAGAGGGGAGTATAAATTCGTACCACCACTTTGGAAACCTATTTGGCAGTCTTAACTATACGTATCCTATGGTCATTATTTGCTCTCTAGTAAAGTTTTACAACAGTCAAAGGGTAGGCATTTAAGTTCTTTCCTTGATGCTTTATGATTTTATTGTTTTCTGGATGGTATTTATTTTTTTTCTTCTGTGAATTTCTAATTACTGTGGAACATAATATTTCTGTGTTGATTGTGTTTCTTGTCGTGTGTATTTTCCAGTTGTTTACTTAACTAAAAATTCTTAGCATCTGAATTAGTGTCCATTTTATCTCTTCCTTTCCTATGGTTTTCCATATTTCTTTTTCTTGCATTATTTCTTTGTCAAGAATCTTCACTAAAATTGCTGAATGTTAATGGCGATTGCCAAAATATCTTGTGTCAGACATTTTTAGGGACAATGTTTCTAATACTTTACATTGAAAAAGATGTTTTTGTAGGTTTCTCATAACTACTCTTTATTAAGGAAATTTTCTTCTATTCTTAATTTTTAAAGAGCTTATATTAAGAATGGGTGACAAATTTGATCAAATGCTTTCTGCAAGCCTTTAAAATTTATTTTATAATATAAATGTATATATTTATGTGCAATTTGTTTTATATGTTATTCTGTATCCCTTAATGCTGAAAGATCTAGAGTCTTAGACTGTCACTAGCTGGACTGGAGTGCAGAGGCCGGATCATAGCGAATTGTAGCATCGGCTTCTTGGGCTCAAGTGATCCTCCCACCTCAGCCTCCCAAGGAGTTGGGACTACAGGGATGTGCTATTGTGTCAGGCTAATTAAAAAAAAATTATTTTATAGATAGAGTCTCATCATGTTGTCCAGGTTAGTCTTGAACTCTTGGCTTTGAGTAATCCTCTTGCCCCAGCCTCACAAAGTGCTAGGAGTACACACATGAGCCACTGCACTCTGAAACATCTTTTACTTTTATATAATTCTTTGAATATATCCCTGTTTCCTATTTGAAAATATTTGTGTGTGTGTTGCATCAGTGTTTATATACATTTTTCTACTTCTTTTTTATTTTAGGATCAACATAATGCAAGGTTTTAAAATGAGTTGAGAAGATTTACCTCTTTTTCTGTCTTCTATGTCAGAAAATACTGTTTTCTTGATGTTTTTGAAGAACTTACCCACAAAATCACTTGGACTCATTCTTTGTTAGAAGAACATCTTGCCAGTTTTCTACAACCATTTAAAAAAAATGTTTTTCTTAGATTTACAACATTTTCTGTAGTAAATTAGAGAAATATACATTTTCCTGGTGGGAGACTGTTTTTCCTAGGTTTTCAAATGTATTGATATATACAGGTTTTGCAGATTTTTGATGGCTGAAATCCTCTCTTTATGAGCAGTTAAAGACTATTACAACACTATTGATATATTTTCTGTTTTCTCTTACTGATCAAACTTACCAAAGTTTATCTTATTTTTAACAATTTTATTGTATTTTCAAAGATTCATAATTTGGTTTTAATGACCAAATCTATGACTTTTTTTTTTTAAATTATAAGACATACCTTCACATTTCACCACATTTACATTTAACTTTTGTCAGGTTCTCTACACTTTCTAAAATGATACACTGACCTTCTCTATATGGTTCCACTTGGCCCCATTTCAGTACATGGGTTACCATTATAAGATTGTTTATTATTCTGCCAAATTTACCTTAAAATATAATCAGTTTAAAAGGATGTGAAAGTCCAAATGTAATTATGACTGTTCGTCTCTTCCTTTAGCCTCCTAAAGCATTATATCCCCAGTTGAACCCAGCCTCATAATACCACGTTGGAATTTTCACTGGCAGGTCCCTGCTATTTGCTTCTTCTATCTACTCTTCAATAATTAAATAGGGCAATTTACGCAAATCTAATATTTTATTGTGCACTGGGGTCATCCAGTCCTGGTTAGAATTACAATTGTTTTGCTATCATTTATTGTTTGACATTCCAAATATCCTCTGACATTTGAGAATATTGATATATACTTCAACAGGCTAAACACTACAAGTAACTTCTTTATGTGCAAAATTAGAAAGTAAGCATTTCGTGTGCTATTTGCCTGTCTTCTTGACCCTCTCATAAAACTGGACTGTGTAAATGAACTCTAAAATATTGTACCTAAGAAATAACCTTTCCTGCATGTTTGATCAGTCAGCTGTCACTGTAAGGGAAGAGTGTAAATGTTTCAAAAGATTCGCTTGGACACAAAGCCGGTTATGCCTTTCTCCCCCTGGTGGCCTACAGCACCGTAAGCCACTGGCTTACAACAACAACAACAGCACACTGAAAAATAAAAATTTGTCCCAACTGGCTGGCATTTTACTTTCTTCGGGAAATAAAGGAAAAGATGTCCCTGAAACTTCCAACAGCACAGCTCAAATTGAGAGGCAGGCCGACAGCTACTTTTGCAAGAAGCAAAAGTTGCCATTTCCTTGATAGTTTCAAGTCTCAGAGCTAACATTGGTGTAAAACCCCCAAGTCGTTTTACTGCTCACTTCCTGATTTACAGCTTTCGGGAAGAGAGGATTGTCTTGCAACAGACATTGATAAGAAAGTGAAAGGCAAGATATAGTGAAAATGATGTTTATAGAGAGTATGTATAAAAATACTTTGAATGTAAACATTTATTTACCTGCCTGGCTGTTCTGCCGTCTCTTTATCTCTCTCTATGCATTATGATCAATCTAACCCCAGGTGGATTTTGTAGAAATGTATTGGGCAGATCAGGATGCTTATTTGCACGTGTTTCAAACGGACACATCAGTTATAGACTGTAAAAATAAGCTACCTTTTTCACATCTGTTCTCTTCAGATCTTCATGATTGCTGAAGTTGAGCTGTTTTCACACAGGGAAGAAAAAGCCCACACCCTCTTTGCTCTGCAAACTGCCATTCATTTCAGGAAAATAACTGCCTGTTTGGCTGGACGTCCAGCTGCTTGTCATGTTGGACCATGTGGCGTCTGCAGCTGAGTCCAGCTGTACAGCCAAGATCAGTGCCCTAAGGACCCAGCACAAAAACGCTGTGATCCCTGGCGGTGACAGGGTCTCTGCTAACAAGCCTCTAGACATCCAAGATGAAATGTCATCACCCCAGCACAGCGATCTCGGAGGATGAAACAAAGCATCTAAAGACCTTTAATAGCACCAGAGTCTGGGAAATAAGGGAAGCATCCCAGGTGGAGCTCCCCACTCTACAAAGCTGATATCAACTCTGTGAGCCATTGTGACCTCTTCTCCATCACCTCTATCCCCAGTACTCAGAAAGGCAGTGATAACTCATAGTAACAGGTTTTCCCATAATTGAGCTTGAAGCACTTCTGGATCTTATTGTTATTATCCATTACTCAGTAAGAAATCATTAAATGTCTATTGTGTACAAATCCCTCTGCTCAAAGTTGAGGTAGACAAAGAATTGCTAGTCAGATTCTCCACCTTCATGGAGCAGCAGAGAGGAATCACTTAATTTTTATTTCAGGTCCCCTACCCTGCTGTGTTAGCTGGGTTCTTTAATCTTGGGCTTTCTTGGGGTTCTTGCATCTTTCCATGTGGTTTCAGGATGTAGGAGGTTTAAGATGAGCCTGGCAAATGAGTCCACCTTATCTGTTAAAGATCTGTCTACAAAGGTTATCCTGAGGTGTCTTTCCTCCTGGTTAGAATACCCCTTCTAGTCATGGCCTCTTTGCTGTTGGGAGCACCTGAACTATTTCTACAAGTTTGCCCAAGGCACCATCTTGCAAAATGTCCTTCCTCTCTTGGGTCTTGTCACTTCCTTGGAGAAACTTCTGGGTATCCTAGACTGCCTTGCCCTTTGCAAGGAAACCTGTTAAGATTGATGTGGGTATTTCTACTTCCCTTTATGTCTGGAGAGGTCATTTTATTTTTTTTTCCACCACAAGTTCTCTTTTTCATTGCCTCTGGCTAAGATGTTTTGTCTATACCCTGAATTCTCCCTTTCTAGGCATGTAGTCTTATAAAAAACAAACAAAACTAGAAAAATTAAGAGGTTGTTTTGGCTTTTAGCGATTCTATGACTTTCCTGAGGTCTGCCGGAGTAGGGAGGTGGGAAGGGCTGGGAGAAGGGGGAAAAAAGAAACAGTAGAGAAACCCCCAGTGTTTGCAGGCACGTGGAACCACTCACCGCCAAGCGCTGCAGTGCTAATTAATATGAACGCTGGGAAGAACTATTTGGTCCAATTTGTTAAAGCTGAGCATAAGCACAGCTATGACTATGACTAGAAATTCGACTCCAGGGTTCACTGAATCTAATTACACGCATAGTACACGACAGAAATGTGTGCATATTTCCACCAAAAGAAATGGACTAGAATGCTTATAAAAGTATAGTAGCCGCACACAGGAAACTACCAAATATCCATCTATAGTAACACAGACAAATACATCATGGTAGATTAATGTAATGAATACTGTCTGGTTTGGAATCAACAATTTAAGCCCGCATGCTGGAGATATTGATAAGTTTCACCCAGAAGTCAGGTACAAAAAGCACATATTGTATGATTCCAATTATTAATATATGAAGTTCAACTATAGGCAATACTAGTTTCTGCTGTTGGTAGTCAGGATATTTGGTGACTAGCAAAGCATTTGAGAGGGGTGTCTAAAGGGCTGGTAATGTTCTGTTCTTGATTGGGGCACTGATTTCACAAGTGAGCTGATCCCTTTGCATATATGCAATTTTTTAATATACCCATTGTACCGGGAGGAATACTGTCCCTTCAAAACTTATCGCCACTTGTAATTTCTCTACATGGGACCTAATTTCGAAATAAAGTCTTTGAAGATGCAATGAAGTTAAAATGAGGTTGTACAGGATTTAGAGTTTGCTCTGATACGATGACTTGTGTCTTTATAAAAGAGGAAAATCTGGACACAGACACAGAGGGAAGAAAATCGTGCAAAGTGAAGGCAGAAACAGGCACGAAACAACCCAAGAAAAGGACCACCAAGATTTCCAGAAACCACCAGAAATAGGAAGAGAGGCACGGAATACATTCTAACCTTGCTGACATCTTGGTTTCACACTTTGGAAATCCAGAACCGTAAAACAATAAATTCATGTTGTTTTAAGATACATAGTTTGTGGCAATTTGTTACTGAAACCCTAGGAAACCAATATACCTTATTTATAATTCTTGGCTTAGGTTATAAAAGAGAAGCTTTTAAAGTGAGTATGGTTCAAAGAATTTGGGGAAGATTTAGAACACAGTATGTAGTCAATAGAATGCAGTAAGTCGTCGGTATGGAACACTCAACCGTGATTTAATCCTTTAAAGCTCTATTAAACTAGCTCTGATCTTTTAACAAATGATAGAAGCCGGGATCTCTTTCTGTGACTACTTCTACGAGTAATGGCACTTGCAGAAGTTTCTTTAAGATAAGGGTCAGGAAGGCGTCTGGTGGTTGGGCTGTTTTCCTCCAGGTCAGATTCTCCACCTTCATGGAGCAACCGAGAGGAATCATTCAATTTTTATTTTGGGTCCCCAATCCTACTGTGTTTAGTTTCCTTGCTAAAACACATAATGCTGAAGCCCCAGCTCCTTTCTAGATGTGGAAAATAACAAGTTGCATGTGCTGTGGGCTGTCGTCAATCTCTGTCAGGGGTGAAAGCACAGTCACTAGAAACTGGCATTATCCTGGCTATGGATATGGCTATGTTTTTACGTTGTCCAGTATTTTCCAGGCACTATATAATGCACAACCATTAGTACTGAGCATGTTTTTAAAACATGCCAGGACAAATATATCCAAAGAGCTCCATCCATCACGATGGCTACTTTGGCACCACACACCCCACCACGGCCGCCATCACTCAAAATGTTACTGGAACTCCTCTTGTGGAATTTCCTTCAAATCTGGTTAATGAACCACACAAGAAAATCAGCCTCATAAATTTATAGTCACACATAATTTTGACCGTTAAGAATGTAATCTTGCTTGATGTCTCTTACCCACCTCATCTATCAGGATTGACTTTGAATAACTTTTGACCATTTTCTCAAATAAAACCACCATCCGTGGAGAAATATTTGCCTCCAATGAGCACATCCAAAAGAATAATAGCTTTTAAATGGCCTTTCCTAAAGGATGCTTAACACAGTGACTGGCAAAGGGTTGACACCCAATCAATATGTGTGAAATCGCTCTGGATGCAATGTGTGGGTTCTGAGGACAGTCTCCCCAAAATTCCTGAAATTGAAAAAAAAAATGTATCACAGTACCCCAGAAATTCCTGAAATTGATTTTTTAAACTATGTATTATAGGCAGGAAATGATAGTCAACTGTGTGTTTAAATGTAATCCATGTTGAAAGTAAATTGATCACTTCATTGGGACAGTGTGAAACATACCTTCCTTACCTGTAGGAGACAAAATTTTATGGATTTACAAATGGTATACAAAGAGCACACATGGAACTATACTTATCATTAGGTTTTGCTTCTGTTTACTTTTTATTTTCCTGGATGATGGATCGCGTAGTGAAACGTGATTGTGTGGGAATTTTTTTGGTGTTCCATTTTGCAGCTTCACACCATCTATTTTTTTTTTTTTTTTTTTTTTTTTTTTGTCAAACTATAACTGTGAATCTGGAGGTTACATTTGTAAAAGCAGCAGGGAAGCAGCTGAACAGACTGATACAAAGACTAAAGTCACCAGCGCCCTGGTAACTAATACACAGTACTGGGTACTATCAATTGTTTTCTCACGCCGAGAACTCTGCTGGATAAGGTTCAGTGAGGAAAAAATGGATTTTAACTGTAGGACTGGACGACAAGTGTGACTGAATTGTCACCAGAAAAGAAAGTGACTGAAGATGTTAAACAAATGAGGTGTTTTAGCCCTTCACATGTGCTAATATTTTGCTTTTGTAGCCTTATCACATAATCTGCCCTATTTTAACTTAATTTTTATTAAACCATAACCGTATACATTTATGGGGTACGATGTGATGATTCGATGTACAATGTGGAATACTAAAATCAAACTAATTAACATAACCATCACTTCACTAACTCATTTATGTGGTAAGACATTTATAATATACTCTTAGGCTCAGGGCCTGTGGCTCAGCGGCTAGGGCACCAGCCACGTAGACTGGAGCTGGTGGGTTAGAGTCCAGCCTGGACCTGCCAACCACTAATGACAGCTACAACCAAAAATGGTCAGGCATTGTGGTAATTGCCTGTGGTCCCAGCTACTTGGGAGGCTGAGGTAAGAGAATTGCTTGGGCCCAAGAGTTTGAGGTTGCTGTGAGCTGTGATACCATAGCACTCTAGGAAGGGTGACATAGTGAGACCCTGTTTCAAAAAATAAAAACATAAAAAAACTATATATATATACTCTTAGTTGTTTTGAAGTGTACCCTTGCATTGTACACATTAGGTGAGATCTCGCCAAATATGCTCCCTCCACTCACCCTCCTCCCTCCTCTCCTCTCCCCCCTCCCCTCTTTCTTTCTGCACTAAATTTGTGTTTTATCATTCATATGAATGTGTAAGTGTTTATACATTGGTTTCATAATAGTATTGAGTGTATTGGATACTTTCTTTCTCATTCTTGAGCTACTTTACTAAGAAGAATATGTTATAGGAGAAGATTTTTGCAGGTTATGTTTCCGACAAAGGTCTGGTCACTGGCTTCTTCACTAGTTACTCTTCCAAGTGTATAATAGCAGATCAAAGGAAAGCCACTCATGTGTTTTCAAAGTGAACACATAACCTTAGGCTTCAAATGTGGCTCAACTTGAAGGTACATAAAATAGTGCAGTCACTCAGGAAAAGAATAGACGGTTTCTCAAAAGTTCAAATGCAGAGTTATCATATGACTCAGCCATTTCTCCCCTAGGGATCCAAGAAGAGTGAAACTCAGTCCACCTTTCACAAGCTTGTACAGTAATGTTAACAGAAACATTATTTGTAACAGGTAAAAAACAGAAGCAACTCAAATCTTGCTAAATGGATAAAGAGAAGCTGAGACATTTTAATAAATTGAAAGCCATCTAATTTATCCATACAATGACAGAGTATTCCTGGGCAATAAAAAACAATGAAGCAGCGACATGTGCCGCCACAGGAATGAAGCTTGAAAATATTAGACTGAGTGAGGGGAGGCGGCACTGAGGACCACAGACCGTTTATAAGGACTGTGAAGAGCAGGCGAATCTACGGGGATAGAAACTAGATCAGGGGCTGCCAGAGGCAGACGGGGACTCCCTATGGAAGACAGGGACTTCAACTGTCCCTTACAATGGATGTAGAGTTTTGGGGAGAGTGACAAACTGCTCTAAAAATTGATTATGGTGATGGCTGCAAAAACATGTGAATGTACTAAAAATGATTGAATTGTATGGTATGTGAATTCTATATCTTAATTGATTCCTTAAAAATGGCTCAAATCTTTTTCGAAAGTTCCAAGCCCTAAATCCTATGTTAAAAAGACTTTCTCCCTGTGTAATGTCAATTCTCCCAGGGAGAATACAGGAAGGGAGGTTGAACTTTCTGTAACTGACAAAACCTCAATTTCTGTTGTTTCTCCACCAATAAAATGGGGTAGAAAGACTTTAGCTGTTGAGATTTGTTGCTTTCCTGGAGCATACCATGTGACCAGGACACAGCGAGAGGCCCTGATAGTTCAGATCTTGCAAACAAACTAGCCCTTCAGATTCTGCATTAGCCTCTGACTTTTCTGAGTTTGTTCAATGTCTCAAAAAGTTGAGACCATCACATAAGTATTTCAGGAAACTTCAGTCTCCTTTGTAGCCATAAACTCTGTTCTAATTGGAGTTTCCTTAGGAAATCAACACTGATCAAAGCCACTTCTGTAATTTTTTAAAGTCTCAGTCATTGGGCATTTATTTGTGTCAGAGATTTTTCTAATTATATGTATCTTCTCATATTTGATCCTTACAACAAGACATTGTTTAACACCAACGGGACACCATGCAAAATGGAAACAACATTCTCAGTGGCCCTAAATTTTGACAACCCTGGTGGCTCAGAGGGAGGTGCAGAGCCTTGCCCAAGTTTATAGGGTATCTATAAAGTTCATGTGCAATTTACTGTGGTAAATGAGTTCCAATACCGGGTCTATGTATCAATTAATAACATGGACCATGGTCAATTGCTTATGCTCTTTTGGCCTCATTTCTCTTGGCTTTAGTATCAAAATGGTAATAATTTTATAATATTATTTTTAAAGATGTTCAATGAGGTAATCCTTTTACAGAGGTCATTACAGTGTCTGCTACATTACAAAGTTATCAACAACTGTCAACACTGTATGATTTTATGACTACATTATAGGATAATTACATTACTGACTCTGTCCACACCTCAGAAGGAACAGTGGAATGCCAGGACTATCCCCTTATTCTCAGAGATAAAATTAGGTCTTCTAATCATGGGTGGATGAATGAAGAATCAATCGTTGATATTTTGCCTACCTTAATCAGCTGCAAAAACACCAAACTCAAATATATACATCTGTACTTGTGACCCCTGAGCAGGCAGAGCTGTGTGCTTCAGAACAGGTGAACCAGGTTTACAGAGCTAAGCACTGCGGCTTGTTTTGCCTCTATTTAGCTGTGAACCAGCATGGGAGAGTATTTAGTTATCTCAGTTCCCCTGCACTAAACACCTGTATTTGAGAAATAATCCATCAATATGACTTTTTAAAAAATCAATGAAAATACTCTTTATGCACTAATATGGAAGCTCTTCAAAATAAAAAGAAAAAAGAAAGAAAAGAGGGTTGAAGTGTGTATTTTATGATGAAATTGTTACAAAGGGGATGACTGTGAATACGCAGTTGGGGTGCAAAATGGCATTATGGATTAAAATACATGCATGAACAGTAGTTAACTCTGAGGGAGGTGAGGAAATGTGTGGACACCAACAGCCAGAAGGAGTGAGATGTGTCCTCCAGGTCAGGCAATTCTTTCCAATTTATACTTGGGAAGGAATTACTTATTCAAAACTTGAACATATAATAAATAATCTCTTGAATGACTTTCTGGTTAAGGAATGTTGAGGAAGCATCCTCACATCGCTGTCTAAGAAAATGAACCAATATTGTTGAAAAGCAGAAAAAAAGGGCATGGAAAATTCTTACCACTCAGGAAAGAAAATACAAATGAAGACACAAGTGCTTTCAATTACCATATTTATAATTATGTATCTAAGAGTAGAAAAGTAACGCCACAGAACAAAAGGAGAAGCCTTTGATGATGGTGATTGCCTGAGAAAGGCTGACCAGGTAGACACCATTGCATGGCAGAAGATCATGACCTTGAGGCCAGTTGTGTGGAGTCATGTCCAAGAACAGTCTGGCTCTCACCATTTCAAATCAGAGAATTGTGAACTCATAATGCCCCCCAAATCCAAAAACTCATAAAAAGAAAAAGAAAGAAAATTGTTTGTGTACATTACCTATGTTATATAATATTAGGCAGAGCAAAATTAATGCAAAATAAATGCATTTATCTTAGAAAGTAAAAACATATCAAGTACATAAACCGAACTTATTTTGTGTTGATAAAATAAATCAAGATTTATCTGAAAATGAAAAAATACTTCTTTCACAACAGGAAGATCAGACCATCACCCATGCCCTGCATTATGGCAAATCACTTTACAATTATTACACAGTCTGATTAAGAAAAAAACAGTAATGACACTGTTGATTATTTACAAAAGAGATTTACAAAAATTCCATTGGATTCATCTGAATAATAAATAATCTGTATACTATAAGCTCCTCGAAGTCAAGATGGCCTTACCTCCTACCCCATTTTTGGGCATGTAATGACATTCAGGTCTGACTGTTTTCAAATTGATTTAGAGCTAAGTGACCAAGCTCTGCTTTAATGAACAGGTGGTGGGTTGATATAATTTACAATCTCCCCCTTTCCTGTCAGAAGGAAGGATTGGTCCCAGAATGTTAGGCCATCTAGTCTGAGATACTTATCGTATGATGAATTTTTACAAAAACAAAAGAGCAAAGACTGACTCTGGGTTCCTCCTCTGGCCAGTGGTTGACTTTTATATCCAGAGAAGAAAAGAACTAAATGATTTAGCGGCTGCTTTGGGCCTGTGGTCATGTTTGCCTGGGGTTGATTTTTAGACTAGGGAGACTATTGCACAGAACACATAACGTTTGGATTGAAGTCTGCCACTTCCATCTGTGTGACCTTGGACAATTGGCTTTAGTTAAGTGTTAGTTTTCCTTGTTGATAAAATGGGGTGAGTGA
>NW_003852407.1:23419651-23425301 GCF_000181295.1 Otolemur garnettii
ATATCTCATCAGGCTCCTGACTACTCTTTTTTTCTAGTTCCCACACTTTGGGAGTCTATCTGTGGAGTTTTGTCCATATATACAGCATGGATTAAACTGGATGAATTTACCCTCCTTGGAAATTTGGTGAAACATGTTTGTTATTCTTGGCTCCCATGCCTCCCCTCAGCTCTACCCTTCTCTGCACCACTGCCTGAACAGCCTAAGTCTTAAATTTCCCCCTTGTCTCATCATCCCAACTACCCTCTGCTCTCTGGTTTGATGTTCTGGTTTTTTTTTTAATTGAGTCAACAACTCTACTTAAGTACCGCAATGCAGCATTTTTAACTGTGAAATCTTATGATCCTTGGTGAAACAGCTCCTGCCAAAGAAAATGTTTTTTAAGTATCTTTATACAGAAATAAATACATTTATCCCTAAAATTAGACTGAACACAATCAAGTTCTCAGTGATTCAGAGGTGCTCAGGACCTTTAAGTGGCGTATGGCTGTTATCATGCATATCAATTTTCATGGTGTGCTGTGTGAGCATTCTGATTATTGGAGTTTACCGTAAATGGGCCTCTGATCCTCTGTGATCAATGAGTCTCACTGTCAACTATCCTTGACTGGCATTTTGTCAAGCCTTTGTGTCTGACCATTCTTTATTGCTGTCCTTGCCTTGAGTTTTTCTATTGACCTGAATAGACTCTTCTGTTAATTTCTGGAGAGTTATCACTCTTACTCTTCTACTGCTTATTCATGCAGAGCTGATTATTGCTATTTCATGTCTATATTTAGAATTTTCTCTATCACATAGATAAGCTTAGTCCACTACTCCTATAAACATAACAGTGGCTACTATCTGACAAAATTCTTTATGGGATTTTTAGAGAAATTCTAAGACAGTGGTAGATCTAGACGTAGGCAAAGAAGAGAGTCTTTTTATTGCATTGTTTATAGGACACTGGAAACCCTATTTCCCAAATATCTCTCCTACCAGTTTTCCTTAATGGCAGATGTCCCTACCACTAGAATAACCTGTTTTACTAACATACTCTATTCAGGATGTCTCAGTTTTATAGAGGGTCATTCCTTCAGGCATAAAGGTACTTTTATCTACAACCAACTTAGACAGATTTTGAAATTTCATTGTCAAGTTATTTAACTACCTCCTGACTGAAAGAAGAGGCTAGGTCTTAGGAAATGCTAAAGAAGACGGGAATGTTTTGAAGTGGAAGACTAGAGAGAAGATATGAGGAAATATTTAAATTATGAAAGATAGAGCAGTAAAAGCTGGTGATTGACAGTTTTTGTCAGGTGGTAGGATTGTTGTTCAGATTTGTAAAACAGAAAAAAAATAGGAAGGGAAGATGGGGCCAGAAAATTGGTGTTACGTTATGATGGCGTAGCCTGGAGACACAAGGAAGAAATGGAGGGGCAAGAGGGACTCACGGGGCACGGCTAGGCAAATAACCTCAAGTCACAAGGAAAGACTTAGATGGCAGGTAGAACACAAATAATGCGAGGGAGGAGAGGCCCAGGACACCACAGACACACAGAGGGAGCTGGGCCTTGTAGGATTTCACCCCATTCCTGGGCAGCAAGTTTCAGTGGCTGATGTCTTGAGATTTGCCCAGCCCAGGCCCAGAAGTGATTGAGCAATTACAACTGACCCTCAGGCCTCAACTGGCAGATGTGACAGAGATTGTCAAGGCCACACATACGTGCTAGACACTACCTTTGTAGTGTCTGCATGCAAACCAGACTGTGCCCTGGAAAATCAATTCTGCACCCAAAAGCTCTAAATATTACTATTATCTGTCCATCGCTTTGGCATCTAAGCTTTCCCGTTCAGAATTCACATCTTTCTCTTTGAAACGAGGTACCTCATTAAGATCTTCACAGGGACTGCCAGGAAAACTTGAGAAGTCTCCCATTTGGTGATCCTTAGCACACACTGCCCAAAGTGGCATTATATTACCCAAACTGCCAGCTGTCCTTTCTGCTGATGGAAACTTTTGTGGCAGAGTGCAAATAGCTCAGCAAGTGATTTTAGGGTGGATGTGAAATTTCCGCCGCACTGCCAAAGGGGGATTTCTCGGGAGCTTTTCTCCACGTCATTTTCCACAAACATCAAGTGGTGCCCAGTGGCAGCTAGACTGACACTTACTGAATCTCTCCCTGTTTTTGCTTACGCTGAGGTAAGCTTTTGGTGTCAGCACATAGATTGCATGAGGATAAAGAGGCGATTCTCTGACCTATCACCGTATTCTGAGTTCATGCAAGGGCAGCAGCAATTTTAATTTGCCCAGTGGAGGCTCTGGAACATTTGGTGACATGAAGCTCTGAGCTAAGAGAGGAATTGCAGTGAGCTTATCCCATCTCCCAGTCAGCTGAGCTGACCGAACCCTACAGTCATGGCACTTTTGCAGATGGGCCATGCAACATTTAAAGAAAAAAATCAAATCTTTAGGCAGATGGGAAAAGACAAGACCTTATGAGAAGAAGCCTCCATGAGAAAACATACATGAAAAAGAACAGATAATTTGATATAGAATATAGCTTTAGGGGTGATTTACATGTGGTGAGATTACTGTATTTTAAAGAATATTTCCAACTGTGAAGAAAATGGTAACTAAAAATGCGTTTGGGTGACTGTGGCGGAAGAGCCTCTTGAACATTTACCAGACCCTTTCTTTCTTTCCTGTCTGAGCACACAGCTCAACTGCAGTTTTTTTTAATTAAATCATAGCTGTGTACATTAATGCAGTCATGGGGTACAGTGTGCTGGTTTTATATACAATTTGAAATATTTTCACCAAACTGGTTAACATAGCCTTCATGGCATTTTCTTAGTTATTGTGTTAAGACATTTGTATTCTACATTTAGAAAGATTCACATTTACCCTTGTAAGATGGACCATAGGCGTGGTACCACCAATCACCCTCCCTCCACCTAGCCTCCCCCCCCCTTCCCCATATTGTTAGACTATAACTGGGTTATAGCTTTCATATGAAAGTTATAAATTAGTTTCATAGTAGGGCTGAGTACATTGGATACTTTTTCTTCCATTCTTGAGATACTTTGCTAAGAAGAATATGTTCCAGCTCCATCCATGTAAACATGAAGGAGGTAAAGTCTCCATCTTTCTTTAGGGCTGCATAATATTCCATGGTGTAACAATTTATTGATCCATTCATGGGTCGATGGGCACTTGGGCTTCTACCATGACTTAGTAATTATGAATTGGGCTGCAATAAACATTCTGGTACAAATATCTTTGTTGTAGTGTGATTTTTGGTCTTCTGGATATATATCTAGTAGAGGAATTATAGGATCAAATGGCAGGTCTATTTTTAGTTCTCTAAGTGTTTTCCAGACGTCTTTCCAAAAGGAATGTATTAGTTTGTATTTTGCACCTCCTTCTTGTGGCCATGAGACTGGCTTCTCCCAAATGATTCTGGGACGTGGCTAATGTGTGCCACTGCCCACCCCGTCCTACAGCTGCCTCCCTCAAAAGAATTGCTTTTGACCCCCTTCAGATTGGCAGGTAAAGGGATTATGCCCCCAGGCAACCTTGTGAAGTTTTGTGTTAAGCACAGCAGAGCCACGCCACAATTTGGAAGATAAGCAGGTGCCTGTGGGTCATCGCTTGGAAAGCAAGTGCCCAGGGATAAGGAAATGCTCTCTGTGGACTTTGCATAGGCAGGAAATAAGTGTCTTCTGGGATTTTACCTTCATTTGGGGATTTTTGGGATTAGTTACAGAAGCTTAACTGATACAACCTTAACTAATACCCTAGCTAATTCCAACCATCTCTGAAAACTTTCAAGCAGAAAGTCACTTGTGTTTTTTTCTGGCAGTCCAGGCTTTATTATAATCAGCTATGGGTGGTGTCAGGCTACACACAGCCACACCATGAAGGGCCAGTGAAGAAACTGGTATCCCAAAGGATACACAGGGGGACAATGGGAAGTTGCTGCTACATGTACTTTTATTTAGAAAAGATTCCTTACAAAATTTTATAAAATATTTACAAATATTTCTCTATGTGTTTCTCTATAAATACAAAAAATGTAAAATACAATATAACATAAAATATAAGATGAGTTAATTTTCCTAGATACAGCAACCTTTGGGACCCCCATAGATCAAATAGTAGGATATTTGAGAAGCATCTATGTAATATCAGGTAGTTTTTTCATTCCCCTGCATTTCTCTGGCAAATATGCATTATTTGTTAGCAGGAAGCTACTTAAACACAAAGAAAAACATTCGGTTTTGGAATAGTTTTGCCTATTAATCTGGAATTTTTCTTAACATACTGTGAGGGAAGCTCCTTCTGGTGTTCAGCTGCTCCGGGTTTTGCCAGCTTGCAATCTCAGGTGGTACATTTAGGTAGAACAATGCTTTCCTAGGAAATTTGTGTGGTAGGAGGCAGGTGACTCCTGAAGACTCGGCAGAAACAATTGAAGAGTAATCTCTGGGAAGCCCTTATGTTTGAGTGCTTTTTCTGGAAGCAAGCAACTAGCCCCGGAGACAGTATTTACATCATGACTGGAGCTAATGAGAGGAAAAGGAGGAAAAAAAAATATGTTCAGAATTTATTCATATGAAGAAATATGTTCATTGTGTTCAAAATAAATGAGAAGTTTAGAAAGAGATCAAAAGGCCTCTCCATGAAGGTTATCTGGCTTTACACAAGCGCAGAGCTCTAGGCAAACACAACACCAATCCTCTAAGATTTGGGGGTCTACAAAATAAATTTCCAAGGGGGAGGGATGACTGTTGAATCATCCTCCTTGAAATTACCCGGGGTGGGGGGTTCCCCTCATCCTCACAGTCAGGTGGACTCCCCATATGTCCAGCTATCCTCTCCCTTCCATGCTTTCTAAACTACTGTCTGGTTGCAAATAATTTCACTTCCAAAAGCACCACGAGGGCATGCTGGAGTTTACACAGTATTTGCACACACATATATTTCACATACATATATATATATGAATTTTAAAAAATTTCCCCAAACATGGTATTACATACGGTTAGTACTAAATCCCAATGAGAACAAATAAAAAATAAAGGTAAACATAAGGAAACACACACACATACACACACACACACACAGATGCACAGATGCACTCGTATGTGTCTGATGCTCTCAAAGAAACAGAGTTCTGCAGGCATGAAGGCCTGGCACCATTCCATATTGGCTTCCTAGGATAACTAGCCTAAGGCCTGCTTCCCTGGGAGAGCATCCGAGCCTTCCGAGCCTTTCTGGCTTCCACGCGATTGTCTATCGCTTTCACAGCCAGAGTCAATAAAAAGGTCCCTTCTACCACCACCCAGATAAGGCCCTTTTCTCATCCGTCGAGTCTTCCTCCATCATTCGCAGTGCTGGTTGTGAGACTGTTTAGTAATTTCCACCTACCAGGTTTTAAGTCATTTTAAAATAATCAACATCCATACTTTGAAAGTTCCAGGAAAGAAAATAATCTCTGTGATGAAAAATGGGTTAATGTTTTTCTCTGTAGATCACTGTCTGATCATTTTTGGGAAACTATTTCAACACATAAAAATGTATTAAGTTGAGCTTACTAATTGAATTATTCTATTCCTTTAGGTCAATGACTTTTTTCTATCTCTGTACTGAATTTTTAAATTCATAAAC
>NW_003852407.1:23425421-23434970 GCF_000181295.1 Otolemur garnettii
TTTTTTTTTTTTTTTTGACTTGGCCTGTAGGTCCAGATGCTACAGTTCTCAGATTATGGCCACATGCTAAACTGTGAGAGGTGCAGCCTGAAAGTTGTCACTTTGCAAACACAAGAGGAAGCCTCACTGTTCCCAGGGCTACCTCCTTGCAGCCTCTTGGGTTAGGATGACAGACCCTCGCACAGCTCATTGGAACCAGGGGGATGAGCACGTCTTCCCTGAAAATCACTGTGGCTGGAGTTTTGCCTTCTCATCAGTGACCATCAATCTCTAGCTAAAGTTCTTTCCAGACAACTAGTTGTTTTGACCCACCTCCATCGCTGAGCTTTCTTTTGGTTCCAAGACTGTCCCTGTTCAGTCTTTCCACTTAGATTCTGTCGAAGTCTGGGGTCCTACTCAGAAGTGCCAGGCTTCCCCCAAGAGACATACTCAGAAGTCATCCTGATAGTGGAAAGAGGGTCACATTTAATCCCATCTCTTCAGCTCCACCTTCCATCTTGGCAACACACACTTTCCTCAGATAACTGGCTGGACAGGATCAAAACCATTCAATGATCTTAACATCCAGTATATGAGAATTAGGTCCAGAAAGCAGACAGATGATTCTGAACGAAGGATAAAGCATTTCACTCTTGTTCTTTCCAGCCCCCTACCATTCTATTATTCAGAGTATGAGCTGCAGTTTTTTAAATGAAGAAAAATGTTTCACCTTAAAAAAACTAACTGGAAAAGAAAATCATGGTGGTACTTTGCTAAGAAGAATATTCTCTAGCTCCATCCAAGTAAATATGAAGGAGGTAAAATCTCCATCTTTCTTTAGGGCTGCATAGTATTCCATGGTGTACATATACCACAATCTATTGATCCATTCATGGGTTGATGGGCACTTGGGCTTCTTCCATGACCTAGCAATTATGAATTGGGCTGCAATTAACATTCTAGTACAAATATCTTTATTGTAGTGTGATTTTTGATCTTCTCAATATATACCTAATAGAGGAATTATAGGATCAAATGGCAGGTTTATTTTTAGTTCTCTAAGTGTTCTCCAGATGACTTTCCAAAAGGGATGTATTAGTTTGCAATCCCACCAGCAGTGCAGAAGTGTTCTCTTTTCTCCACAACTATGCCAGCATCTGTGATTTTAGGATTTTGTGATATGGCTAATCTTACTGGTGTTAAATGATATCTCAAAGTAGTTTTGATTTGCATTTCTCTGAAGAAAAAGTATCCAATGTACTCAACCCTATTATGAAACTAAATTATAGCTTTCAGAGGAAAGCTATAACCCAATTTTAGCCCAGAAATATAGGGAGAGGGGAGAGGGAAGGGAGGGGAGAGGGTGGGTGGAGGGAGGGAGATTGGTGGGATCACATGTATGGTTTATCCTATGGGAGTACATGTGAGTCTTTCTAAATGTAGGATATAAATGTCTGAACACAGTGACTAAGAAAATGACATGAAGGCTATGTTAACCAGATGGATGAAAGTATTTCAAACCGTATATAGAAACAACACACTGTACCCCATGATAGTATTAATGTACACAGCTACAATTTAATAATAATTAAAAAAAGAAATTAATGGTGTTGACTATGATTTTCTAGGGCTTTCTGAATATATAGAATTTATCAATAATCAGCTTAAATTTCTCTTTCCTCTGTTCTAACAAAAGAAAAAAAATGATTCTCTGTGAGGGATGAACCTGTTCTCTCTCTCTCCACACACACAAACACACACGTATGCCGGAAATTACAGAGCCTCCTTGCTTATGTCATGCAGGGATGAAAAATTCTACTTCTGATCATAATATTACTCAAGAATGTCATTTGATAATACAGGAAGTTCATAAACCATTAGGATAATGATTCCTAATATGACTTGTCAGTAAAATATGGAAATCATTTCTTGTTACCCATTTGTACTAATTTTATCTTACATTTATTTAGTCAGCAGTGAAGACTTTCAAAGGTGATTGTTTCCCATTGATTAATTCCCAGTTCTAACACTTAGATCACCAAATGATATATAGTAATATTTTCTTAACAGTGCATTTTTACAGAAAAGAGGATTTATATCTCAGCCGACTTACTTAAGAGGTCTCAGAAATGTGAGAGGAAATGGCTACAAGTTTTGCCACTGGCCTGTCCATTCTTATCCTGAGATACTTAGAGAGTCTCAGTGCTGGGGTTCTGTAAATAGAGGGAAACTTATTTTGTGCCCCTTACAGCTCACTTACCTCCCTTGGCCTCTCCTTTGCATTTTGCTCTGTCCACCTTTACCCCTCAGTCTCAGCTCAGAATCAACCTGTGGCTCCGGCTGCTGCTGTAGTAGCTTCACACAGCTGCCCACCTCCTTGGGTTGCTTCATGTAGCTGCCCACCTCCTTAGGTTCCAAATGTCTCTTGACCCTTCCTCTTGAGGACTCAGTTGAGACCATCAGGGCACTTCTTCTTCAACTACTCAAAGGTTTTCTTAGCAGATCTTATAAAATAATTTGAGCTGATGGATGGTGGTTCATGCAAGGGGCCACACCATCAGCAGTATTTATATTTAGATTAGCGTCAAGAGCAAATCCGAGGATGACGGTAAGCATTCCTGGCTGAAGTGAACGTCTATGTGTGTGGAGACACATTCTGCAGAGAGAAGGAGACGAGATGCGTTTGGGGGGCCCTTCTCCCGGTCTCTCAATCTCTATGTGTACCTGCCTCTTTACAGGTCAGGACTTGCCCTTGGGTATTGTTTGGAGGCATTAAGTAGCTCCTTATTTGGGGGTTCTTCCTTGGTGATAATCATAGTGATAATTATGCCCTCATGGTTTCCAGCTGCCCACTGTTTTCACTGTGCCCTTATCTAGTTTTATTTGCTGTGTCAGCCGTAGCAGCAGCAAATCATCCTGCTCTGCCTCTGTCTTGATGCTCGGGAGGTTTCTGAGATAAAAGTCCATGGGTAAGAACTTCAACCCTATTCCGTCACTCACAAAGATTCGAACTTTATTTTTAACTGGGTGCAGAGAAACACGGGTATGCTGAGGGGATTTATACCCATTGTACAAAAACTGTCACTTCCTACTCCGGCCTGCCCTCTGTGCAGACTCACGGCCGCATTCAGCCATGCCATGGAGCCCCTTTCTCTTTTCCCAGAAGGAGAAAAATCTACACAATTTTAAAAATAGAAAGAAGAGATGAAAAAAAGACAATAGGAAAAAAGCTATGTTCATTCCTTTGCCTTCTTCCGTGTTCTTTTCTCTAACGGTATAAATGCTGAAGGAAGAAAAAAAAAAAGAACCCAAGCTTTTATAAGGAAGAATTCACTGTCAGGCATAAAGCTCTAGTCAGGCAGACACTCTATTTCATTCTAAGCAAGAGTGACACCCTTAGGAGATAAGAATTGCATAGGATTATGCAAAAGCTTGAAGGCCAAAAGAGGGGCATTTAAACATACTAGGTAATCCTAAACAGATGTTGTTAAGATCAAGATCAGGCTCTGTGTCTTAAGCAGAGAGAGCCTGGGGCTGGCCCTGCTTTGATGGATCCCAAGTGGCAATCCACTGTGCTCTGACACCAATCATATACATGAAACATAAGACGCGTTCCCAAAAAACAGTCAGAGTTACATGGTTACAGACAACCTATCTGTAAATAGGTAATGAAATATCTGGCATGCTTTTCCCTAATTCTTGTGAGGGAAAAAGCTAGTGTTTACTTACCTTAATGCTTGACTGGAGTAAATATGTTTAATACATAATTATGACACTAAACTGTCATTTAAATGTGGTAAATATTTCTCAGCTGGAATTGTACTGGAACACAAGGTAATCCCAACTGTCACTGAGCAATCGTATTAAACTTGACATCCAAAGACTGTTTTCTCTGTAAGGCCTCTCATATGTTACAGTGAAATTCCAAGGGACTTTATCAGTTAATTGGAAGACAAATACCGACAATCCCTTCATGCACAAGACTTACAATTTAACCTGTAATGACAATAAAGCAAAAAAAAAAAAAAATGCTGAAACTGAATTCATAGACTAGTGTGATGGTGACGATTTATTTTTTGATGAATAATGAAGAAAAATGTCACATGAAGAAAAGTGGAAGAACTGAAGCTCCTGCCAGGGGCTTCCAGGTGAATGTCCACTGACTCCTGAAATGGTTTGACTTTCATAGGGAAATGATGGTTTGATGTAAATCACTTGTCTGCCAATTAGCTCTATCCTTAGTATTCTGTGATTGGTTTTGTATTAAAACATTGATGGAGACAGGTGCAATTGGCTTACACCTGTAATCCTAGCATTCTAGGTGGGTGGATAGCCTCAGCTCACAAGTTCAAGACCTGCCAGAGCAAGAGCAAGACCCTCATCTTTAAAAATAGCCGGGTGCTGTGGCAGGCACCTCTAATCCCAGCTACTCGGGAGGCTGAGGCAAGAGGATCACTGGAGCCCAAGAGTATGAGTTTGCTGCGAGCTATGATAACACAGCACTCTACTGAGGGCAACAAAGTGACACTCTGTCTCAAAAAGAAAAAAACACATTGATGGGATTGGCTCAAATGAAAGGTGAATACAAAGATTGATGAACACTGCTCAACTATTCCTGACATTCATGGAATAATCTTCTTTATTAGGAAAAGATGCTGGGGGAATTAATTACACCGGCATATCTTTCAGTCCCTTGGAGCTGAATAAACAAAAGAAATTGCCAATAATTGGAGAGAGCAGAAAGAAATGAATTCCAGTGCTGAAGTCAACAAACCAAATACTTCAGCTGGAGCCCAAGCCCAGACGTACAATAATGAGAACAGCAGTAATTTTCTCCTGCAGCCCCAGTTTGCACAGAGTAAACCCAATAAATAAGAAGAGGCAGAACTTCAAAACCCATAGCTGAAGTGCAAACAGCAGCAGCTTTGCAAGTTGGGAAGTCGGCACATTGAAATGTCTGGCCATCGGCTCCTCATCACTGCCACCAACCCGAGGAATTGCAGCAGCTGCGCTGAGCGCCACACCACAGCTCTGGGTATTCTAGAATCCCTGAGGGGGCTGGAGCTCCTTGCAGGCACTGCACTCATTGTTATCCCTAATAGGAAGACAGGAGTCATATGATATATGTGTTTTACAATTACGTTGTTAAAAAGGATAGGCCTGAGAAAATAAGTGTGTTTTTCTGAGTGAGGGGCTAAAAAGTAACACAGGGTTAGCGCCTAAATATTTAAATGGTATTGATTGGTCCTGGAAAAATGATAACACACAATGAAACTTACTAATGTGTACTTAAGGCTAAATATTCAGGACATTAAAAATAAAAGCACCCAACCAACACGACAAAGGCCCACTAAATAGTCACTAAAGCCATTAGTCGTTCTCTAGTTTTCTGAATAATTATATTAGAAACAATATACCCGTGTGCCGTTCTTGTGAAATATTGGGGAGCATAAGTAAGCACAAAGTCACTGGATTTTAAGGACTGATTTCTGACTACACCTTTTTTCTTTTTCAACACAGCCTGATAGGAGGGCCGTTGATCCTCGTCACACCCTGGCCCTAACTTCAGACGGAACTATGTCTTCCTTTTCTGAATTCTCAGGTACTTAACACTAATTTAATGGAGTTTTTTTTTAAATGCTGTTTTATACTATGCTTTTAGTCTTGCATCTTATATTTCTTGTGGTACAGTAAATTTCTTTCTTTCTTCTATTTTTTTTTTTTTTTTGAGACAGAGTCTCAAGCTGTCACCCTGGGTAGAGTGCCATGGCATCACAGCTCATAGCAACCTCCAACTCATGCTCTCGAGTGATCCTCTGGCCTCAGTTTTTCTATTTTTAGTAGAGATGGGATCTGGCTTTTTTTGCTTAGGCTGGTCTCAGAACTCGTCAGCTCAAGCAATTGACTTGCCTTGGCCTCCCAGAGTGCTAGGATAACAGGTGTACAGTGAATTTCTTAAAGGTAATGTCTGGCTTATATTCATTTTTGAATCCCTCTAGCATGAGTCAAATACTTTCCAGGCGTCCTCAAACTACGGCCCACGGGGCACATGCCCGCCTAGGACATTTATCTGGCCCGCCAGGTGTTTTTGCCACCGCTGCCAGTCCTGCTTAGCAGCCGACTCATCCCGGGGCCCGCAGTCCGGCCTTCCAATGCTCTGAGGGACAGTGAACTGGCCCCCTGTTTAAAAAGTTTGAGGACCCCTGCTTTACACATAGGTAGCACTCAGTAACTGTTTATTGAGACAATGAATGAATGAGTAAATGCATATCCAGAAACTCTCCTGCCTAGATGGATATAATGTAATAATAATGAGATGTCAATCAAATTACAGGAAAATCACAATAAAACGATAAAGAAAATGTGACATCAATTGACATGCTCTTTAGTTTTCTCATAGTGGTGCTTAGAATTGATGGTAAATAAATATGCACTCATGGTATCCAGTATATAATTTTTTTTAATGTTATAAAATTCAGAAATAATTTCATTTCAGTTTCTTTGTATTATCCTAGTGAGGACTCATTTCTGTGTAGACTCATCCTAGGGAGTCCCATAGTTGCCAGAGAAAGCAAAAGACGTCCAGCAAAATTTAAATATCATATTAACAATATATAAATTTTTAGCAGAAATAACTCTTGAGCATAAGAATGTTCCAAATATCACATGGACCACAGGTATGTAAAAAATAATTTATGCTAAACATTGTATGTTGTTTGACTGAAACTCAAATTTACTTACATGAAGCAATTAGTTGAATATGCATATTCAAATGTGCAGCCTGTCTTTTTATCTGCGAAGTCTGAAAACCTTAGTAGTGATGGAAAAATCAAAGGAGAACCAGATGGAATACACGTGGCACAGACAGAGCAGTGAACCTGGTTGCTGGATTACCTCTGAGCAAAGGACTATGTTCGTGGTACCCTCTTCCTGACAAGCAATACAAGATGCACACTTCTCCCAGAGCCGCGCGGATACGGCACACTGACGGCTCTGCACTAAGCACAGGTGCCTTGCTGTGGTTTTCTTTCCATTGGTCTTTATAGGGAGTTTTTTTTTAAAAATTGGACTGGCCATTAGTAGATCTGGATTTGTTGGGAAAAAAATAAATGCAATAAAAATAAATAAATGGGACCTGTGAGAAAGAACCAGATGTTTTAGCGGAATAAAATGCTATTTTCTGATCAAAGTCTTAGATTTCATAATCCAGGAGCCATAAGGCATACCTTTTTCAGAGGAAGTTTCAGGAGGGATGAGGTTGGAAAACAATTTCTGTAGGATGGGAAAAGGGAAAAGATAAATCCAGAGAAAGTATTGAATGGAATATCTGGAAGGTTCTATAGGGCCTTAAAGCCAGCCTACCTGGGTGCTGGCCAGGTTCTGTTTATTTGCCTCATGACATTGAGCAAGGCACGTAAGTTCTCTTAGCTCAATTTTGTCACTTGTTGAATAATGAAAATAACTATATGTATCCTTCAGGATAGTCAGGAGGACACTAAGTGAGCTCAACTCTTCATTAGCATATGGTAACTACCCAGTAAAAGGCGTGGGCCGTGATTTCTGTTGTAGATACAGCAGATTGGACAATGTGTCCTGGCAATGCTCGACTTCCCCTTTGCTGTCAAAACCACAGGAGATTTCAGTCTACATCTAGCTGCTCCTTACACACAGATTCAATTATTAAGACACTAAGGTTCACCAAGGAAGAAAAGAATATTTAATACAACAGATGTCTTCCCTTGAGAACGGGGGAAGCTGCCTCCAATCCATCTTCCAAACTAAGGGAGATCATAGACTTTTAAAAGTAGAGGTCATGTACATTGGAGCAGGTCTTGTGCTCTGGGAAAGGCCTTGTACACTGGGAAAGGTCTTGTGAATTGGGCCAGATCTTCTGCATGGGGACAGGTCTTGTGCACTGGGACAGGTCTTGTGCTCTGGGGAAGACCTTGTGCTCTGGGGAAGACCTTGTGCGCTGGAGCGGATCTTAAGCAGGTGACTCTTGACATCTAGAATCTTGGGAAGGGGCCTTTGGAATCTCAAGTCCCTTGTCTTGCAGAAAATCTTCCATTTCTGGAAACAGTTCAAAAAAAATTTTTTTTCAAGTAGGTCGTTAAGGGACAGGATTATCTAGGGGTGGGGGCCGTCAATGAAATTTGCTCTATGGGCAAGCTGGTTACACCTTTTCCAGGCTAAGATAACTTTCCATTCGTTTTTCTTAATCTCAGTGACTAAATGTCTTTTACTCTACCATTTTCTGTCACAGCACCCTGTTCTTGGTCTGCAGCCTGACTCAGGAGTAAAAGCCCAAATACTATGGAAGGGTCCCAATCAATAGAAAGTATTTTCAAGCTTAGAGGAGGAACCAGGGACAAAGGCAAAGCAGAGATGACCCATTCAAACTAAAAAGATGACTGCTGAAGATTTTGAATAAAATATTTGATTTCTAAACATGATATACACTAAAAACTAACCACTTGCTCATCAAAGCTGTGTATTCCTTCCTTCTCTCACTTGTCACGAAGAGGACTTACCTAAAAAAGGTAAAAGACTAAGGCAACCAGCCTTTCTCTTAGAGACCGTGACTTGCAAATTTCTGCATTAGGACAGACTAAGGGGACCACAGACCACTTCACAGAGAAGTTCTAAGTTTTCTTTCCCATTGTTGCCGAAAGACCCTTAAGGAAACAATGCAGTTAGAGAGATTCCTTTCTCATTTCTTTGGTTCTCACATTCTTTCATTCTTCCTTCTGCTTGTTTGGGTTCATAATAGAGCCACTTTCTAATCACTACCTTTTCAGATTATCAAAAGGACTCCCTCGGCCTTCTCTGATGTGGGATTCATTTGAACAGGGCACTAAGGATTCTTTGTTTTGCTGGATTCCTGCGTCCATTAGGGTTCAATGGAGCCCTTGCCAGCAGACAATGGAGTGGATCTGAGGCCTTTCTGCTTGGCTAACTACTCCTCAAATGCTGAGCTGAAAGGCACCGAGGAGATTCATATTACCAAAAACGAATTAGCAACAAAAGATTCAACGAAAGGATTGCACAAACCAGGGTGATTTTCTGCCATAAATCTATTGATTGTTCTTCTTTCTGTAATCTTTCTACAAAGTAAATGGCTTTGCCTAACCACCTCACTGCCTACTGATATTGTTGTGAACCCAAAGATGGTTTGGAAGTTGTCTCCCTAAGAGTGATTATCCTAAAGCCTGCTTGCTCCTTATCGACTCTAATGAGTTCTCCAACGGCACTGCTTTCATTACACTCCTTTTGTTCTGCCACAGAGAAATGAATTTAAACAGCCGTTATTCAAGAGCCAAGGCATTTATCGATTGGATAAACGCAAACCTGAGATTTGGTTGTGCTCCTCTGAAACCTGCTGGCTTGCTCTCTCTGTCTATTTTTTTTTTAATTTATCGGTTCCCTGGTTTGCTTTCCACCTGCTGGTCCTAGAAGAGTTTGGTGAAGGCAGGAAGGGAAGGGGCTGCAGAAACTTGTCTGGCATAATCCTAAATCTCCTTCTCGTGCAATTCTAAAAGTATCCTCAGAGGATTTTTTTATTTTATTTTA
>NW_003852407.1:23435210-23443471 GCF_000181295.1 Otolemur garnettii
CCCAGCTATTTTTTTGTTGTACTTGTCATTGTTGTTTAGCAGGAGCAGGCTGGTTCTAATCCTCCAACCCTGGTGTATATGGCCAGTGCCCTAACCACTGTGCTATGGGCGCTGAACCTATCCTCAGAGGATTATAGGGTCTGTTTATGGACAAATAAGAATATATGAGTTAGAATTACTGTGCCTTTCAAGAGAATGTAGATAGCTAGGTCCATGTAAATAATGAACAAAATTAATTAACAGCCAGTGATTTTGTGGTAAAACATCACAAGAACCATAGCATTTTCTAGGTCAAATGTAACATTTTGGCAATTAATAAGATTTATGCCTAAGTTTGCACTTGTAACACTTTCAAAGGAATACTCATTTTGGATAAATGTAATTAGGCTGATTTTGTTGTTGTTTGTTTGTTTGTTTTTTCCCACGTAGAGATAACAGTATCAACTGAAATTGCTCTAGAAAAATAGTTTCCAGCACTCATTGAAGAGTAGAATTATCTGATATTTTAGAAAATCCATCACCAGTCTCTGAGCCCCATCTCTTGAAATTCAAAAATTGAAATTCTGACTTAGTCAGTGTTAGGCAGGGCCTGCCTGATGTTATATTTTTAAAATATAACAGATGATCTTAGTGTGTAGCCAGAGGTGAGAACCACTGGAACTTTGGCTGTAAAGTCGTTTCAGCAGTAGAACTTTTTAAATGTATCGGTGCCCTGGCCCCATGTAGACCAAATGAAACTGATGGGGTTCAGGATGCACTACCCCAAAGTATGGCACCTTGGCATTTGAGAAAACAGCAGAAGCAGGAAGAATTCTGCTTAAAAGAATTCTCTGACCCTCCTATAAGGAAGGCTATAAGACTGTCATGTCCAAGGTGCCCACCCTATGGGCAGCACCTATGGCTCAAAATGGTAGGGTGCCAGCCCCATATGCTGGAGGTGGTGGGTTCAAACCCAGCCCCGGCCTAAAAAATAAAAAAGGTGCCCACCCTATACCTGTAGGAAAGGAATACTTTCATCTCTGAAGACACGAGTTCACCCAGTTATTACCATCATATCACACCTTCTTTGCCCAAACTTCTTGCCCCATAGCTATCTAATTCTTTATGAAATCCAGCATAAAAACAGGCAGATTTCCCTTTTCTTGGAGTCTTTATTTTTGAAGGCTCCTGTATCACATAAAACGTATATTAACTAAATTTGTATGCTTATGTCTTGTTTACCTGTCTTTTGTGACAGGCCCACAGCCATGAACTTAGCCATGAGTGAGGAAAAGGTATTTCTTTCCCCGACAAAGCACAGAGGCATGAGACTGGTCAGCTACCAGGTGGTTCTGATCCAGGAGAGTTGAAGACAACTATTGTAGGGATAGATAGGTTTTTGATTCCTACGTTAGGAATGATGTTCTTATAATTGAAAACTGACCCAAAATGTGACTGTCTGATTTACAAGATTATGAGTTTCTTGACATTGATGAAACTAGACAAACACTGGCTGGCAGTTTTTGCATTGCATAAGAACAGAGTTTTAAAATATTTTCCAAAGTTAGGACCTCAGGGCTAGCACTGGGTTATGTGAAACATAGGGCAATTTTTTTGTACCGGGTCCCTGCCTGTTAAAACTGTTTAATTTTCAAAATGTATTATAAAATGTGTACATTATAGAAATCCACAAAGTATAGGAATTTTTTTTTGAGACAGTTTCACTGTATTCCTCTCCCCGCCCCCACAGAATGCTCTGGTGGTCACAGCAACCTCCAACTCTTGGGCTCAAGTGATTCTCTTGCCTCAGCCTCCTGAGTAGTTGGAACTATAGGCTTCAGCCACAATGCCCGGCTATTTTTAGAGATGGGGTCCTGCTCCAGCTCAGACTGGTCTCCTACCTGTGAAGTCAGGCCACCCGCCCACCTCAGCCTCCCAGAGTGCTGGGATTACAGGCTTGAGCCACCACATCTGGCATAAGGTGTAGGAATTTACTGGTGAAGATATAAAGTAATGGGTAGAAACCAGGTGCATAAATATTTGTTTATTACACATCCAGTGCCTGAGAAATGACCCGACGTTTTCTCTTTGTACCTTTATGGCCCAGTACACCCCCTCCTTGCTGATTTCACGTTTCCCACCTTGAGTAACATTATGCTGTTACTCCTCACAATGCCCTGGTCTTTGGAACTCGTTTGCACTGAAGCAGTATACATCCTTTTTTTTTTTTTTCCTCGTAATTCCCTGATACCATTTATTTAATGTCAGTCACATCATTCCTCATGACTCAGCATCGTCTATAACTCTGTTAAACAAGAGTGGCTACTGTGTATAACTCTGTTAAACAAGAGTGGCTACTGTGTTTTCACTGAAGATGACCCCAAAGGCCAGTCTTAACCCAGCGTATGCAGAAAGATGTGAACAGTAGTTTGTTTTCCTGATCATATAAAGTTTTCTCAACTACTCTTATAGGCAGGAATCACTGATTCCCTTGAATGGGAACGGCATCCTTGCAGTGCTCCCAGTAGGGACCCCAGGCCAGGGACAATGGGCAGAGTGAGAGGAACCAGCCCATTGCTCAAATGATGTGCCCCACACCCACCCCTTCCTCCAGCACAGCTTAGGAGAGTCTACAGGGAAGCACAGGGGCTTGGTGAGTCAGAGACAAGAGAAGGTATAGATTTAAAAGTATTCAAAAGCCCTGGGAGAAGAAAAGTGAAGCCACCCCTAGGATTGTTTGAGGTGGAGTCTGGAGCCTGTAAAGGGGTTGAGGGTGTCCTGGGTGCCAGCTGGTGGGTGCACACCAGGCAGAGTCTGCTATGAGGATACCCTCAGGGCTGAACACTGAGCTGTCAGAATATGGATGAGCAGATTCAGACATGGGTCCACACACACACAAGGTGGATAATTTATAGCCCAGAGCCATGACTGGGCCAAAGTCTGACATGACTGTGGTCTCCCCTAAATCAGTATGTCAGCACCACTCTTATGGTCCATTCTCATGTGACCTTGAAAGACCCAGAAGAATCTACTTGTCAAACTTCCTTTCTGGAATCTGGGCCTGCCACAACAAGAACTGCGTAGATATAAAGCTGAGAGCTCCTAAAGACATCTGATCAACCCATTTTGTGGGGCAGAAGATTGGAGAGTGTCTTAAATGCCAGAACTGCAGCCCACTGGGTTCTGGTGCAGACTCAAGGTACCCCACTCAGCAGGCACCGCCAGCCCTGTCTGGCCCCAAGTATCTGAGGAATCATTAAGTGTGGGGCTCCAGACAGGGCCCCCATTGTCTGGATGAGGGACAGCACGGTAGACCCACTTTAGGATTCTGTGTCTCAATGATACATTGATTGTTTATACAAGTATATGATAGTGGAGTTTATCAGACACTCCTAAGAGGATGCACAAATTGTTCTTTGTCTCTAATTCTTTAAAAAAGGAGGCTAAAAAAAAAAATCTGATTCCTATATATGCTAACTAAACATTTCCCCGCCTTTGAAGTTGAATTTTGTGTGTAAAAAGCCAACTGCAACCTCAGCTTTTCAAACAGAAACTCCATATTTATGTCATATAGGGAAGGAAAACTGCATTTTCTAATTTGTTTGGGTTATAGTGACAAAAAAAATGCAGATTGCGTGATAGAAGTACATGCCCCTTGGTGGTTTGTAGTGGGCTTACTGGAATTCAAAATACAAAGGATCAAGAGAAATAATTCAACATGAAGCTATTTTAAGAAACTATAATTGTATCATTATGGTTGTATGGAAAACCTTCTTCCTTGCTAATAGAACAGATTTGGTATTACCTTCATCTTTTCTTTCCTTAGATTTATTGGTCACCTGGATATCATGCTTTTAGATTGAAAAATTTAAAAGTACTAAATCAAACTCCCAGAAGAAATAATTTCACAGTTAATCTGAATCCTCCTACAGTTCATCCAATCATTATTTGAACAAATCTAGCTCTTACGGAGTTATTGTTTCACAGGAGTGAAAACATTAATGATTTTCCTTTCACAGTGAACTCAGCTATTAATGAATCATGCTGACTGGTAAGAAGCATTCTCTCATTGACATCCAGGGTCTTTCATTTTTGTTTTTTTCTAAAGTCGTTTATAAATAATATGTAATACCATTTTACAAGTGAGGGATGCTTAAAACAAAAACAATGGGGAAGGACTAAAAGCTCAATGAACAATTATTAAAACAAAATAGGTAATAGATATTGGGGAAGCAATTTGACAATCTGCATTTAAGCCCAAGCTCAAAAACATATCGGGAACAAATAAAAACTCACTAATCAGAGAAAGGTCCACATGAATTAGAAAAAGACTTAATAGGGGCTATTAGGCATTTCACATGCATTGTCACAATTACTTGCTCTAGTTTCAACCTAAGTACATTTCACTTTAAAGATCAAACAACTTAAATCAATAAATGTTTATTAATGCCTACTATGTTTGGGCAAAGCAGTAAGCTGAGTTGGGGGGTATCAAAATAGGTTAGTCATACTTAATTTATTTAACTGAATTGACTGAACAGTTTACCTAATCACCGAACTGTCTGTCTAGACTATAGCCTGTTAGCTTTTAAAAACAACCTAAGAAGACTTTCAATATTTAGACCCATATGAGTGTGATTAGACTAAAAGATTTACCGTTTTTATGAGTGTTTTTGAAACTTAGGAAAAAAATGTATAACATGTAAAGACAGAAATTGCCTGTCATTCTAGAAAATGTAATGTATGTGATTGTTTTTAAAAGTCCAAAAAAATTTTATACAAGCAGACTAAAATTATGTCATATTCAAAAAAGAAAAGAATTATAAGAAATTTATGTGTGTGTGTGTGTGTGTGTATATATATATATATGAGGACAGCATTCATTTAAAAAATGTCATTGTACTATTTTTGTTCCCGTCAAAATGTGATAACTGAATAAAATTGCCTATTGAAGAGCAAACAGTATTGAATTATTAAGTGTCACAGGAAGGGCATTAGAAAATATGCAAGCACATTAGGGAAGCCAGAGAAACATGTGATTCAGTGTAGGACCCCAAATGATTAATCAGCTCGACTGTGTTGTCTTTTAAATTGTTGTCATCCACTTTTGTAAGCCCTCAAAGGGAGTATAACCTATGTCTGGGATGTTTTACCACCCAACAGGAGATGAATAATAACATTTTTATAGGATTTGCTTTCATTAAGTTCCTATAACATCATTTAAATAGAGGGGAAAAAGCAACAAAAGCCTTGAATTAAGTGGCATCTTTAACAAATTCATTCAGTGGCACCTGCCATTCATGCTCTGAGGTGGGAGGTTCGTAAATACCCTCCCATTGATCTTAACAACTAAGGAGGAAGCTGAAAATCAAAAATTCAGGGATTTGCTCCCAATCCGACAGCTAATAATTGGTAGAACCAAAAGGTAAATCCAAATCTATCATGTGGTCAAGAATAAGAAAGCAGTTTGTGTGGAAGTGGCCTGTGGTTACACTTTACAAAACTTGTCTCAGATATTTTGGTTAATTGGCTAATCGTTGGTTGGTTAGTTCATTCATTCATTCAACAAACTTACGTAGAGTACCTACTTCAGAAAAAGGCTAGTGCCCTAAAGTAATGAAAATATTTAAAAAACAAACAAACTTCTCTTCCCAAGCAGGTTAAAGTCTGAGGATAATATTTCTTTTAGCATTAACTTTCTCAGAATTCATACTTCACCAAAGGACTTGGTGGGGAGGACCCTCCTACAGAAATTATGCTTGTAGGGAAGGAGTTCTCCCAATATGTTGCATTCTCATCACCAAGATGTAATCACTATGTGTTTCTTTGTGTAACTCTAGGAATTTTCTAGAATTTGAAAATAATATACAAAATCCAAATAACCAAAGAAACAGAGATTTTGTGGGATTTCTGCATGCTAATTTAGCTTCTTTATATTACCAATTCACTCAACCATTACTGGTTGCTGTGATTCTCACCTGCCATGGGGTATGTAGGGCATCTGCCAGGGGGTCTGAGAAAGAGGCTGAGGATGATATAATTTAGGTTCCATAAAATACCTTCTGTGCTCAGATTGTGTGCATTACTTGATACAAAATTTCATCCTTGGGACAATTCTAATCCTTCTCGCTTGGTGCTCTGGGCACCCTCTTCCAATCAACAAATAGAAGCTGACATAAGAGTAGAAACTATTTGTCATTTTGAATACATTTTCTGTTCTTAAAAAACGCACATTTTTGAAGTGTATGTACAAAATTTATGCACAAGTTAGAATTTCATCAATGCCTTAGGAAAAGTAAAATAAAGAATTGGTGGACAGTAGAGTTCAGAAAAAGATAAAATTCACTCTAGTATTCAGTTCGAAAAACAGTCACATCTTCTCATGAAGGTCCAGCCTTGTGCCCAAGGCACTAGAGTGAAAATGAAGGCTGGAATAAATGGCTTTTGATAAAATTGGGCACCTGGACACAAGGCCTGGTTTTTATTTGCAGGTTGTTTATTACCCGCTACCTTCAGCATATGGGGCTGGCACCCTACTCCTTTGAGCCACAGGTGCCACCCTTACAAGGCCTGGTTTTAATTCTGGCAAAGTGGATACTGTCACCATCAATGACCCCTTTATGGACCTCAACTGCATGGTCTACATTTTCCAGTATGATTCCAGTATGATGGCAAGTTCCATGGCACAGTCAAGGCTGAAAATGGGAAGCTTGCCATCAATGGACATACCATAACCATCTTCTGGGAATGAGAGCCCACCAAAATCAAATAGGGCAAAGTGGGTGCTTCAGTTGTGAAGCCCACTGGCATTTTTGCTGTCACAGAGAAGGCCTGGGTTCACCCAGAGGGAATTGCCAAAAGGATCATTATCTCTGCTCCCTCTACTGATGATTTCATGTTTGTGATGGGTATGAACTATGAGAAGTACAAAAATAAACTAACCATTGTCCTCTATGCCTCCTACACCATCAATTGCTTATCTCCCATGGCCGAGTTCATTCATGACAACTTTGGCATCATGGAGGGACTCAGGACCACAGTACAAGCCATCATCACCACCCAGAAGACTGTGAATGGCCCCTCTAGGAAGATGTGGAGTGATGTCTGTGGGCTTTCCAGAGCATCCTCCCTGCCTCAACTGGTGTAGCCAAGACACTGGGCAAGGCCATCCTGAGCTGAATGGAAAGCTTACTGGCATGACCTTTTGTGTCTCCACTGCTAATGTGTTGGTAATGGAGCTGACTTGTGGTCTCTCGAAACCTGTCAAATATAATGACATGAAGAAGGTGGTGAAGCAGGCATGGAGGGTCCCACAAGGGCACCTGACTTCAACAGTGACTTCCACCTCTGATGCTGAGCCTGACATCGCCCTCCACGTCTACTTTGTCAAGCCCATTGTCTGGTGCTGGTTTGACAATGAATTTGGTTATACCAATAAAATGGTAGACCTTATAGCCTACATGGCCTTCAAGGAGTAAGAGCACCCAGACCACCAGTCCCAGCCAGAACATGAGAAGAATAGGGAACTCCCCAGCTGCTGGGGTGCCCCTGACTACTCAGGCCCCCACCTCACCGAGATTCTCCCCACCTCAACACAGTTTCCATGCCAGATGCCCTGAAAAGTGGGAAGGAGGAGTTTAGGGACCCTTACCTTCTCATATGCCATCAATAAAGTTCCCTGTACTCAGCCAAAAAAAGAAAGAAAAGGAAAAGATAAAATTCAATTTCAGACATTTAGAAACTTGGGCTCTGCTGGTGTCTGAGGCAACATTTTTTATTATGATCAATAATCTAGTAACAAGCAATAATATAATTTGGACATAAGAAAGGTATATTGCAACGTCCTGGTCATAGTTTCTCCAACAAGAAATACTAAGTGTCTAATGTGTCAGGTAATGAGATTTTCAGGTTTAAAAAGGTTGGTGGCTGTCCTCGACCAACCTGCCCCTGAACTATATGCACCTGAACTTCAAGCAGCTGACCTTCAAGTACCATCTCTCCTAGTGAGCTGTGCTGCCTTACACAGCTGTGCTGTATGACCTCACGTATTCACTTGACGAGCACTTGCTCTATAAAGCATAATTCTAGGAGAGAAGACTGTATCAAACTACGCTTACTACAACCAGTTTTGATTTTTGTCTACTTGATTGCGGGAAGCTAGCAAACGTTGTAATATAGTTATTTAGGGCTGAGTGTACAATCTTATTCTTCATCTTGAAGCAGAAGAAAGCTGATTAAGAAGCACATGTAGAATGTGGAGGTAGCTTAATATGCTAACTAAT
>NW_003852407.1:23443792-23444949 GCF_000181295.1 Otolemur garnettii
TGTGTCTGTTTTGCCCTTTCTATTGCACTGCCTTCCATAGCTTTGACTAATTTTAGAAAATATAAGCCTTCTCCTTCTACAAATTTATTTCTTTAAAGTAACACCTTAAGATTATTTTTGCAGAGACATAAAAGTCCTGCCAGGGAGCTATGAAGGGGTTGGACCTATGGGATTCTGCACCTGCATTTCAAACAGGAAAGTTGTGCTTTTATCTATTTAATGTATTGATGTTCCATGTAATTTTTTTTTTTTAAGATGCAATTCTCCTATGCTGAAAACTGTTTCTTTAGGGTTTCTGAAATGATAACAATGGATATGGGGCCACAATGTAGACAGCCCCTAAGACTAAGTGATGTAAGCTTCTTAGAGTTATTTGGTGCACAATTGCACAATAGTATATGATAGTTCTGAGTATTTATTCAAGGAATAATTTTCCCAAAGGATTTAAAAATAGAAAACATCTTCCAGGAGTGATTTATCTCAAACCACATAAGACATCTTATCTACCTCTCTCTTTCTGTGATTTTATAATTTGAGATGTTTAGTTTAGAAAGTGAACCGCTCTTACGCTTCTGAAATGTCTCCAAGCAGAATTTCTGATAAAAAAATTTTATTAAAATTTTTAAAATTTTTATACTCATAAAAATAGTACTTTAAGAAAAAATACTTGACAACATTTTTCTTTAGATAATAAAAATTGAGAAATGGCTCGTTTTGTGAAGAAATTCAATTTTTAAGTAAAATAAAACAAAATGTCATAGTGGTTTTTTCCTCTTGAATGACCTTTTAGGATGCCTACATAAATAATAATCACTCAACAACAAATGATTCCATTCTCTCAATCTGTCTCTGCATCCCTGCCCTTTGTCTTGGTCAAACTGAAGTTAACGCTTCCTTATATGTCAGGACGAGAGGAACTCAGATGGCCTCCCATGGGAGCATGAAGGCCTAAACATGCATATTTTATGCCAGTTCATACTTAGCTCCACTGAGTCCCCTTTTATGTATAATCTATTTATGTATGTACTATTTGTCTTTCAAAGAGGAATAGGCAAATTTTGTAGAATGCAGAGTAATTTCTGTCTTCCTCAGTGTCTTATCCCATAGCAAACTGGGATAAAAGAGTTCTGTATTTACTGGAAAGGAAAGCTTCTGGT
>NW_003852407.1:23445576-23446980 GCF_000181295.1 Otolemur garnettii
TGTTTCCTAAGTGGTAATTCTCCAGGGAACCAAGCACAGCTACAAAGAGAAAGGATACGCACCTGCTACAGACATACTCAAGGCAAAAGAACTTTGCATCATAGTTCCAACTTCAATTTACTTCAAGAAAGAAATTCGCTTTTGATATAGAAATAAAGATGGCTGCAAATCTGAATTAATAACTGTTTCATCCATCCATCCATTCATTTATTCCTCACTTACTCTCTATTGAACAAGTGCTATATTGAAGACTTTTAGGCAGGTGTTGTGGGAATACAAAAATGTAAAAGATGAAGTGCCTATCCTCATGGAGTTTACATAGTTAGCAACCTGGGGATGAAAGAGAGTATTTGGGAAATCGAGGATTCCCTAGAACAGGCCATTGCAGTATTTGGGTATGTGAAGGCTAAACTGGGGATCCACAGAAATGAGTTACTGTAATACCTACTATCTCATTACAGACCCTGGAGATTCTATGGAACTGTTTGCAGATTGAAGGTGGGGTATTGAGATAGGTGTATTTCATCCAGTTCCAAAGTTTGGTGGTATTTTGTTTTCTGAAGTGGGAGACATGATTCCTAATATACCTTCAGCTTTTCATCACCTCATATTTGGAAGAAAGGTAAATTATGTTGGAAAGATTTGGTATTTTTCTATTTTGATATGTAACCTATAAAAAAATCAATGCCATATCTAATTAAGAAAGAATTCAGTATAAATAACTAGTGCTCAATCACAGCAGTGAAATGAAGCCCATAGCAGTCTCATACAGTGCCTTTTATATTTCCTCTCACTTTTTCTTTCATAACTAATAATTAGTAAAGAGTCTCCTGCTAAATTATGTAGACATTCTTTGTATGACCCTCTCTACTATGGATGTGAGTGTGGAAGAGGCTAATTTTATTGCAAGACAAAGTAGAAGGATACTAACAAAATAACAAAAATTACTTTAGGCTGGAGAAATGAAGTGAAAGTAAAAACAAGAGGATGAATAATTGTCTGTAGATATGATCAAAATCATCAAAATCAGGGCACCTGACAAGAAGAACATTCAGGGACTTTAAGGAGAGAAACATACACCCGGTCTAGTTGGGAGCTAGTGAGGAACGTGGGCTCAAACCCTAGACTTTGATCGGAAAGAAATAAATATATAATTCATACTACCAGTTCTGAGGATGAATTCTGACAACACAATTTGTATATTAAATTATTCTAAACTGACTGTTGGGATTAAACTAACTCTATTTGTCTATTTGCATTTAGCTTGTATGTATAAAGAATATTTAAAACTCCTGAGACCAGAACAAAATTTTAAAAAAGAAATAATAACAAATATAATGAAAGAAAAATATTTCTGAGTAAAAGAGACACAAATATGCACATTAAAAATGCTTGTATTATAGC
>NW_003852407.1:23447688-23448127 GCF_000181295.1 Otolemur garnettii
AAAAAAAATTCAGATTTAGATTTATACATATCAATACCATATGAATAAATAGCTTAAAATTCCATAATAAGTGGCCATGAAATAATAGGATATCTTAGCCAGGGGTTCCCAAAGAAACAGAACCAGTATAGGTTATATAGAGACATTAAAAAAGATTGATTATGAGGGATTGGTTCATGTGATTATGGAGGCTGAGAAGTCTCATGATCTGCTATTTGAAAGGTGGATGCCCATAAATCTGGTGGTGCAGTTCAATTCTAAGCCCAAAAGCCTGGCAGAGGAGCCAGTGACATAAGCCCTTGTTCAAGTCAGGAGGTCTGGGAACCAGGATTATCATTGTCCAAGGGCAGGAGTAGGTGGATGTCCCAGCTCAAGCAGAGAGCAAATTGACCTATTCTCTGCTTTTATTCTTGTATTCATGACCTCAGTCAATTAGATG
>NW_003852407.1:23449085-23458169 GCF_000181295.1 Otolemur garnettii
TTCTTTGTATGAATGTCTGAGATAATACTTATTTTTTTGGCTGTATTATAAATTAAGATAATTCCAGGTGGATTTTATTGAGTGAAAAGGAGCCTAGAACTTCTAAGAACTACTAAAAAATGTCAACCCATTTCATTCTGGGGATTTTTATATTTGAGACATATGCATTTTCAAATCTTTATAAATGCATAAGTATTTGCATCCGCACACACAAATACCTACCCACAATGCACTGGGCATCTCAGTATTAAACTAAAGAAATTATTCACAATGAATTTCCCAGCCTCATTGTTTGCCTCACATTCATTCCTGTAAAAGCTACCCTCCCTAATTTAGACAGTATGAAAAAACTGACAGCCTTCCAGGCAATTTCTCTATGGAGACACAAATGATGTGTTTTTTTTTTTCCCTTCTTCTTGCCTATTGCTGCTTTTTAATAGAAACAAATGATTAAAAGCGAAGCTATTATCAACATGAAATACTAAAAACCCAGAGACAACAAGAAGCATTAATTATCATTTTAAAAAGGGCTTATGAGTTAGATAATACATCCAGGAACAGGTACTTTTTTTAATTGGAATTATTGCTATCATTCTAGAGCCTAAGAGCCGCAGAGCTGCTGAATCAGTGAATTCTGATTCTAAATGAACCCACTGGGTCAGATGCACAGGTGCAGTTGACCATTAATTTCGTTTATAGGGAGTGTTAGGGACAAAGAATCAGAGAAGGGAAAAGAAAAGGACTAAACAATAAAGGATCGCAGGACTTTTAATCTCTAGAACAAAAAACTCCCTGCCCACTTAATTTTCCAGACCAATAGAGGGTGTGCTAGGACTTTTGAAAGTAAATTCTTATGTCTTTCTAAGAAATTTCATAAGGATGAAATACTCAATTTTATAAATGACACTATGTGGCTAATTTGGGGGAGCATATTTTAAATTATGCAAATGTATTGCCTACATTTCCATAGTTTTTTTAAAAAATGTGATTGAATGGGATTCCTGACCAGTAATTTTGAGTTGTCCTCACTGGCTGTGAGAGCTTCAGTGTATTTAATCCATCAAGCCCTTCCTCCACCCACTCCCACCCGTAACACATTTAACAGCCTACAATGCAGCCTTCAATGTTTCCCCCACACAGAGAATTTTCATTGCTACTGGTCTTTTTTTTTTTAGTTTTTTTAAGATACACATACTTTTCTGTATCCTGCTTTTCTCACTTGAAAATACCTCTTGGAAATTTCTCAGAGACAAATTGCTAAAGCTCAAATTCATTCTTTTTAATAGCTGCATATTATTCTCTATGGATACACTGGAGTTATTCAACCATTCTCCTTTGAATAGTTTTATTTTCACTTGGGATTTTCTTTCTAGGAGATTCATTACTGAGAAAGTGACTGCTGGCTCAAAAGGTACACCAATTATTAATTTTATGAGATGTTGCTAGATTGATTTCTATAAACTGCCAACACCTCATATTCCCACTATAGTATTTTCTCATTTTCCCACTTAAAATATGGACTCCCAGTCTTTCAAGTTGTGCCATTCTGATAGGTTTACAAAGATATCTAATTGCTTTACTTTCCACTTCTCTAACAGTGACTAGGGACTTGTTTCTATGTTTTGGGCCACCAAGAGTTCTTGTTTGTAAATAATGTTTAAAATTGGATTAGTTTGCTTTCTTGTCAATACAAGACATGCTTTTGCATATTTTAAATATCAATCCTATGACTACCTGCCTTAGCCACTTTTTTCAAATTATATCATTTATTTTATTGACTTAACATTTGTTACTTTTGCTCTGCATCCATAATGTCTTTTATATTTTTTTCTAGGACAATTTGATTGAATAAAAATATCTGTTTGGATTCCTTGCATGAATCTTATTTTTTACATTAAAATATGCATTCTGAAATTTACTGATATAAATTCCAATTTTATTTTCTTCCACATAGAGAACTAATTGTACCAGTACCACTTATAATAATTATTTTTGTTCTTAATCTAAATACCACCTATTTCATATATTTATATCATATATTTATATGATAAATGCATAAGAATATGATACATGAATAGTGGTACATACGTCATGACTTTGTACATCAACTTTTATCATATATTTCTAATTTCATTGGATTATGATCACAGAAAAAAGGCACGTAATATTTTAATTTTAGAAAAATCATTAAGGTTTTCTTCATGACCAAATATATAGCCAATCTTGTAAATGTTCCATGAACAACAAAAAATTACAAATTCTCTAGTACAGGGGTGTGAGGTTCTCACTAGGTAGCTAATAGTCAAGTTTGCCTACGGTAAAATTCAATCCTTCTAGGTCTTTATTTATGTTTAATTTTTTTCCCATTAAAATTTCCTTTATTATTTCTTATAGCATAACTATGTACATTAATGCAATCATAGGGTACAGTGTTATGTTTAATTTATTGAGAGAGGTACATTGAAATTTCTCAGGATAGCACATTGCAGTTTTATAAAGTCTCCCTTCCATTTGTAATAGTTAATTCTTGCTTCATATATTTAGTGGCGATAGTGTATGGTACATACTCTTTAGGTTTTGATATTTCCTTATAGGCATATTTATCATTATACCATGTTTCTCTTTTCATGTTGTACCTTTAACCTGAAATTCTACTTTGTGTGATATTAATATCTCTTCTGCTTTCTCTTTTTCGTTACACTATATACTCAACTTTACTTAATTACCCATTTTATGTAAATTTCAAATAAGCAGCCTACACCTGTGCTTTGATTTTATCCTACTTAGTGATCTATTTTTTTTTGGGGGGGGGACAGAGTCTCAATCTGTCACCCTGGGTAGAATGCCATGGTGTCATAGCTCACAGCAACCTCACACTCCTGAGCTCAAGTGACCCTCTTGCCTCCACCTCCTGAGTAGCTGGAACTAGAGGAATCTGCTAGCATTTCCAGCTATTTTTTCCTTTTCTTTTTTAAGTAGAGATGGGGTCTTGATCTTGCTCAGGTTGGTCTCCAACTCCTGAGCTCAAAAAATTCACCCACCTAAGCCTCCCACAGGTGTGAGGCACTGAGCCCAGCCTTTCAAAAACTCTAGACTGTCCTGAGAGATATATTTTAATAGATTGGGAGTAGGGCACAGCCATCTTTATGAAAATAAGTCTTACCCGTTCATTCTGTGTGTAACCAGGATGGACTACAGAGTGGAGAAGAGGTGAAATCGACTGAGATAATTACATTGGTGGCTACAGAGATACCAATGACAGGTGATGACAACTAAAATACAGAAGGTCAAGGAACAGATTGGAAGTGTGTGAGAACAGACTGATTTTGTCCATTGGTCAAGAGAAATTGAGATCTAGAACTCAGGAGAGAAAGAGTTTAGGATTGGAGATATGTTTAGTAATTGACAAGTATGTAAATGGAATTTTAAGTGAATGGAACTGGATAGAATTTCCCAGAAGGAATTTAGTGTGAAAGAGAAAGAAAGTTTGTATTAGGCCTGTAAGAGACAGCAACAGGGAAGGGTGTGTGGAAGGAAAGAAACCAGAGGAGCTGAAGAAAGATGACTTCACTGTAGTGAGTGGAGTATTATGGAGGCCTAGAGTAAGATGAGGTCAATTTTCCCTTCACAAAATTGAGAACATTCTTAAGTCTAGTGATTTGAATACTTGTTAAAGAGGACATAGATCCATGAGATTTCTTTCACATTCACAGTGGAAGTGTAATTTGGCAACATCTCCTGAGGTTCAGCATTTCTTTTACCCACGACTCTTCAATTCCACTCTAGAGGAAATCTCCATTAAAGAAGAAACTTTCAACATTTCCAAAGGAAATACGTACCTAAATGTCCACAGTATTGTTTCCAATAGTAAAAACTGAAAACAACTCCAATGACACTTTATGGGAGAGTGGATTAATAAACAGTATATCGACACAACAGAGCATTATATCTGCATCAGAAATGAATAGATTGTAGCAAGAAAGCATCACCATGGACAAACACACGTGATGTAAGATCATAGGGAAAAAAGCAAGTCCCCAAAAGGTTGCATACAGCATGATACGCTTTTTGTAACATTAAAAAATAAAATAAAACAAACACACAAACAGTAGTTGTAGGAATACATAGAGATCCAGCAAGCTACTCTTAAAGGAAAACTAGAATTTTAAATGATGGCTGTCTTGGGTGACAAAGCCGAGACAGATGTGTTGGTGGAGGAAATGTGTGATTAGACGTGAACTGTGCTCAACATAGGAGCTTTTGTTCTCAGGTGGTGAATTGGCAGGTGTTTATTACATTATTCAAAAGCCACTAATCGAATAAGCAATAAAAGCAAGCCATGCATGGGCCAGTGAAGTCTGCGTCGTGGCACAAGAATTACGATCCATCTAATACTTTGCATGTGAGTTTAAATGGGGGGAAAACTATTTAAAGCATGGTTTATACTTGATGCATAAATGAAAAAAAATTGCTAATGTCCCCCGTGTTGTTTATTTTTATTTTTTATTAAATCATAAACACATAGCTCGTGTATACATTAATGCAGTTACGGGGTACAAGGTGCTGAGTTCATATAGAATTAGGAACGCTTGTCCCCCGTTTTGATTAACAGACAGTGCTACTTTTTTATGTGTGCATTGTGGGAGACTGGGGACAAGAATCTCTTTCTCAGAGATGAGGTACCTTTTCCAGAGGTAGAACTATTCTTTTTAAGAATAGCATGTATTAAAATATAATATAGAAATCATTTTTTTATTATCTGTTGGCATAAGTACAGCAAGCTATTTCAATTTTAGTTTTTTTCTCTCTCTCCAGATAAGAAATTGCTCTTGTAGCTGATAGGATATTGTTGAAAACTATAAATCCTGAATTTTTTAAGCCAGACTTTGTTCACTTGGTTCTTTTTTATTTTCTTCTTTTCGACAATTATAATGGGAACAATGTTTTGTGGTTTTTTTTTAACGCAGTCTTATCTTTGACACTCAGTTATTTGCAGCAAATATTTTGATAACATTGGTGGCTCACCTTGTATTTCAGTTTTCGCTGAATGTTGGCATCTGACTTTCCTTGTCGTATTTGGAGGTTACAAACCTTTTTGGGAACTGTGCATTTTTGTTCACCTTTTTATGTAGCACTCAGCTCAGCGTGAATTCCTCGTGTGTTTGCAGTGTAACAATAACAGAAAGAGGGAAGGTGCTCCACTCAGGGGGATATTGTGTTTCGATGGGCATCTTATATTCATTTATGTTGAGGAGTTACACTCCTATCACCAGAAAGACTTATCTTTTGTTGATAGTCATTTTCCTGAATTACAAGCATTTTAAATCAGGTTCTCAAATTATCCATAGTCTTCATGTTGTTTTGGAAAACTTCATTCCCAAGAAAAGAGTTCCTCTTGGCAGTTATTTTGTGTGTTAACTATGTTGACCCCATTGGCAAAAATGCTAGGTTGCTTGTATTACAAATAAGACATTCATGATATTCAGCTGGTATGCACCAATACAGCCTTACCGGCTCTTCAAATATTGAAATTATTCTAAATTAGTTGTTAAATATCTGCTCACTTGAGCCTACCAAATACTCCTCAGCAATTTCAGATCTTTCCCAAGACACTAGAAACTACTCCCAACCTGTTACCAAATGTTTTCTATCTGGCAAACTGGGGTTGGATCTGGCTCTATGTCAATGCCCATTATTGTTACAATTGTTATGATAACAATTCTACCATACTAGTTGTTAAAAAAATTTGACGACCACCGCTGAATATACTTCTTTTGCTTTGTGAGTTACAGTTCACATCTTCATAGAGAAGCCGAGGATTGTTCCAATCTTTAAGAAACAATGTGCAATTAATAAGGTTAATTTAGGTTGATAATTATACCAATGAATGTAATCCCCGAGGCTGATAAGAATGCATTTTAATAAGCTTATTGTCAATAATGCCTACCCTGCCTTCAACAGCAGTCAGCAAATTCACACTGTCCTAGTGTAGATTGTCATCATAGTAAACACTGATAAACAAGGTTTAAGTGCAAGTCATTTATTTGCAAGGTACAGGAAGAGGAGCAAGGGAATGGAGAGTAATGTAGGGAAGAGAAGCAGCCCACTGAGCAGCTGTGTTGACCACAGTGAGGGGCGGAAGCTGAAGCCCACAGGGAAACTCAGGGACATGTGAAGGCACAGGTTTCACAGTAACCCACCAGGAAGATGATGGGGTTAAGGTGTTTATATACTCAAGCTGTCTGCCATTGGTGGGGCCTTACGAATATGCAATCCTTGACACCGCAGACCGGAGAGCCCTAGAATAGGGCAACCTTCAGAAAAAGCCCCTGAAGCTGAATAGCTGAGAATATGGGCTGGGCCCTGATAGCGGTTACTATAATCCCTGTACTGTCATCAGAGATAGGTTCCATGTTTTGCAGCTCTTAAGTTGTTCTTTTAACCTATCCTCATCAAAATCCATTTTGCTATGATTAAAAAAAGAAACTTTGTTTTTTCGCATTTTGGTAAGAAACAGAATTTAAAAAAAAAACAGCTTCATTTTAGAGAAAGGTCATGTTCCTTAAAATAAAAGGGCTTGGTAAATTTGAAGTGGTTGAGGATTTAACTTGCCTTCCAATTTCGAGATTGCCTCCTGTGTTCACGCACGGCAATATTTATTTCCATCTGTTCTGAGCAGCTATCAATGTGTTCAGTTGGTAGCAGTTTACCTTTATGCTCCCAAACATTTAGAGATTGAATAATAGGGTCGGGTTTCCTCTCTCATATATTCCAAATGTGGATGTTGGGATGCAGAATAGAAGCTGTCAGGAGAAGCCACTTAAGAGTTCAAATCAGGGCCTCCAAGTTCAAGAAAGCAGACTGTCTAGTGCCAACTGAAGAAGCAGTTCTGGTAACATACTTTATAAGACCAGAATAAATGTGTTGAATGATATACCCAAGTATAATCATTTCAGAAAACCTGGACAAGAAAAAACATCAAGAAGAAAATAAAATCACAGTTTTACCATCCAGTGATAACTACTATCGTTATTCTTCACATTTACCTCCATTCTTTGTTTTAATGCTCGTCTTGGATGACATCAACATGTGTAGTGAAAACACTTTTTCATTCTATAACAAAATATATCTCCCTAGGCTCGAGTTTCTGAAACTTTATTGTGCCTCAGAGTCACTTCCAGGATTTCTTAAAACAGATTTCTGGGCCTCATCTCCAGATTTTCTAATTTGGTAGGTCTGCGGTAGAATCAGAGAACTTGTCAGAGAGTCTAGCAAGTTCCCACACAAGTTTTCTGCTGTTGTTCTAAGGGTTACACTTATAAGACCTATGTTTCTAAACTTTTCATATACTAAAATGGGGGAAATGGTGTGTTTCTTGATCGAGGCATGGGCATACACATGTGTTTACTTCATATGTGAAGTTCTTGTATGTATGTTCAGTAAAACTGAAAGAAAATACTTTAAAAATTTGATTGTTATCGTACAATATTTTATCTAGGCCTGTGAAATAATTTACTTAACAGTGCCCTACATTTCATTTGTTCCTTATTTTTCTAGGTCATGAAACAGGGTGTCCCAGAAATCACCCCTAAAGTCACTACACATAGGGCACATGAGAAATTGTAGTAAATGTACCTTTATTAACAAAATAGTCATTACAACATTTTACAAAGCAGTGACCAACATGTAGAGAATATTTTGTAAATATTTAATCAAACTTCATAATGAATATTTTGCAAATAAATGTACATTCAGCTGCAATTTCCCATTTTCCTTGTGTATGGTGACTTAGGGATGACCTTTGGGACATCCTGTATTGTAGGGAATTTCAAATTATTTTGTATCAATGTACAAAGATAGATAAAGATGGATATGAATATTTCAGCTCCATTGATACATAATGCCATAATACTTTCCCCCAAATTATAACAATATCTTAAGCAACAGTTATGTAATTTGTTTGTTTTCTGAATGAATGATTGCTTTTTTTGGATGAAGCTTATATGATAATGTTTATTCATTGTTTAGGTACTTTTAAATGTTTGAAGCATCATTAAAATGAGTGATTTGCCCATATGGTTTTCTTAGGAACATGGAACATTCTTCACAAGTATGTAAGTTCTTTGAAAACCACATAGATTTTACCTAGGTAAAAACCTTAGAGTTTAAATATATATATATTTTCAATTTTAAAGACTGGCAGCTAATAATGTAATTTCAGTAGACCCAACCATTATTATGTTCTCTAGAGTATTCCTTCCAGTATTGTACTTTAGTCAGAAAAACTGAAAGGTTCTCATTAATTTCCCTCCTTCTTCCTTAAAAAAAGGAAACCACCATTATGTGAGAATCAGAAGTACTATTTTATAGGGCACTGGCGTGGAAGAATAGGGTGATCATAGCTCCATTAAAAATTTTTCACACGAATGTGATTCTTGAGTTTAGCCTTCGTTGAATTACAAGTTTTAAAGGTACTCTTACTGAAAAGAATTAAGCATTAAGAATAATCAGATTTTTATGTTTATCTTTAAATGTGTATTCAACACATAATGCATTATATTGAACAAGAACCCATCAAGTAGTCCTTCCTATGTGTGTGTGTGTGCATGTAATTTACCCTGGATTTATGAACCTTTATATCAATATAAATGAAAAGAATTTTAATGCATATAATTTTCTATGTTCAGAGAGAATTAAAATTATGGTAATCAAATATTACTATATCACTGATTTTTTAAAATCTAATAAAAATGTCTTAAATGTATGAAAAGTAACTGTAGTAGAGTAGTCAACTCTCTCCATTTAATGGAACAATTTTCAATAATTCTCAATATTATTTGTTTCTCATGATGATATTTTAGGGTAGTGCTATCATATGTGATTGGGCAATATGGTAAGTGTTACGTGAAAGTGGAACATTTAGGATCAAATGAGAGGTCTAGTTTGAGTTCTTTGAGGATTCTCCATACTTCCTTCCAAAAAGGTTATATTAGTTTATAGTCCCACCAGCAGAGTAAAAGTGTTCCCTTCTCTCTACATCCACACCAACATCTGCAGTTTTGAGATTTTATGATGTGGGCCATT
>NW_003852407.1:23458482-23462824 GCF_000181295.1 Otolemur garnettii
AGCAGAACATATTATTCTTAGTAAAGCATCACAAGAACGGAGAAGCAAGAATCTGATGTACTCAACTTTGATATGAGGACAATGAGGGACCTAGTACACAGTGTGGAATGGGGGAAGGAGAGAGCAGAGAGAGGGAAGGAAGGAGGTGGGTGGGGCATCAAAATGACCCACCTTTTGGGGGCCAGACACAATGATAAGAGGGACTTTACCTAACAAGCAATCAATGTAACCTGGTTCTTTGTACCCTCAATGAATCCCCAACAATAAAAACAAAAAAGTGAAACATGAGAAATGAAAACATAGTGGGTGCTCAGACATGTTTATTATGCAAATATATAATAATGAGAACTGATTATTCTAGGGCTTAATGATGAATAACAGTTACTGAGTATTCTCCCTATCTCCTTTGTAAATATTTTAGAGATAAATAATAATAAATAATACAGGTAAAGTTTGAAGAGAAAAGAGAAAAAGGCAAGGAAATATGTTCTCCATCCATTTTGTACTTCTTTCCTTTTATTTAGATCTTTTCCCTTTATTCCAAAATCTAAATTTATTTTATTAATAAAAATAGAAAACATTGTACACAGAGGTGTCTAGTTTTTGAGTGTTTTGGTTTTCTAATTTTTCCCTACTCAACCTCAACCTTTTCTCTTGCCTTTTTCTTCATTCTTTCAAAATGTGTAACTTAAAGTTTGACTGAATGTATCACACCGGTGCTATAGGAATATAATTAATTATATACAGTAACGAAAAGACAGGGAGATCTGTTTGAAAGAAATTTCTGGGGCCTTATAGCCCTTCCTTTTGCTGTCCAACTACCAGTGGTTGGGGATTTGGAAAAGGCATTTGATTTAATTTTTGCTGTCTTGAAAATTCTTTAGGAAAAGAAATGGCAGTCATCTTCAATAATAAATGATTGCATATAATATGAAACCAAGGGGAGGAAGGGTATGCTATGTAGCAAGAGGATGATATAGAACTACAGGTTTGGTTTAATAATGACATTTTAAATATATATGTGGTATATATATCCCATGCATGTATTGAATATAAAAATATGTAATATTGTGCATGTATAATATATATGTATATATATTCCAGAGTTCATCTAAAAGCATCACTGAGCACTTCACAGCCAATTACTGGTCTTAAATGTCAGTGAGAGGATGTGTTAATTTTTAAATAAAAACCGAAGTGACTTTCCTAGCTGAGCAGCCAATGAAATTCTGTATCTAAGGGATTTTCTCCTACAAATGCCAAACTCGATACATTTGCATATGTTCTCTCTGATGTATCAAAAAGTTAGAAATTGCATATAACTTTAAAACACTTTAAGAAATTACTTTTACAGTCTGGGTGTTCACATCTACATATGACTATTTTAATTTTTGCTGTTCAGTGATTCCAATCCATAACTAATAATATGGATTTTTGCTTGGTCTTGTCTGTGTTACAACTATGAATTTGGTGCTCAAATTTAACAACACAGCCTAAAGTATAATAAGTATTCCTAATCCAAAAAATATCGATAAACCTAACTGAAATTTGGTATACCAGGTAAAGAATATTATGCTTGAAAGTAAAAAACTCAATTCAGTCTTATGTCATTTGTGACACTTAAATTAGTGGGGCGGCCTCATTAAAAAACCTTTTTCAGAAATCAAGTAGTCCTACGTGTCCTCCCCTCTTCTGATTCACTGGTAGTCACAAGCGGTGATAATCCAAGCCCCTCTTCCCTTTAAACAACCACTTGTCACTAGGTTAACTCCTTTTGTATTATATTCAGAGAACCACAGGCTTCTATTTCATCACGTGCTCGTTCCATAACCAGGAATTTCACCACTTATTTCATATAAGATGGTGATTAAAATCAACATTTAAAGGGATAATATTCACATAAGAAGAGTATGATATCATGTAGCCGGTAGCTATAAGCCATGCAGAATTATTTTAGTATATTTTGGGATTTCTTTGTATTCAACTCTATTTTAATGATGGAGCAAATAATACAATAAAGTGCAAATGAAAATAATTATGCAGAATCGTGGATGAAGAGCTCATCGCTTTTACCACCTGACTCTTAAACACCAGAATTTTCCTGCGCAGTCACCTAGACCAAGTGAGAACCGAGAGTCTACAAACACATGATAGTTAAGAAAACTAAAATGTATCAAGGTTCCTAAATAAATGGGTGTTTCCGCTGATGGTGGGCAACCAGTTTTTCTTTTTCTTTTTAAAAGCAGCGATAAAACAACAAAAAGAAGAAGAGCGGGAGACTGTAAAATAAATCAGAAAGCGGCAGGAGGGAAGTGAATATCCTCTACTTTGTTTTTCCGCCATACTAGGTGTGAATACCAAGATATGGAATGGGGAAAATAAGAAGATGTTTCATTGCAGGCTGGAAGTCTCTGATTCCCTTTGATAAGGCAGGGGTACCTGAAGAGATTTACCCACACATACACCATTTTTCACTGTAGTGGAAAAGAATGCCTTTGAATTTGGAATTGATGTTTCAACAGAATATGAGAAAATAAATGTATTCAGAAAATATTTATCTTATTTATTTATTTATTATTTGTTGTTGTTGTTGTTGAGACAGAGTCCCCACCCTATGCCCCTGGGCAGAGTGCAATGGCATCATAGCTCACTGCAGCCTCAGTCTAGGGCTGAGGGCATCCTGCTGCCTCAGCCTCTGGCACCTAGCTGGGTTTTTCCATTTTTTTTTTTTCATGAGTTGGGGTCTCACTCTCGCTCAGGCGAGTCTTAAACTCCTGAGCTCAAGCAATTCTCCCTCCTGAGCCTCCCACAGTGCTGGGATTACAGGCAGGAGCCACCACACCTGGCATGGAAAATATTTATTAAACATTCCTTACATGCAGAGACCCTGTGAAGCAGTGCTCTCTTTCATATTTTCCCGTAATTACCATGGCCTAGTGAAAATTGTAGTGATTCATTTGCACCACATTGAAATCGACCTTTCTTTATTGGATGAAATGAAAAGAAAGATGACTTTTAATTTCTATTTCTAATACATAGGTAGCATTATGTCTTAACACTGAACAGATGGTACGTCCTTGGATATAAGAATACAATTAATCTTCATTGAACATTCCTGTTGTATACCAAGCATTGTGGTAGACGTCTCGAAGAAGATGAAAAAATGAGGACTGGGCCCTTTTCCCTAAGTCGTGTTAACGATGCTGTTAGAGATATCATAGACTCAGAATTAAAACAAAAAAGCCAAATGAACAAACAAAATGAAAAGCAACAAGCATACCGGGGAACAAATTCTCCAAAGTGTGGTCTTATTGGTACTGAAATATTGGATGACAAAGATCTTACAGTCTTTACATCAAAGGATGGTTTACTCAGATCGATAAACCCACCCATTGGTGGAAATGATTTGCACAGCAAATAGGAAAGACAGCGCCTGACAGCATCTATTGTGTTGATTGTAACGGTGCATTAAAAACCTCAGCGTGTCCACATCAATCATTTCTAAAGTGGTGCTGTTTAAAAGGAGTCAAGAGATAGCGCCTCCTGAGATGGGGTGTGTTTAACCTTGTCTGGGGCTCTAAGGTATCTGCAGGTGAGGTCTGTATTATGCCTAAAAACCTGTGCAGCGGAAAGGTCATTCTTCTCCGCGTCCAGATGTCCTTGTTTTTAAATAAGGTGTGTGGGGAAGTCTATTGCTTGTCTGTTCTGTGATTTGCTTGAAAACTCTTCTAAAGCACTGAACGCTGTACGGATTTTCGCAATAATAATGCTTTGTGCGTCTCATCCTGGGATTTCAAAGCGTTTTTTTAAAAAGAAGATGAAGAGCAGGTAGGTCATGAACCCAAAAAGGGCTTGCTGGCCAATGCTGCTGGCGTTCAGAGTTTTCTGGTCTCCTGGGCCAGACACACAGCCGCATAACGGTGCCATGGTCTCCTTCTGGAAGATTCTTTTCCTTGAAGACAGTGGAGGAAAACGCTTTTATGAAGCACGCTAAGTCTCCGGTGGTACCAGTTTATTGTTTCTCTACAGAGCTGGAGGATTGTCTTTCCTCTCTTTTATCCCCTTTTCGCACCTTATGGAAGAGGCACTTCGGGGTGGTGGCCCTTTTCTTTTGTGAACACAGGAGGCTCCAGACAGAACCCCTGGGCTGTTAGCCCATCCTCTCCCTGGAGTCTCTGAAAGACGACATGACTTCAGATTTTCTTCCTTCTGTTAGAAATGTGAAGGCTGGAGTGTGAAATCTGGCTTCCCCGAGGCTCTCGTGTGAGTGTGAGTGTTGGCTTCACAAGCCGACCAGAGAACGTGTGTACGAGCAGACGGTGCAGATGCTGCGTCTGGCTGC
>NW_003852407.1:23463387-23467865 GCF_000181295.1 Otolemur garnettii
TTTTTTTTTTTTTTTTTTGATTGGCTCACTTCTCCTCTCCTTTCCCCCAGCAGGGATAACAGTCAGGAGACCCTTGCTCCCTGGACTCCAGCAATGTGAGATGTCTCTCCATGGCAATGAGGGCGACATAGGACATGTTGCTGGATCTGCTCATCGGTGCTTCTAGGGATTGGAACGCCATCTTCTTAATTGGGCGTCTTTAACTGGTCTCTTAGGAGTGTTGATAAACCCTCCCACAGCAAGCTCAGTACTCTCAGCATTTTCCTTTCTTCCTGTGACTTTCCCTCTTGGGTCTTCTCTGGCACAGCTGTGGGCTGGTCTAGCTGCACCTGTGCCGCCATCCCATCCTTGCTTCAGGGGATTCCCAGACACAAGCTTTTCCCAGGTTCTGAGACAGGTGGGCCGTGAGGCCACTCCAGTGCAATCCCTTATAGGAACGAATAGTTTTTTAGGTTTTCAACAGTTTGGTGGTACCTTCCTAGAGTTCAGACACTGACTCCTTGAGAATTAGAACAAAAAAAACAGAAGCTCCAGTGAAGATCACTCCTCCCTATGGAGCCTACCAGTTTGCCCTGGGATGACTTCTTTTTCAGAAGGGGCCTGGGCATCCAAAGCTGTCTTCAACATTGGTGAATAAAGACCACATATATTGGTCGTAAAAGACCATATTTTCCCTGTCAGTGGTGATTTCTGTTCTTTTAGCATTACTCCGTCATTGAAAGATGAGAGATAACAAAAAGTAAAATAAATTTAAATTTGCAAAGTCTTTGTAAAACAATAATTTTTACTATTCATATTGCTAATTATTTTCTCTGAGACAGAGCCTCACTATGCCACCTTGATAGGGTGCCATGGTGTCGCAGCTCACAGCAACCTCATACCCTTGGGCTCCAGTGATTCTTTGGCCTCAACCTCCCAAGTAGCTGGGACTACAGGCACCTGCCACAACGCCCAACTGGTTTTAGAAACAGGGACTTGCTCTTGCTCAGGCTGGTCTCAAATCCTTCTTTTTTGTCCTCCTGAATTCTGATCAATACTCCATATTCCAAAACAGGCATTTTGTTGCATTATTTTTAAACACATTAGTCATTGACTCAAATGGCTGAGCAGTCCCTGCACTTTGTCACTGGAATAAAGGAACATAATGGACATATGGGATAAAACATACTTCTGCAAAAACTATGGGCACCACACTGCTAAATTCTTCAGAAGTGTATGACCATCAAAGAAATTTTGAACATTCAAGGATTCAGATGGAATTTGAAAGAAATTTCAATTAAAGCCTAACGTAAAATCAGTTATATATTAGCCTGGGAAGAATAAGAAATAGGCATTAATACAGGAGCTACCTACATCAGTTGCCATGTATATTTATGTAACTATAAAATGTTTTTAAAATATAAGAATAATATGAATATTTCTATGATTATGCTTTAGAATTTTTTTTAAATGAAAGATTGTGATTCAGAAGAAAAACATACTGATCTCCAGAACGTTGGAACATTGGTTATAAGCAATACACACTTCCCTTATTTCAGCAAATAGTTCTAAGTTTATTTTCTAGGTGAAAATGAACCCTGGAACTTAAGTTTTTGAGCAGAGACTACTCATTCACCAAGATCTGTTTTCACAGTGTTCCAGAATGATAGAAACCTGATTTTTAGCTAGGTACATGGGCTCCTAGAACAGACTAAACTCATCAGCTCTCTTTTGCGCAAGTTGTGGCCCAACCATAATAAACAAAAGTGTCATATACAATTTCCAGAAAGTAACCTTTGAAAGAGAGGGGGATTAAAGTTCAGAATATATAAATAACTCTTGCAACTCAGCGCAACAACAGCAACAGCAACAAACAACCTCACTTTTAGAAATGGGCAAAAGATTTGAATAAACATTTCTCCAAAACACATATACAGCTGGGCAATCAACACATAAAAAGATGCTGGACATCACTCTTCATTAGGGACATGCAAATCAAAACCACAATGAGTTATCACTTTACACCCATTAAAATGGTTATTATTATCAAAGCGGCAGAAAATAACAAGTGTTAGCCAGGATGTGAAGAAATTGGAAACTTTTGTATAGTGCTGGTGGGAATGTAAAATGGTTCAGGGCCCTGCGGAAGTGGTGTGGCGCTGCTCAGGATATTAAAAATAGAATTATGGCATGATCCAGCAATTTCACTTCTGTGTATATACCTCGAAGAACCGAAAGCAGAGACTCAAACAGACTTGTACACCCATGTTCATGGCAGCACGATTGATAATAGTCAAAAAGTAAAAGAAACTCAAGTGCCTGTTGACAGATGAACAGATGCACAAGATGTGGCATGTAGGATGTATAAATGGAATATTATTCAGTCTTACCAAGGAAGGCAATTCTAGTACATGCTGCAACATGGGTGAATTTTCTCTTTTTTATTAAATCCAAAAGAGGTGGATCATGTATATATTAATGCACTTAGGGGTTCAATGTGCTGATTTCATATAGAATTTGGAATGCTTACATCATACTGGTTAAAATATGCCTCACCTCACTTACTTAATTATTGCATTAAGACATTTATACTCTACGCTTGATAGATCCGCCATGTACCCTTGCAATATGCACCATACGTGTCATCCCACCATTCACCCTCCCCCCACCTGATCTCCCCCCTCCCCTCCCATCCCTCCTTCATCCTGGGCCGTAGTTGTGATCTATTCTTCATATGAAAGTGTGAGTGATTGTAAATTGGTTTCATAATAGTACTGAGTACATTGGATACTTTTTGCTCCATTCTTGAGACGCCTTACTAAGTAGGATATATTCCAGCTCCATTCATAACAGGGGTGAATTTTGAGGACATTATGCCGAGTAAAATAAGCCAGTCAGAAAAGGACAAATATTACACAATTCCACTTGAAGTTACCTAGAATGGCCAAATCCACAGAGATAGAAGGTTACCTGGGGGTTGGGGGAAGGGAAAAATTGAGAGCTAGTGTTTAATGGGCATAGAGTTTCAGTTTGGGAAGATGAAAAATTTCTCAGGGTGAATGGTGATAATAATGGTTGCAGAACTTAAGAGTATTTAACTCCACTGAACCATGCATTTAAAAAGCTTAATACAGTTGCATGCCAAGGGGATGTGATCAGGGATGGTTTATTTTCACATGTTCCTTACCACCTCTCAAATTGGTTTACAAGCTTTTTAAAATGATAAACGTTTTATGCATATAGCAATAAAAAACACAAAAAATTATAAAAAAAAAAATGCCCTTATGTTTCCTTCTTTCTTTCCCTGGCTGGAATGTAGACTTGATGGATGGAGGTGGAGCAGCCCTTTGGGGCTATGAGGTAGAAGCCACATGTAAAAGGTGGTAGAGCAGTAGGATCCATGTGGTCTGAGTTTCTGATTATCATAGGGTTACTTTACTGGTACTGAGCAAATCATCTCTGGATTCTGTTAGAGAAATAAATACGTTGTTTGAGCTATTACTTCTTTCTGTGACTCTTTGCTGAATTTAATCACATCTTAACCATCTTGCCACTGATGTGTTTTGTTGTAAATGAGTGCCTTTTCATGTTTTTGACCTTAGAATTTTATTTTTGCCTTTTGTAGAAGTGCACTGTCATCAGCTATAACTCTGACCAACAACAGCAAATAAATGCACAAGAAATATTAAGTCATAAAAATGGTGATTATTTTTCAAATAGGCTTTACAAATAGCCTTTACAAAGAGGAGCTGCAGCACACAGGTAAGAATGTGTAATTTTATTGTATCTTTGTTTCTCTTGAACCTCCCTGTGATTTGAGTAGGTTGTTTCTATAATCGACTTCAGTCACTCATGACTTCAGCTCTGACCTCCAGGATGTTGGCAATCTGGCTATCCTGGTCTCATTAATTCTCTCAATGTTGTAGTTAAGATGTTCATAAAAATACTGAATGATACTAGACTTAATCCAAACTTTCACAAGGGCCAAAAGAGTCTTATCTTCAAGCAACAACAAATACAGGCAGTTTGAAAACAAACCCCTAAAATTAAGTCCAACTCCTTAGACAATGTGCTTCAGATAACTGTTAAAAATATATTTTGAAAGATAGGTAGCATACACGTAGCATTATGATTCCTATGAGTTACAAAACATTTTATTGTATTAAAAGCAATGGATAGACTACCCATTAGTTATTACACCTTCAAAACCAGGCTAACTTAAGTTGAAACTGTACCATTATTTCATTCCGGAAGAGATTAACAGACTCTTAAATCCTTGACATTGTAAGCAGAAGACAACCATTTACACAGAATCATGACCACTTTGATCATTTTAAAATGAAACTATTATACATAAAATACAAATATTTCTAATATTTTGGGGATAAAAATTCCCTATGTCATTTCAGTGTAAATATTTATATATTTATTTAGTCTATTAAAAGATATAGATTAAAGAAACTAATACGGCTCGGTGCCTATAGCTCAACTGGCTAAGG
>NW_003852407.1:23468120-23473658 GCF_000181295.1 Otolemur garnettii
ACAAGCCCAGCCCGAGGGGTTATTTTATGTGTATTTGTCGTGGTGTTTCAGATGAGCTGACATGTCCAGGGAAACAGAAACGTCCACGTTGGTTGGAATGTTGACCAAACTGAAACGTGTTTAGCATGGTGATGACAGAGGTTAATAATATGGGGGGCAGAAGGGCAAAGGTGAGGCTGAAGGGTAAGACCCCTCCCATGCCTTTGGGTCTGATCTCCACCCCCAGAAGATGACTTCATGTTCAGGTAAGTTGTTTCCTCAATTTTTGAAATTCCATCCACTTTATCTGCTTCCCAAAGGATGGGAAGAGTCATTGTTTGCTTCTTCCATCTAACTCTGGAGGACAAGGTGGCTGTTTTGAATTTAAACTTAAACTTTCACACAATGTATGTCTCATCCCTCCTTGTCTCCTTTTTTTTTTTTTATTTATTTATTTTTTTACCTTTTTTACTGGTTCCTTAGCTTAGTCCTCTTAGCCAATAAATGTGTTTATGTTCCTCCTTTCTTTTCAAAATAACAACCACTTTTCTCCCTACCCCATAGAGGGCTCTTGTTGCTACCATCTCTCTCTCTCTCTCTGGCCCTTCATAATCAAGTAACCTGAAAGTGCAATCTAGACACACTGTTTCTAATCGCTCACTTCTCATTCACTCTTCTAATGTGGCCTCTATCCCTTTCACTCATTGAAAATGCTCTTGACAGGTCACTGGTGGTCTCATAAAGGCGCAATCCAATAGGGGCTTTTATGTCATTATTTCACTTTGGTTCTCTGCTTCATCTAGTATAACTGAATTCCTTTTCCTTGAAACTCATGATTTCTATGATTTCCCATTTTCTCTCTTTCTCTTCCTTATACTCTATTACTGAACATTATTTTCTCTACTTCTCTTGTAAATAGTAAATTTCCCTTCCCTTCATCTGCTCTCTTTTCATTCTTTGCACTCTCCCTGGGAAATTTTAGCTTCCTTACAACTTTATTCCCTACCTTATCTTTCAAATCGCTTCTCCAACCAGTCTATCCAGGGTTGATAACTTCACAGCCCAATCTGTCTGTGTGGACATCCCCCGGGATACTCTACCTCAACCTGTACAGAAGTGGTCTTATCACCACCATGTCTCCTTGTTCTCCTCTGTTTCCCCTCTGGGAATGTGTATATCCTGAAAGACTGAATGAAACTAGAATCCTGGAATCATTCTAGATTGCTCTTGTTTATTTCACAATGAACTGAGTTTCTAGAGATTCAAATTCCTAGAGAGCTATTAAATCAGTCTTTTTTCTTTTCCCTAACTTGATTTCTTGTCTGACAATTGCAATGGTCTTCTAACTTGCCTTCCTGCCTTGAGTCATAGTCCTCTCAAATTTATCACATGTCATGGCTTCAAAATTATCTTATCAAAATATAGTCTGCTAATGTCATTTAGCTACTCAGAGTCTTTCCATGGCCCCCATCTACCATGTATGTCAAGCTATGAAGAATAACTTATCTGGCACATCCTGCTTTGTCCCTTGCTGCAGTTCCACACCCATTTCTCATCTCCCATACATGTCCACCATGTTAAATCCTGCCATGTTTCTTGTAGTTTCTCAAATATGTCATCTATACCCCCGCCCCCCGGGACTTAGTATAAGTTCTTCCTTCTACTTACAACATCCAGTTCGAAATTTAACCTTCAAACCTCGGCTGTGGTTTCACTTTCTCAGGAAGGACCTTTTGTCTCCTTTAGAGCAGGTAGGGCAGCCCTCCTCTGTGTCTTCATAGAATCTTCTGCATAGCTTTTTATTTTGATATGGTCTAGAAACTCCACAAAGAGTCCTTGGAACTATCACGCATGTATTTTTAGAAACTGGAAATCCTGATAGTACCTGATGTTATATTTCCAACTATTTTTTTTTCCTTTGAGACTTTTATGATTTTTAAGGCTTAATCCTAAAATCTTCTCACACATGTAAGGGTTGTTATTCATTACAGGAGACTGAATGGTTTCAGTCTGCTAAATGTTTAATGTTAAAGTAGGAGACAGACTTCGTCCTTCTCCCTGGAGTGTGTCACTGTGTTTCCTCTCTGGACATCCTCATTCCTCATAGCTGTATTCCGTGGGTACTTCTCTTTTCTTACATGTGTTCTGATATTGCATTGCTGTGCCTGCCCAGGAGAGAGGGAACTTTGGCAATACAGCAATGCGGTAATGCTTTGATAGCTGCTAGGAAAAACAGGAGAGATATTTCTCTGCACAGCTATGCCAGGAGTGCCAGCAACCATGTGTTGGCACTCTGATCTGACAGCCTTCCTTTTAATGCAAAAAAAAAAACAAAAACAAAAACAAAAACCACTGACCTCACCTCACTCCTTCCATTCATTTATTTAGTTCCCAAATGGTTCTGACACTTGCTAGGTGCTGAAGATACCTAAAGAAATAAGGGCAGAGCCCTTTATTCCAAAGGACTTACAGATTGGTTAAAGAAGAGATAAGTTAGAAATTCACACAATAAAGGTCAGTGTTAGATAAGGAATATTTCTCAAAGTCTAGCCTGACCAATTCTAGATCATGGAGAAAGTCAGGACTGAATGATGATGGCTTTGGATTGAACCACATTGAGTGAGAAGTGCTTGCGTGACATTCAGGTGGAGCTGTTACAAAAGCAAGTGGCATTACGTGTATGACCCTCAGGAGATGGTCCCAGCCTGGTAACAGAGATTTGAGATTTACTAAATGAAAAGAGAGATTTGAAGCTTTGTAAAACCTGATAGGAAAAGGTCAATGGCAGCAGAATGTAAAGGATTTGAGGGGTGGGGTGGACAGGGAGAAAGCAATAAAGAGAAGCAATAGTCAGAGATTTCAGAAAGAGCTGAAGATGGGGATGACATTTCAGAAGTAAAGGAAGGAGATTTAAGAATAACTAGTACATTGTACCCTATGATTGCATTAATGTACCCAGCTATGATTTATAAAAGAAGGTGTGGTCACCAGGCAGATATCCCTAAGAGGTCAATAATGGGCAATAAGAAGAATCCATTGGTGTTTGCATTGAGGGGGGAATTGGAAAACCAATGCAAGGTAAAGAAAGTTTAGATGGTGAATGCAGAGCATTGGTGAATGGAAGAAGAGCCCCAAAAGAGAAGGCAAGAGAAGCATGGCTAAGAACATCTTCATGCTTTAAAGATGTGAGAGACATTAGAATGTACATACTGCAGAGAGACCAGGAGCTGGAAGAGATCTAAGATACGTGAGAGAGAAGAAAGAGCTGGCAGAGGAAAAGATGGTTTCACACTCTCCATTTCACACCTGGGAGTGGGCAAGGAAGCAATTGAGATGAATGTTCAGGTACCCACGGGCACCTGCCATCCTGGATGCCCTTACGAAGTGTGTCTAGCCCCTTTCAAATTGTATATTGTGTAGCAATGTGACAAAGGTGATGGATGTGTTTTTTGTCACATTAGCAAGTAGGAAAAATGTGCCTTGAGTGCCACAGAAGTATTTCCAAATATTCATTTCTTTAACTAGGACAAAGCTCTCTGGTTCTCTGTGGTCCTGCCAAGATCGCTTAATGGCTGCATTGAGAATGTTCAACCTCCCTCACTTCACTGCTCATCCAAAATGAGCTTCAGCTGCATCTTGAGCCGAGCTGGGACTGTCTTTGCACTTCCCAAATCAGATGAAAAAGTGGGTCATCACCACAGTATTTATTAAGTGTTCAAACCTCTCTGATCTTTCTCTCCTACCAATAATCCATAATTCATTTCTAAACAAATGCCATACAAATTCTAACGATCGTAAATAGTTCAGTTCTTTTCTTATTTAAAATAAAATCCGTAATAGTTTGGCCAGCTGGCCATCACAGTGCACATACTTAGCTAAGGGCTCATTTAATTTGGACAAGTATTTAATATCTCTAGATTGTGGTAAATAACTGCCTTCTAAATTGAGCAGCGTGCTGTACTCTTATGCACTAATAATATTGGAACGGAAAGTGAAGATCATTGATATTATGTGCCCAGCAGAGGGGAAAGTTCTCGGTAAAGGCAGACATCTGTGTGTCGGAGGCTCTGATGCTACCAGAACACAGTTGGAGCTTTAGCACACGTGGTTTTCTGGACTGAAACACTGCTTCGTGAGCTTTATATCCAGATACGTTTCCTTCTGGAACTCTCTCTTTGAAAACCCCCGAATGGATGAGGTTCCTCCTGGGAACTCACCTCTCACCTGTACAAGACAACTGCTAAGACGACATTGCTGCATTACTCGTCTGCCGCAGCCAACTGGACTGTCTCCTTAACTGCTAGATCCCCAGCCCTGCCCAGTTTCTGTCTGGTATTTAGTAAAAGATGTGGAATGATGAAAGAAATTGATGAGTGTCCTCAAATCTCGTGATTTTGATTTGGAAAGTTATAAAAATAAATCTTCCCGATGTGGTGAAGGCGGTAGAGCACAGCTGACCACCCCCCTGCACTGACCACCTCCTCAAGTTGACCTACATTTCCTAGACTGGACATGCACCACATGTACGTATCAGTGCAGTAGGCCTAGTTCCTTATATGACCATCTCCATATGTTGACCAGTTTATTAGAGTGCCTTGGGTGGTCACCTTACAGAGGTTCTTCTGTATTTTCTGCTACTTGAAAGCCTTAATTCTCTCTGTCAGACCCTTCCCATCATATCATCTTGTGTCCTCAGAAAATCTCATATCCTCAGAACACCTGAAGGAGCTCTGGCTCACGGTTTAGTAGGTAATTTTCTCTTTTTCAAATGTTCACAGCTTTTTATGCCTTTTTCTTTATTTTTAACATTTACAACAATCTGAGATGTAATGGTGCTATTTTTAAAATTTTTGCTGTTTCCTTACTGGCATGTCAACCACTTAAAGGGAGGGACTGCACTTATTTTATTATCCAGTGGCATTGAACCCTGGGCTTTGCTTATAGATTGTGATTAATAAATATTTGTCATATTGAACTTCACCTACAACTTCCAGTTAAATGAGGAAGTGGAATGCTAAGGGGTTTGGGCAGAAAACAGGCAGTCCAGGGTTTCCTCAGCTGCTTCACCCCCACCAGCTTTAAGGAACCTTTAGTGCCTTAGAGCCTGGTGATTGCCCTAAACAGCAGGAAGAGAAGAAACCAGGAGAGTCCCGGGGTGGCTTATGTATGGATATTGCTTCAGAATGTGCTGCAATGGAGCTGCAGAGGCAGTAGGGAGGCCCAGAAGCGAGGCCCATGGGCGATACTAATCACTGCAGAGCAGGGCCTCCACACACAGCAGGCTCTGAGCCTCTAACAAGGCCACGTGAGGCAGCCCGCTCCTCCTTCATGGGAAAGCCTGATGACAGGAAGTTAATGCATGTCCCACGGTCAGCCAGTCCTTCACTAAGTAGACTGCAGGAGTGAGGGAACCTCAACCAAATGGGAAGGGCCTACAGGAACAGTCAGGGGCTTTATAGGCTAAACCATCACGAAGGAAATCAAGTCCCCAAAGCCTTAAAATAACAAAACTCCATTTACAGTTGAGGTATCTCAAGGTACCTGGCACTATATGAGACA
>NW_003852407.1:23474217-23554431 GCF_000181295.1 Otolemur garnettii
TTAGGAGATAAAAGTGTATATCTAGATTTTAAGTCTTCAGTATGTGGGAAAATTAGTATTAAAGACAGATAGCTTTATGAGACTTTGCAGCTATGTTCAAGATACAAAAGAATTAAGAGGGAGATATTACAATAAAATTCAAAGTTTAAGGATTTTTAGCATACCCACAGTAATTACACAGAGATCGATGATTGTTGAGTTAATTGTAGTAGACAGGCTTGTTAAAAATTCTGATGAATAAGAATAAATGGTGAGTTTCAAAGTTATCACCCTCAGATCATCTGTTAATAACAGAGGAAAACAGTGCCTTGGCAGTAGGAAAATCTGGTGGATGCCAGGTTACCTATGGACAAAACATACCTTTACAATAATGGATCAAATAGACACACATGAACCTGATAATTATTTAACCTAAGTGTAATCATTAGAAAGAAAAATAAAGCAAATCCAAATGGAGGGACATTACTTGAAATAATAATTTTATTTAGTTAATTAATTAATAATTAAATTTTTAATTAAATTAATTTTTTTTTTTGAGACAGAGTCTCAAGCTGTCACCCTGGGTAGAATGCTGTGGTGTCATAGCTCAAACTCTTGGGCTCAAGTCATCCTCCTGCCTCAGTTTTTCAATTTTTAGTAGAGAGTGAGCCCGCTTTTGCTCAGGCTGGTCTTGAATTTGTGAACTTAAGCAATTCACCTGCTGTGGCCTCCCTGCGTGCTAGGATTACAGGTGTGAGCCACCATGCCTGGCCAATAATTTTATATTCTTCAAAGCTGTCAGTGATACGCAAACAAAACAAAAACAATTGATGAGCTGTTCTGGATTAAAGGAGACTAGAGACATGTGATGGCTAATGGCAATGTATGACCTGTGACTGAACTCTAGACCCAAAAGAACAAAAAAACTATTAAAGGACATTATTAGGACAACTAGGGAAGCAGGACTGTAATTAAATATCTATGTACTGCTATTAAATATCCTGTGTGTGACAACTGAATTATGATAATGAAGGAGGATGTCTTTGTTTTTAGGTGGTGTAAGTCAAATGTCATCATGACTGTAACCTACACTCAAATTGATTAAAGAGAGAGAAAGAAAATGCAGAAGTGTTAATAATCAGTGAATCTAATAGAAAACATATGCACTTTATATAGCGTCCTAGGCCATTTAATGTTGCTTATAACAGAATATCCCAAACTGGGTTTTTTATAAGAAAAGAAATGTGCTTATTACACTTCTGGAGGCTGAGAAGTCCAAGGTCAAGGAGCTGCCTCTGGTGAGAGCCTTCTTGCTGGTGGGGACTTCCTGAAGTGTCCTGAGGCCGCACAGGACATCACAGGGCAAGAGGGCGAGCATGCTAAGATGCCAGCTCAGATCTCTCTTTCCCTTCTCATAAAGCCACCAGTCTACTTCCTGGATAACTCACTTATCCATTAATCCACTCATGAGTACAGAACTCTCAGTATCCAGTCATCTATGAAAGGCCTCACCTTTTAATATTGCCACATTGGGGATTATGTTTCCAACACAGACAGTTTGGGGGACATTTTCACACCATAGCACATAGTGGTTCATTGTACTATATATTTTCTACTGTTCTATAGTTTTAGCAAATATAAAGTTGGAAGAAAAATGATGCTCAATTATTGTCAAATCTGTTTGAAAACAAATCACCAGGGATACTTATTAAAAATGTAAATTCCTGAAGCTCCATTTTAATAAATTCAGTGAGACTCAAGTGGCACCCACTTGGACAAGAGCTTACATAAAAATCTATAAATTAGAAGTATCAGCTTTCTGCTATGCTGTTTCCAAATACATTATTATTCTGTTAATTTGTTCGCTTATATGCATCCCCTCACCAGATACCAACAAGGCCAGCGGAGATGGGAAGGTGAATACAAATTTCTTGCCCTGGTGGTATGGGAGGAATTCTGGAGCCACAAATGAATGCAAATCGCAGCTGAAATTTCTGGCCTATGCACCGTTAGCGTGGCTGTATGTGTGTATGCGGGGGGGTGTACTTCTCCAGTTTTGCACCCAGATTCTCACCTGCATTCTGAAGCCCTGGTTGCCAGCCACAGTCTTGACTCTTACCTGTCTTCTTGAGAGTGTAGCAGAGAAAACTCAGAGGCCATTACAACAGACATTTTCAGTACTTTAAAAAGAAACTCTATGACCAATAGTAGTCAAACTCCATTCTCCACCTCTTCCAGCTCCTGGAAAGGAAATCTACTTCCTGTCTCTATGGATTTACCTATTCTGGACATTTTCAATACATGGCATTGGATAATATATGCCCTTTTATGTTTCCTTCACGTAGCAAAATGTGTTCAAAGTTCATCCATGTAGCATAGATCAGCACTTCATCCTACTTCGTAGCTGAACATTATTTCATTCTATGAATGTAACAGATTTTGTTTATCTATTAATCAGGTCATAGACATGTGAGTTTTTTTCCACTTTTGGCTATTCGAGTAATGCTACTTGAATATTCATGTACAAGTTTTTTGTGGATATAAGTTTTCATTCCTCTTGAATATGTACCCAGGAATAAGACTTTGGGGTCAAAATTTTTAAGGAACTGCTAAACTATTTTCCAGAGTGACTGCACCTTATTAAATTCCCACCAGCAACATCTAAGGGTTCCAACTTCAATACGTTCCTTATTCTTCCCAACACTTACGGTTCTCAAATGCCATTCTAAATATTCACATAATAGGTATGAAGTAGTATTTCACCATGGCTTGGATTTCCAATTCCCCTGTAATTACTGATTGGAAGCATCTTTTCATGGGTTTCATCTGTATATCTTCTTTGAAGAAACGTCTATTGAAGTAATTTCTTCATTTCTTAATTAGGTTGTTTTTGGCTGTTGTCATTGCATTATAGGAGTTGTTTATACTTTCAGGTTACTGATCTATTTTTCCTTTCTTGCCAATGTTCAATGTTAGATTCAAGAGATCCAAATACAATGGCATAAGCTTTCCCTCAATTTTTTTCCCCTGAAAGTTCCAAAGTTTTGTCTTTTACATTTAGGTCTTTGATCCATTTCAAGTTAATTTTGTGTATGTTGTATATGCCCAACTTTTTTATTTTGTCTGTGGATATCCAATTTTTCCAGCACCATTTGTTGAAAAGACTGGCCTTTCTTCACAGAAGGGTGTTGACCTCCTGGTTGGAAATCACTTGACCATATGTGTGTGTTTATTTCTGGGCTCTTTATTCTATGCTGTTGGTATATGTGTCGGTCCTTAGGCCAGTACTACATTATTATGAGTAATGTAGATTGGTAATAAATTTTTAAATCAGGAATTATGAGTATGACAATGTTGTTGTTATTTTCAAAATCATTTTGACTAACCAGCATACTTGGAGATTCCATATGAATTTTAAAATGGACTTTTTCTCTATCTGCAAAAAACACCATTAGGATTTTGCTAGGAATTTCATGGAATCTGTACATTACTTTGAGTAGTATTGATAAGTCTTCTTAACTGTGAACACAGAACATCTTGTGTTTTTTAAAATTTCTCAGCAATATTTTGTTGTTTTCATGGTACAAGACTTTGCCTCTTTAGTTAAGTTTATTCCTAAGTATTTTCTTCTTTCTAATGCTACTGTAAACAACAATGCTATTACTGTCTTAATTTCTTTTTTGGATTATTCATTGGAGGTAAACAGAAATGCAGTAGTGTTTTGTGTATTGAATTTGTGTCTTATAACTTTGCTGAATTCACTTATTAGTTTTTATAGACATATTTTTAAGTGAAATTTTTAGAACTTTCTATACATGAGATAATGTCATCTGAGACCAGAAATAATTTTAATTTTTTCTTTCTAGTTTGGATGCCTAAAAATTTATTCTTAAGCCAGATATTTTTGTGGTAAAAGTGAACAATCGTATACAAATATAAGGGCATTCCAGAATGTATGGCTGGATACTTTCCAAACAGCCTTCCTACACTTTAGATTTGAAATTGTGCTTAAAACCTTACATATAATTGTAAGAAGAATCACTTTGCACTAGGCTGTTTATCATAGCTCAATTTACAATTGCCAAAATGTGGAAACAACCTAAATGCCCACCAACCCAGGAATGGATTAACAAGCTATGGTATATGTATACCATGGAATACTTTTCAGCCATCAAATATGATGGAGACTTTACATCTTTTGTATTAACTTGGATTGAGTTGAAACACATTCTGCTTAGTAAAGCATCACAAGAATGGAGAAGCAAGAATCCAATGTACTCAATTCTAATATGAAGGCAGTAGATGATCTAATAGTAGGGGGTAGGCGAATGAGGGACCAGGGAGAGAGGAGGAGACAAGGAAATGGGGGGTCATGGTGTATAGCACACCACTTGGGGGCAGAACACAATTACAAGAGGGACTTTACCTAACAAATGCAATCAGTATAACCTAAGTCTTTGTACCTTATTTATTGAATCCCAAACCAAAAATTAAAAAAAAAGAGTATATTAAGGGCAAAATACAGTATTGAACTTCAATAATTAAACCATTAAGTTATGAAAAGCCAAAAAGAGAAAAATACACTTGTTATTACTTGATTTAAAAAAAATGGCTTTGATATCACTCATGTGTTTTTAACCAAAGGACAAATAATAATAAGTTTTCTCTAGTTTTTGTTATTTTTATCTTCTCACCAGATTTGGTTCATCCACACAACCAGTCCCAAATTCAGGAATGAAGCCTAAAGTGAATTTATTTAACCTCTTTGGCAATTAGGACTGGCTTGTAAAAAGAAAAGAAAATCTTATTTTACTACCTGCATTTCTGCTGGTTCTGGCCTGGATCTATATAATCAACTCTTTCATATTGACTGTTGACAATTTGATCAATTTTTTTGTGACCAACATTAGTGACAGAAGTCACAGCAATTTAAGCTACAAATATTGAACTTGGTGGAGTTATGAAATGTAACCCACATGAAGCACTCACATAGCAATTCAACAAGAAACCCATTGGTATGCCAGGAAAAGCAACAAAGAAAAATGCCATTTGTGTCATAGGATAAATTACTCCAGATCAACTCCATCTGGAAAATATTCTTTGTCCATCTAAAATCCATGGTTTTGTACAATTTTTCCAGAGCAACGGATTTGGTAATGGACTTGCACAGCTGTGTGAATGTTGTGTGGGTCAAAGTTATATAAAAATGAACTTTAATCATTTAGTATTTCTGGGATTTTCCCAGTTTGGGGAAACAAGAAGTAAGAGCAGATATAGAGGTAAGAAGAACAAAAACAAGAAAAATAGAAATGCAGGTGTTTATGTCTGGGTGTGGCTGATGCTGAAAAGTTCTGTCTTCTAAGGTACGATCTTTAGATAGGTGCCAAGGGAATGTAAAGCTGTTACTTCCCTTGGCTCCAGAAAGTGATAAGTTAAAACCAGTTTCTTAACCTTAAAAAAACATCATCAGCAGTGTTATGCACCTATGGTATAACTCATTAGCAGGTAAGGTACAGACAATTTGTGTTTTAAGCAATTTACCTTTTGGTAACATAAGAAATAAACACAGATTACCATTACTACCACCATTGGTCTGATAGGATTTAACTAATCAGCCTCTGAAAGAAAATACTTCTGGCTTACATTTTCCAAATGCCTCTAAAAAGGAACTTATTTACTGCAGTAATTACACTATCACCATAAATTTAAAGGAAACTGCTGGAGGAAATTTGGTGAAAATGGTCTTCCAGCTTTCTTTGGGTCCCGTGATTTAAGCTCCCTTTTAACAGGGCAGTCCACAAAACCCGAAGCTGAAAAGTGGCGTTTTCCCCACCCATCTAAATTCATGTTGAGTACTAAACGCGGGTAGAGTCTGAAATGAGGAACAAACAGCCACTTAGGCAGCACATAGTGCAGAAATAACCCATAAAGAGGCAAGAGTCTGCATTAATCATCGGAGCAGGACAATCCATGACCTTTTCTAATAAGAGCTGGAGCATGGGAAGCGAACATTAAATTTCGCAGCAGCCCTATTTGCTGTGTATCTGCGGCATTCATCACTGCTGAGATGGAAATGTCCTGAGACTTGTGGAATCTGACAATCATCCTTCACGGAGAGAGGATGTTCTGAAGAGCACAGAAAGCTTGTTCGCCCCCAAATTCTGCCAACCTTCGGGCCATTACAGCTTCGTTTCTCTTTCATTATGAAAGCAGAGCAGCTGTTGAGCAAGCAAGGTTAACAAACCTTGGAAAAACATTAAAGTTAATTTGTTTTTAGGGCTTTCGTAAGCCCAGAAGTTGAAAGAAGATTATTTTATATGGACCCATTAGTCTTTCAATAGTCAAATCTGCAGAGCTACTTATAAGATTTACTCTTTGGGTTTTAAGTAGATATTATCTAGGGTAGGCATCTGTTTAACTGGCATTTGGAATCACCAGGGGCTGAGGAGGTTGGCCTAGAAAGTACTTTGGACTAATGACCTGGATAGAAACTGGAGAGTCATGAAATCTCAGCTCAACTCCTGACATTTAAAAAGTCTTTGAAATTAGCGAAGAGGGGTCCAACTTTATACAGAATTAAAACAACTAAGTGAAGAGAGGAAAAGTGGGTATGAAAAGTTGTTGGGGTGAATTTAAACTTTTAATTTTGAATCATAAATTTAGCCAACCACATTTGAGTAGGAATATGAAAATACAATGGGAACGAGCTTTGGAATACTCAGATCTCCTTCTTAGCTGCTCCAATTTCTCTGATCTTCTTTGAACCTCACAGTCTTCTTCATATTGAGATTATTATGGTGTGTGTGAAGTACAGATTAAATTCAAATATTGAATATAACAGATAAGGTAACAGATCATATACATATACATACACATATATATTACTTGCATAATCTACCCTGACTGGTGATCTACATAAATGGCATGGAAGATTATACAAGTAGTTTGGGGAACCCATGCATTTTTTAGAAATGCTGAGAGTCTTTTTATTATTAGCACCACACTCTATAACCAGCCACCCATATCTGTGCATCTTTTACACAGAAAAGGTAGAGCACACACATTTAAGGGATTAAACTTTAAATAGTAAAATTTTTGGCACTGTGGTAGACAGACAACAAGGAAGATAGTTTTGGGGAGACCTGTACGATGTCATTCAAAACATACCAGCTTGAGTTAAGTGCTCTGAATTTGAATTCTGACCTGAATGCACTCTATAGGAATCAGCAGCTTCCCTAATCATGAGCCATAAGCAGCAGCTCCGTTATCTGGAAAAGAATTCTAGCTCAGTGATGGATAAACTCAGACCAAGGGTGGTTGAAATATCAGTTGGAGGACTGAAGTTGAAAGAAAGTTAGTTCAGAAAAGAAAGGCTCAATCTGCGTCTCAGAAAGCTGAGAGTTGGAGGAACAGAATTCCTGGGCTCTAAAGTCCAAAGAGTTCATTGAGAGGCCTCTGTCGAAGCTCATGGGACTTGAGGGAAGTAGAACATAACCCAGAATTACTACCAGCCTACTGGGGGCTGTTTGAAGCTAGTTTACCTTCCCATCTTCCAGTCCTTCCAGACTTTTTGCTGTAGACGCAGGGGTGAGGTGGCCCAGGACTGTGGATTTCTCTGGGTCCCCTCAGGCTGCCCTCCTCAGCCTTGGACGGGCTGTAGTCATGTCAGGTGCACAGCGTCTACCCCATCACAGGCATTCAGGGACTTTTGCTATTGTCAGGACAATTATGATTAGAGAGACTTCAGAATTTCCACAGGCATTTGAACCCTCCTGTGTCTGGACATCCTGCCAGGTCACAAAGGTCAGAGCTGTGAGCCCAGCCCCGAGTGTGCTACATGATTTCCCAGGAGGAGGATTTGTGATAATGGGATACTGGTGTTCGCTTTTAAGTGTAAGACAGAAGGTTAAATATATTTGAAATAATTTTTTTTATTGGATTATTTCTGTATTCCCATTTAAGTCCAATGAACTGGGAGAAGAAAGAGGATCAATTTTTTTTTTTTTTAAGTAAAACTAAGAAGGGACATTTTTTGTAACTGGAGACCATGACAGAAGTACTCTGCCTTTCCTGGTGCACAGACCTACTTTGTGTCTTTTAGTTGCCACACTCATCTGATGCTCTCATTTTAAGTCTACGTAGTCCATACTGTTATTATGAGCTCCATGAAACAGGGGGTATAAATAGTTTTGTCTGAAGTCCCAGAGCCAGAACGGAACAGAACCAGGCTGCAAACTCCAGAACTTCTACTCTGGAGCCCATCTCCTTAACCCCCCCAAACGAGTGGCCTGTCACTTACTCTTCCTTCATGCCAAATGCCACCCAGGTCCCAAAGCCTGGAGCATTGCTGCACTGCGTGGTTTCTAACCCTCCCGGGGTCATATAAAACCACCCGAGTCAAGTGGAAGTGAACATGACGAACATTGACAAATACCACCTGCTCTCAACTTGCTGAAATCGATTCATGTAAATTAGACATTACCACAATGTCTTTAAAAGGAACTCATTCATTCACTTAACAAGTGCTCATTCTATGCCCACCCCATGGCAGCCATTAGCTAGATATATAGAGGTGGGTGGTGTGGTAAAGGCCATTTAATAGCCTCATCTGACTCTTTGATGACACCTCTGGAAAAAAAAGAAAAAACAGCTTTGATATCTTAAAGCTGAATTACCAGGTATCAAATTCATCTTAAGGATAAACTTTATTATTATTATTGTTATTATTTTTTTAGAGACAGAGTCTCACTTTGTTACTCTTGGTAGAGTGCCGTGGCATCATACCTCACAGCAATGCAAACTCTTGGGTTCAAGTGATCCTCTTGCCTCAGCCCCCCAAGTAGCTGGGACTACAGGCTCCTGCCACAACACCCAGCCACTTTTAGAGACAAGGTCTTGCTCTAGTTCAGGCTGGTCTGGAACCTGTGAGCTCAGGCAATCCAAGAGATAAACTTTAGGGTATCAAACTCCAAGGAAGACTTAGGAGACTGCCCAATCCTGACTGGAATAAGTGAAAAACAAATTTAAAAAATATATATATCTTTATATAAACATTTCAAGAATGCATATATTTCAAGAATATGTGTATATGTATTCTGTATATGTATTACATAAAATCAGTTTAGATATTATATACAAATAATGCAGTCACACTAATTTTAAGGAAAAAATGATCAACCAAATTACAGGGAGGGATGAGAAATATTAAATTAAATTCATGTTTTTCTGATATTATTTTAGAAATAACACTTTGAGGAATACGGAAGAGCATTTGGAAAGAAAACAATGATTTTACACAAGCCAATCAGTGAACAAGTACAGAAACATGAAGAGAGTTTTGGCCAAAGGTTTTGTGCACTGTGCTTTCAATGACCTCTGAAAGCACAGTATTAGACAATTGGCTAGAGAAAGAGTGAAGGCTGCAGTTCTATTATATAGTAATTTCATGTCAAAAGGAATTAATTGTGCAGTCTCTTTGTGCTCTTGATAGTTGTGGTCAATGAATTGATCTGACACTGAAAATTAATGCCTGCCATATATTTTGTGTGAAATGATGATACTATGCTCTCCAAGTTGTCAAGCCAAGCTGTTACCTTCACTGAGAAATCTATCTGAAGATTAGCTTTCACCAAAAAAAAAAAAAAAAAAGTCTACATGTTTTATCAATCAACCATACTTCTTTTTCAGCACTAAAGTTCTGCATACCTAGTCAAAGAAGCAAAGTTACCTTGAGTTTTCTTCCTAGGGAAAACTCTTAGTTTTCCTCCTAAGTAAAATAGCTGATGGCGTTTACAGGGGGGACCAAGTGGATGGTGAAACGAGAACAGAAGGCTGATGATGGCCAGGCTACCTCAGGCAGTAGCCAACACAGAATAATCCTTTTAGAAAGTCAGAAGGCGCAAAATTCAAATTCAAACTATTAATTATATTAATAGTTGGAGCAAAATTAATGTGTAGCAAATACACAGTAACAGCAGAATCTGAAAATGGACTCAAGGGTTTGTTTTTCTTTTCTTCTCTTATCTGCAAAATGTAGCTAACATCATCCTGAACAGCAATGTTAAAGATCGATGAGGTTATATATGTAAAATGGAATTGATTGTTCCAGAAAAAAAAAAAAGAGAGAGAACAAAAATCATTTCATCTAAAGGCTAAGTACTCTGTCAATTTTTACCTGATCTCATTGGTAATGAAGCAAATTAGCATCATTAAAAAAAGTTAATATTAAAAAGAAAATCCTTTATTTGAAAGACACAAGGTGATTTTTGGCTACAATAGAGAAAAAAAAAGTTTAAGAGCTGATGTCTATCATAGATAGTCTGTCGTTTAGTAGCCTAAAAAAATAGCCTATATTGACCACGCTTTGCTTTGTTTTTACTTTGGTTTTATTTATTTATTTTTCTGTTGTAAATACACACAGTCAGCTGAAGTATACCCTATTAGATAACAATAAGTACAATTGTTATTTAGTACTTGCTTGATAATTGATACCTTCTGTGTGGAATACTTCAGAAAGTAAGCCAGATATTTGTGTCTTCTCCTTTAACTCATGCCTACCTAGGGACAGTCCTTTATTTTAATATAAATATCCTTGGGTAGCGGAGCTTAAAAATGTATTTTTTTAAGTTTTGAAGACAGTGATTGCCTTTTAAGAGGCATGATTTTTCTCCTCTTGCATTATGCATTTTTTAAATCTTTCACACAAGTTGCTACTTCACTAATTACAGACTGGCAAGTGATCAAGAGAACTAATAAAGGCATGCAGATTTCCCTTTAAAAAAATTCTCTTCTAACGTTAATAAAAGGGGCAAAGTTACAATGTCAATTGAAGAACTGTTTTCTTTTCCAGACACTTGTTCTTAATGATGAGTTCTACTTGAGGAAGACGAATACTGTTCTTTCCTAAAGAAGTCATTTTTCCCCCATGATGGCATTTTGAAGTCTATGATTTGTCACAACTCTCAGCAGGAAGTATAATAGCCAAGCATGGCTTAACATGTCATTTATTCAAGTAAGATGGTCTCAGCTCTGTGGGTGACAAAAATTCTCTGTCTCTGGTTTGCCCTTGGCCACCATTTTAGCTGATGAGAACAGTGAAAGTTTGGTGAAGTTCAAAGTAGCCTTGTTTCATCCTATGGAAATATTTCATAGTAATTAGACATCCAGCAAGGAAAACATCACCATCACCATCAACAACAAACACCGTAATTACTTTTTCCATATACGGAAAGTAGCTTGAAACTCTAAAAAAGACTCCTTTCCATAGTTGGTAAAAATTCTCCAGGAAAACCATGTACCTATACAAGAAATACCCAATTTTCCAAATGTTTTCAAAAGCACAGCCCAAGTTGTAACCACCAGTGTAAAGAAAATGGTAGTATGAGAAACCAGAATACGTCATCGCTAAATATGCCTCTTTGGCATAAAGATTGTTTTGAGCTGAAGGCAATTGACAAGAGGAAGTTTCAGTAAAGCTCTCCGTGCTCCTTCTATTCACCTGGAAGCAGGACATAAATTTACCAAAATAGAAGGTATTCTGCTTCCCCTCCCTACCAGGGAGAACAAAAAAATTAACCACTGAAGACAACGTAGACACACATCAGCCTGGAAATGGCCTTACATTAAGCTAACAAGCCTTCCTTGCTAGCCTTTATCTGCCACGGATTTGCCTTCGCACAATTGCTGCCCCTAAAGATTCAAATTCCTTTCCCTTGGTCTTGTCACTTCTCTAAAACTTTACTGCTCTTTGTTGAAAATGTTATATAAGTTAGAATTCAAAGCTGCCTCTCGGAGAATTACTGTTTCATTGAGTCTCAAATGTAGACATGTACCCATGAAAGACAAATGTTAATAAATTTCTCCTCATTTTTCTGTTGTTAATATGACTTTTGTTACCGAGGTCTAATTTCAACTAAGAACTCATGAGGGTTAAAGGAAAAAATTATCTTTCCCCGCTTAGAGGAGAAATTCAGGGTTAGTCCCCTTAGTAACAGTGAGAATATGGAAACTGCATTGGCAGTAAATATGTTTCATACAATGGAAATGGCCAGATTTGAGTTCCTGCTACTTAGAAGAAGATTCACCAGAAGGTACTATTACTAGAAGAGTTCCTTGAAGTAGTCAACTACAATTTGAACCTAACATACACGAACAATGTGACATAATTGTATATACCCTTACATTAATCCAGATCAAAAAAAAAAAAATTCCTCTCCCCAGTCGTGAGCTAATTGACACAAGTACTTGGCCTTGGTTTTATGGTATTTGTACGTCATTCTTTTCATTTTGTCCCTCTAACTTTGCTCTTATGAATTATATTATGTCTTAAACCAGTCTATTTGTCCTTCAACCAAAATTTCAAAAACTCTTTACTTAAAAATGCTGCCAATATACAACTTTTCCCAAATGTTATGTCCTAAGTCTGCATAAAAATTAAAATCCTGAAGTCTTGTCAAAGTACTCCTGTAAAATCCCTTAAATATTTGACAAAGAAGAGCGTAATGTACTTAATTTTGTTTATACAACCTGTAGACAACATTTTAAATTTTTGTTCTATTAGTATTTCTCTATAACCCTCAACTATTTAATACTTTTTTCTAGAATTTAAAGAGGGTGTCATTACCCCCACTTAACGAGAGCATCTTTGTAAATGGTTATAAAATCGTCAAAATTTTCCCTACAATCCTTTCATACCTTTCACAAGTGTACAATTCTTTAAAGTTTAATTATATTTAGTGCTTGTAGTACATAGCCCCTTGAGAATAATTTCAGAGGGAATCTCCCATACTATTTAAAATCCTACTTTCTTTTCTTTTTCAATGCTTTATTACACATCTATCACATATTTTTATAATATGAAATAGTAAAAGCTTCTTATTTTATTTAAATTTTGAACACTAACTCACATGAAATGGCATGGTGCTTCTCAACTTTGGTTTATCAAACGATAAGGGAACCAGCCCAGTTAATGAAGCAATTTGCTTCCCGTGAAATTGAAGAAAGCCTCTGTGGGTCCAGGCACCATTTGTTGAATAAGCAAGTTAATATAATGCAAAGAGCACAGAGGTCAGATTACCTGGATTTAATTAAATTCTGGCTCTGCCTTTTCCTAACCAGATGACCTGAAGCTAAATTCATTATCCTGTCCTGAGACTTGGTTTCCACTTTCTAATAATGATGATAATGATATTAGTAATGCCATAGAATTATTGGGAGGGTGACCAAGATACTGTGTTAAAAAATCACTTACATGAAAAAGTGCCACAGAAAAATGTTCTTTTTTTTTTTTTAATGTGCAGTTTGCAGGAAAAAGCAATGCACTGAATTTGAATAGTTATATCAAACATGGCTTCTCCTTGTGAATTGTGCATGTGGCCTTATAAACAAATAAGTAGAGTTATCTCTTTTTGTACTTTTCTTCCATTCTTGTACATGACCAACGCTGGGCATAGCAATGTAGGTAAAGCTCTCTTTGGGTTTGGTTTGCTAGGTTTTGAGGGGGGCGATGGTGGGCAAGGGTGATAAGATACAGTTTACAATTTAGGATGTATTATCTTTAACAAAATGGCCAGAAGTGACCAGCTAAGTCACAAATCATTGGCCTTCGTTCTATCACCTTCTCTCCCATCTTCTTATTTCCCTACAAGGGGAACATCTATCGTGATATATATAACCTAGACCTAGCAGGATGGCTATTTGAATTAGAGTATAAAGTTTCTCCATCTTATTGGTTTTATCCCCTACATCAGAGTGATATTCCCTAATCAGTATTCCAATACCTTGGCATACATCTCATCTGCGAGGGACCCTTATTTTTACACACATTGATCATCACCCCTGTTAAGTCCCTCATCCCTTTCACGTCCCATGTCAGCCAAAGCTATTCTCCCTCATGTCACAAACCTCAGAGCTTTATCCTGGAGCCAAGTTTTAGGCTTCCTTAGAGCCTTTAATAGGCTGATCATGTTCTTCCACAGACTCATCTTGACTTGCTTCTTAATTATACCAGAATTCCCTCTCAGAATCAATCTTCACTGTTCTTTCCTCATTGAGGATGAGTTCATCATCTCCCAAGGCTTTGCTTGGCATCTACACAATGATAACTTCCGATGCTGTTTCCTGAGTACTGTCCTTATCTTCACTGGGCATAGACATCAACAATTCAAATGTAATGATAAATTTTAAACTCAATTTTCCTGCAAAAAGAAAAAAACAGAAAGGAAAGAAATGCTATAATTCCTTTTCAACTTTATTGCTTTCTACGCAGTCTGGAAAAGCAGCAAACTTTGAGAGAGAGGTCTTTGCTTCTCCTGCGCTTCTTCACTCTCCTTAACCAGTCATTCAGTGAGACTTTTCAATAGCACGCTTGAAAATGCCTCTTTAATCCATGTGTTCTCTTCACCTCCACTGTCCCTCTTCCAGCATTGGTCATCATCGGCCTCTTAACTGATGTATCTGGTACCTCACTGGTCTCTTCTTCCTTCCATCCATCTTCCACACAGCCACTTACCTGGACTGCTTATGTCACCTTCCAACCAGGCCATAATATTTTCTGCTTACAATAGAAATAAAATACAAAGTGATGAATGATTCCTACCTATCCAAAGAATAAAGACCATCTCCATTAGCAACTTATTCTCAGCATATGTGTCCAAATTCATTCCTCTAGAATTTTATACATTTTATTTCTTGCATATAGCTGCCATTTGTACTCACCCTTTAAGATTTTGCTCAAATAAATCTCTTTCTAAATATCTAGAGTGAATCACTTCTCATTTTATGCTCTCTTAGCATTTTGGATGTGCCCCAGTAATACTGATGGGCAACATATTTTCTGAAGCAAAAATGGAAACAGATAGCATTACAACTGATTGTGGTTGTTAGTGAAACAAAACATTATATTTTATGTGGGTCATGACCTAGGATATGTGATAAAGATGGTCCCTGTAAGGATGACATGTATCATATTCATATGAAGAGAAGTATATTTTTTTCCCATGTCTGTCTTCCCCACTAAACTATAAGGTCCTCTATGATCAAAGTGACTATGACTTAGTATTATAATTTATCCAGGGTCACTTAGAGGGTCTGGCACATTTATTTATCAATAAATATTCACTAAGAAATAACTGGTCAATACACAAGTGAAGAAAATGAACACCTTTCCATAGTTGTTTATGAAAGCACGCTATTGCCATGGCTTAAGTCCTGTGTGCCCTATATAATTTGATTTGGGAATAAAACTCAATTCTATTTCATAAACTGCCCCTCTAATATGAACCAGGTGCAGTCAAACTTCTGGTTTCTCCTTTCTCTTCAATCTTAGCTGATGATTTTGCTTTTTATTCCAGGGAAAAACAGAGAATTGTCCTTCTCCGTTACTGTCCCATACCCCATACCCGTATCTACCAACCTACTTACATTTGTGTGCTCGGTCTTTCCTGGTGAGCTGAACTTCATATTCACTATTCAGACCTGTCATTGGGAACCTGTTTATCTCCATTCTTGATTACCTGATGACAATATTCTCACAGGCATCCTCTGTGTCATGAATTTGTTTGTTTGTTTGTTTTTACCAGATAATTCCCTTCCCCAAATAAACATGCTAACATACTTCAAGTTGAACAAAATAAAAGGAGGAAGGAAAAGAAAAGAAAAGAAAAGCAACTCTTTGTTCTTTGCCCCTCGGGAGGCAGCACTTTTCCCCTTTCCAACAGAGCTCAAGGAATTTCCTGCACCCAAAGCCTCTGTTTCCCATGCTTTACTTCCTTCTTGATTTCACAACAATCAGCTTTCTGTCTCCAGCAATCCACCAACATTTCTGTCAACTGCAAATATGGTTTTTATGTTGCCATTTCAAAATGATTTCGGTTCTCCTCTCACTCTGTTAGCATCATTCAACAAAGGTAAACTCTCCTCTCTTGAGGCACTTGCTTCACTTGGATTCTGAGCTACTGTTTTCCTGGGATTCTCCTCTTTTCCTTCTAAAGAGCCTTTGCTGATTCCATTTTATCTCTTAGATTTCAAATATTTGGATGCCTGGAGGTTCAGGCCTCCTCTTCTCTGCCTACTCTCACTCTGTTGATCTTATCCATGCACATATGTAAACTTAGGATTTCTAAATTTATGACTCTGGCCCTGACCTTAGCACTGAACTCGAGACACGTGTGTAATTATCCATTAATATTTCACTTGGATGTATAATAGGCTGGTCACATGTTCAGAACTGAGCTCTGCTTTTCCACCTGTCAACCTGCTTTTCCCATAGTTTTCCCATCTCATTAATGTCAGCTCCATTTTCTGTTGACTGCCCCTTTAGTATGAACCAAGTGCCAAAACCTATTGGCCTTTCCTCAGTCTAATAGCCAGAGTGATACTTTTAAACTTAAGAGGGACTATATCATTCCTCTCTTCAAAATCTTCCAGACCTTTTCATATTATTCAGCATAAACTCCAAATTCTTAGTGTGGTCCAAAGACTTTCCATGCTCTCACTTCTGTGTGCTTCTCAGACCACGATCCTCTCCTACTCCTTTCCTCCCCCCTTGGTTCTAACCACGCTGGCTTCTTTCGGTGTCTGAAACATGCCAAGGATGCATGGTACCAGGGCCTTTGTACTTTTTCTTTCTTCCCAGAAAACTTTTCTCTTTGCATCCATATCCTTTTCCTTAACCTCCCACAGGTTTCTCCTCAAATATGAATTTACAGAAGAATCTTAGATGAGAAATTTTCACAAATAACACCCTTCATTATTCTGTATCTCCTTATCTTACTTTATAGTATTTATCACCTTAAGAACATGGCATATTTAACTCTGAATAATAACATTACGATGTAAGCTCCAGTGAGGGTAGTATATCTGTTCTTATTTGTTCATAGTTGCCTTGTATAGAGATGAGCAGCTGACATCTAGAAACAATGAACACTTGCTAGACAAATGATTGACATGGTGCATATAGAACTGTGAAAGGAGATAAAACAAAACAAAACATACGAAGCTCTTCACAATTTCTGGCAAAACTGCTAAGAATCATTGATAGTGACCTGTTATTTCGATAATCTGAAGAGGGCAGCACACAGCACTTCACCTCACATTCTGTTTGGAAATAAACATTAATAGCAATTTAATTTTAAGCAAAGGCAGTGATTCTTCAAGGACACTTAAGAACCTGAAAAAGAGAAGAGGATTAAAATTAGGCTGACAGCAAAACCAAAAGGAACATAATGACCAAATCCATATCACCATTTGACCTCAGTCTCTGATCAACATGTAGCTGCCATTTGACTCCATAAAAATCATGAGGTTCGTGTTTGCTTTGCTCCCCCTCTCATAAATGCTGGTGATAGCTGCATGCAGACTATGAGGTAGGTAGTTTAGAGCTGAGAATTGTAATAAGGAATCAGGTGATTCCTTATTACAATTATGGTGAATAAACATGACAGGTTAATGGACCAATAGCTGTGAAACATTTTTCCCCACAGTAAGGTATTTCCAGATAACATTTACCCAAGCCACATACATCACTTAGAGGTCTATGGGTTCTGTGCAATTCCCTGTTACCACCTAAATGCACCCCTCCCCCCCAAGAACAATTTCTTCCCATCCATCTGCATACTCACAGTATGAGGCTGGGAATTGTTATCTAGGTAAACTTTGTAATTTCCTGGATAAGAAAACTGAATCCTATAGAGAGTAAGTGACTCACCCAAGACTACAGATATAGGGAATTAAAGATGTAGGAAGTCAAACTTCAGGAGCTCTAAGGGATTCAACAAAACATCTTAGTTTCCTGGCGATTTATTTCTTGCATTGTGAGAGACCAAACATACCAATGGACAATGGCCAGACAACATATAAAAATAAAACATTGGCTCACAACCTGCAGCAACCAGCTCAGGAAATCAACAACCAGGCTGGGAAGTCAACCGATTATATTTATCAACCAGTCTAAAAGAGCAAACAATAACCCTGTGCCAATTGGCCCCCAGTGGCCAGCACATGATTAATGATGGACAGCTTTCCTAGTTCCCTAAGTTTCCAACTTAGTAGCAATTGGAGAAAGCCAAAAATACACAACCTTAACTAGTCACATAGGATGCCCTGCTTCTATTTAGCCCAACTACAGCCTCCCCATGCTGACATTCTCCAATTAGGACATACCTAAAGTGATACCATAAAATTTTCCCATTCCGCTGCCTGCATTTGATTTTCTGCCAAGTGAAAATGATGGTCACTAACTCCCCTTGCTATGCCAAATGTCTGAAGAAATACTTTTGGTTTCTCTCATTTGGTGGGTCTTCCCTAATTTCCACATTCTCATGGAGGTCCTATTGAAAGACAGTCTGCAGTGCCCATGGCGGAAGACCTCAGCGTTTGACCAGGTGCTGCCGAGATCCTTATGGCTTGCTTTTCATAGCCTGGCAAGTCCATGCCGATGGGATAAGTCAGCAGTAAACCTGAACATTTGCTCTCTTTGTCCTGAGATTCTTAGCTCTTTAGTTTCAGTTCGATAACCCAGTTTTTGTTAATGGTTCCCACTTGCGTGACATCCTTGGAGGAATCAGGTGATTCCTTTTCCTTGCTTTCTTATTGTCTTATTCTACTATTTTGTGCTGTTCTGTTGAAAAGAGTTTTTTCATACAGAGAGTCATAAGGCAGAACACAGGCATAAATCCTATAAGCCTGTTATTTAAACTGACACTGGTGAGTTTGCAATTTTTGCGAGACTGGTGCCCACTTGGACAATCTTTTGCTATGAGTCATTAATTAAACCAAATGTAGGTCTCTTTCCATTTCTAGTTTTTGTCCTAAGAGTTTGAATTTGAAACAGATGATGAGTTTAAGATAACTAAAAAGTAATTGAAAAATATTTGGTACTTGCTTGACATTAAAATCAAGTAAAGACTGAGAATAATAAAGGTAGTGTGTACTTTTATATGCTCTGAAAATGTAGATGTAATGCAACTAATGGGATAGACAAAGAAAGAATATAAAAAGTAGAAGATACTCCCTGATTGCCACATAGGTACTAACTGAGTAGAAAAGAATATTATTACTCTAAGTTACATATGTAAAGGAAGAAGAAAAGGGGGTGAAAAGAGATTAGTAAATAATTTATATTTTGTTCATAGAATGGAAACAATGGTCATCTATAAATGAGAAGATTAATTTGTAAAAAACATAGTATAAATGGGTGGTACCTGTGGCTCAACGAGTAGGGTGCCGGCCCGTATACCAGGGGTGGTGGGTTCAAGCCCAGCCCTGGTCAAAACTGCAAAAAAAACAAAGAAAGAAAAGAAAAAAACATAGTATAAAGATAGCCATTAGAGCAGAAATACAAACCTGAAATTGCAAAATAACCCTTAAAAAGAGAAAAATAAACAAATGTAATGGACCATAAGTCAGAATGAACACAAAACATCTTGGTCATAACAACAAATGAAAATGCATGTAACCTACTTTTTACAGATTTTTCAGATTGGCTAACAAAACAAAACCCAATGTTGTGCTATATACAAGGACACACATAAAACAAAGGAATTCAAAACATTTTTTAAAACAAAGTCAAATGTAATTAAAAAGAAAGAAGGATTGTGATATTGATATGGTAAGGTAGAATTCAAGCCAAAAGTCTTCCATAGAACAATGAACAAAACATTATAATACTGAAGACTGAATGCATAAATCCATATAGAAGTGATTACATTTATGTCCCCCAAACACTCAGCAGACTTTTATAAAGGAAAGTTCACAAAAGACGCAGGGAAAAATAGATACAACCAACACAAATCATAGCAGACTTGAATATAAGTCTCATAATCCAAAACAAGTTCAAGTTAACAAAAATGAGTAAGGCTAGGGAAGACCCAATGTCAAAATCAACAGGGTAGATCTTACATCTCCACCTAGAACTCAACACCTCAGTACCAGAAAACATGTAACTTTGCATGGAGAGTCATAGAAAGAATACAAATAAAATTCTTAGAACACATTGCAACTTAAAATATCAGAAATAAAAGGCCCTCATGGTTTTTTAAATCCTATATTCAAAAAGGAGTTGGAAATTTAAACCAAAAGGAAAAAACAATTCTAATTCTTATATGTGTTAATTAAAAAATTCAGCATATCAGAACCTATAGACTATTATGAAGTAAAAATTTATATAATTAAATGTATACCAATGAAAATGTTAAAACAAAAATAAATGAATTCAATATGACTAAAAAAACTTGTAAAAGAAGTAAAAAGGAAACAAACAAACAAAAAAAAGCCAAAGCAGGAATTAATAAAAATAAAATTAGAAATTAATAAGAAACAGTAAAATAAACAAGTAAATAAAGAACTTGTTTTTTGAAAAAGAAAATCCAAAAGGAATAAGTGCTAACTTAACCAAAAAGGGATAAGGATGTATTGGAAGCACAAATACGAAAGAAAAATGATAAAGAGAAAGAAATTAAAAGCAAGGAAATAAAAATCATACCATATATTTTTGTGCACTGTAGAGAATTAAATTTGAAAACTTAGAAAAATGAATAATAACTTTGTAAAGAATTATATATCCCAAATGATTTCAGTAGATGTAGAAAATGTAAACAGACAGATTTTAATTAAAGTAATAGACTTCTCAAAAGTCAACTTGGTGTAAAATAATCATACTCAGATAGGTTCCCACGGAAACACTACCAACATTTCAAAACCAGGTGATTTCAAAGCTATTTAAAATTCTAGAGTGTACAAAGAAAGAAAAATCTCTTCCAAATTCATTCTATTATAAAGTAAAACACTGATGCCAAAACCTGGAGGGAAGTGGCACAAGAAAGCAAAGCAACCAACCGGTCTCAACTACGACCTTAAATAAAATAACTACAAACAGAACTTACAATAAAACCATAATAAAAATAATACATTTTAACCAAGCAGAGTTTATTCTAGAAAATTCATTCACATGATTATCCATTATATAATTTTGATTTATCAAAAGAAAAGACAAATTTTCAGTATCAGTCAGATCTGTATTAAAACATAGACATAAAGTTGGCCTGTAACTCAACATAAACCCAAACATTTTCAGTAATAAACTCTATGAGGCTTGTACAAGATTGAGAAATTAGATTATACTTTTATTTAATTTCATGTCTATTCAATATTATCATTAAGATGGAAAACATAATAGGCTAAGTCACATCAAACAGCACCGTGACCGATGTGTACATGGTAGGTGTGAACGGTACCTTTTGAGTTCCTCCCAGGTCCTGGGAACTGCAGCTGGGTTGCATTGTCTTATTTCCACAAGGTATCTGTGAGGATTTACTGTCTGCATTGTATGAATGGGGAAACAGGACCAAAAAAAAAAAAAAAAAAAAAATGAAGTCATAGGTGCTTTCCGTTTTTAAGCTGAAGGAAGTGAAGTTGATGAGCTGTGAGAAAAAGTGCAGTAATAAACTACTGTGTCTTTGCTGAGTTCCTTGGACTTTAACTGCAGAAATCCCGAGGTCCTCAGGATCTTCTGCTGGTTGATTCAGCACTGGGCACCTCCTTGCTGCAGTTGTCTGAATTCTCCACGCTTTGTACCCGAAATTCTCTTTACTGAGCCTCCTAACTGCCAGTGATACTACTGGATCATTTTTGGTGACCATTGCTCTGATCCTCTGCTCACTTTCTGCTACAGGCTAACACTAAATGTTTGTGTCCCCTAAAAATTGATTTGGTGGAACCTAAATTCAGAGGTGAAGGAATTTCGAAGTGGGGCCTTTAGGAAGTGATTAGGCACTAACCTTCATTCAGTTAGTGCCTAATTCCCTTGACCCTTCCATCTTTGACCTGAAGGCACAAAGATGTTTGTCTATGAACCAGAAAGCGGCCCTCCCTAGACACTCTGTCAGCCCCTTGATGCTGGACTTCTCAGCCTCTAGAAAGAAGAAGAAATAAATTTCTATTGATTTTTAGCTCCCCAATCTACAGCAACCTGTCATAGCAGCCAGGAGGAACTAAGACACCCTCCAGATTCCAGATCAGATTGCAGCAGGCGTGGCAAATTGGCCCAGGACAGGGCCTTGGGTGACCGGCATCTTCTTTCCCATTTTAGGAGTTCTACCCAGCTTTGAAAAGCTCTAGCTGCTCCTTTCAGTCATCTCTCCCAAGTCAGCTACTATCCCAGACACACAAAGCGGGTCTGGGAGGCTTTCACAGGGGCCAGGCCCTTCCTCCAGCCCTGCCTTTTGAGTGGTCCTCTACCTGTGCTAGGCCAAGCTACAGGCAGGAAAACGGGGTGCACTCAGCAAGGTGATTCAAAGTCCGGTTCTGGCTAGGCACTTTTTCATTCTTTCATGCACCTTGCCAGACACATACCTACGATAAACGTTTGTAGATACTGTTCGTTTATCCCACGTGAGAAAAGAAACAGAGAAGAGAAGGCAATTAAAAAACTTCACGCTGACACTTAGGGTTTAATTTGATCTTATATTAACTCGATGAGGTAGATCTTTTTTATCTATGTTATAAAGATAAGAATAAAGAGGTTTGAAAAGGTTAAGGAACTTCACCAAATCACACAGCTAGCAGTGTATGCAGCACGCGCAAACCCGTTCTGTTTGGCCCTGGAGTCTCTGGAGTTCTTTCCATTTTGTCACACTGTCCCTGAAGGCATAAATACAATCACAGTTTGAAATCTTGGATGGAAATTGTTGATATAATATTAACACAAAAAAAATTGAAGTGGATGAATCCTGGGATCTTTGTTGCTAGAACTCTTATTCTGAGCTCTGACTGCTAAAGGACCAGTCAGCACCGCCTTATTTTCTTGGTTAATGAAGTGTGTGCTGCCCTCTACTGGCACTAAGAAAAGGCTACATCATGCTTCTGTGCGCTCAGCAGAGTTGTGAAACCCAAAGCCAAGAAGATTCAATTCTAGCACCTCGCGTTTGTCAGAGATTGCAACCGGGCTGGGTTCTTCCTATAGGATTTTCTTTCGAAACAAATTTATGAACTTCTGTTACATTCTTCAGTAATCGTATCTGCTGCTGCCATTCGTCTTAATGTATTGAACATTTAGCAGAGGCATCTTGCGTCTGCACAAATGCAAATCCAAGAGGTTAACTATTGGTGAATATACCGGGGTCAAGGAGACATTAGTCCCTATTGTTTGCTCTGAATATTGTCCGAGGTGACAGATGGCTGATAGGTAAACTTTTAAATTCATTATTCTTCCTGTGTATATAAAACAGACTATCGATTCTTAAGAGGCCAACTCTAATATTCTGCCATGAATTTAATCATTTATTCATTAAACAGAGATTTATTAAAGTCTATTGTGTGCCACCATGCTAGCAGTGGGGTAAGTATAAATAAGTATCAGCTATGTGAACAAATGTTTGTAATATAGTTTAAATAATGCTATGAGATTTATAAGATGCCACAGGATCTCAGAAATAATGGCTCATTTTTGACTGGGTGTGACAAGGAAAGGTTTATATTTCTTCAAATAGAAAGCGTTTACATGACAAAAAAAGAGGGAAGGGCATTTCAAATTGAGGAAATCTCACATGCAAAGACAGGAAGACAGGGAGATATGGAAACCAGACCAGGGCACTCAGTTCCAGAAATCAGCTGATCATAAAGACTTTTCAGGGAGTGGTGAGAGTAAACTCTGGGACAGTAAGGAGCACAGAGTTCTGAAGAAGCTAACTTCTCTGCGTGAGAAGTCTGGATATACAAAGGATGACATTTGAAATCATGAACTCATCCTAGAAAAAATACTATATACCTCATTGCTGAATGTCACCATGATTATGTTGGAAGTATTCTCCTTGGAAAGCATTTCACTGACACCAGTGCCTAGTTCGCCCTTCAAAGCAATTTGGAGCTTTTTGGAATGGCCATCAGAGCTATCATCATATTACCCCGATCTTCTGAATGTCATCAAAATGTCTTCTTTTCAATATTTCCTTTATCTTCAGGGAAAGAAAAATGCCACCGGGGCAAGATCAGGTGAGTGGGGAGGGTGTTCTAATACAGTTACTGGCTAAAAGCTTCCTCATAGATCGTACTGTATGAGCTGGTGCATTGTTGTGATGCAAGAGCCATGAGTTGTTGGCAAAAAGTTCAGGTCATTTTTGTCTAACTTTTTTACTTTTTCACTACATCCAAATAGTAAACTTGGTTAACTGTTCAGTTGGTAGAAATTCATAATGAATACTTCCTCTGATACAAAAAAAAAATGTTTAGCAACATCATTTACACTCTTGACTTGGACTGAAAGAACATGGAAAATTTTGGTCATGGAAAATTGGCTGACCTCCATTGTGCACTTGGATGCTTTGTTTTAGGGTAGCATTGGTACACCCATGTTTCATCACCAGTGATAACACGTCCCAAAACATCATCCTGCCCCTCTAAAAGCTCTTGGCAATCTTCCACTCTCCTTTGCTTTTGTTCATTAGTGAGCTCCTTCAGGTCCATTTTACATACACTTTTCTCATGCCAAGATTTTCAGTTAATATTTTCTGTCAATTCTTACTTGGTCTGCTATGCTTCTCACAGTCAGCCAATGATTTTGACAAGCAATTTAATGAATTTTTCAAATGTTTTGTCAGTTTTGCTTGTTACTGGCCACCCTGAAGAACCAGAGATGGTGAAATTCTCTCCCTTTAGAAAAATATTTAATCCATTTGTATACTGCCATTTTCTTCATGGCATTATCCCTATAAACTTGGACTAACTTGTCCCTGATTTCACTTCCACTCTTGCAAAGTTTAACAAGAAAGTTTGGTTGTTCATTGCTCTAATTCAAACTCCAGCATTCTTGTAATGGCAAACAAAAAAGTGCACAACAATAATGAACGCCACTTAGCAAGACACTGCTACACATTGTCATGAACACAGCTGTGAGACGCTGATATACCAAGGTTATGAAACCTAACCAAGCTGCTGGTGCAGTGCAGTCATCATAAGTGCACAGTGGCAAGTGCCTGAACTTCATTGTCAATCCTTATATGTTATGTATGCTATGTATATAGACAGAGGGTAGGAAGTCCTTTAGAGATGAAACTTGTTCTGGTTCTATTATATTTGATAAAAAGTCAATACTTTATATTGCAGAATCTGGTTACTCTAAGAGGAAATTGATCAAAAAATACAAGTTTTAGTCTAGAAAATGCACACCCAATGTGATATTTTCTGAAATCTTTTGATTAATAATCAAATTAAATGCATAATTCCCAAATTTCACTTAACATTGAATTATGTGGCCATGCCTGATCTCTTCAACACCAAAGTGAACTAAAGAATAAGGAATTTTGCAAGTATCTCTTGAGTAAAATAAACAATGCAATCATCTTCTTTCAGAATCTACCATTCACTCCCCCTTCAAAAAATAAAAATTTCTCCACTACACTTTGTTGGTATTAAACAAGTTTCTGGGTACACTTTAGCCCCATTTCATTTCCTTAAAAGAATTTTACTCTCATTTTATAAAAATAACACAATATAAAAGATGCAAAAATAGAAAAGTAGTTTAAAAATATCCCTGTATGCCCAACTCCTAAAGATTCTTACTTTTATGTGAAGACATATTTGTATAATTCAGAAAGATTGTGAAATTTTTCTGCTAGTGGTTTTCAAGGCTATACTTTTTACACAAAGACTTTCCAATATTTCATCATTTTGAGCTCATATGGTATCTGACTCCAGTAGCACTGAACATAAGTAAATTTGGTATTCAGATGAAACTTCCCTGCCCACTGTAATTCATTGTAATGTGCTGACCCTTAATAAATGTTTACGACAATACTAACTTATATTCTAGCATGGTTACTGCTTTATTTTCTTCATCATTAATTAATTAACTTTCTATTTATAGAGAACCAGTAAATATGCTGTAGAGAGTTTGGTATAGTGTCACGTATAGCTAATGAACCCTTTACTGACACCGATAATGAGTTCATAGTTCTGACCTTAACTCTTATAGAAAATTTTGGTTCTGTAACAATATTGTATTTGGTGATGGGCAGGGCAGAAAATTATGTGAAGAAAAGCCTTTTATATTAACCAAAGAATTTACTCAAGTTTTTCTAGCAACAGATCTGTCCCCAACTCATGGAATCATTTCCTGCTTTCTATATCTCTACTATGGTTGGCATTATTAAACATAAGACTAACTGAAATTCTATTAATGTATTATTTAAGAGTGATATTAATTACAAACTCTCTTTTGGACAATCACAACCTATTCTGGTATGTGTTGGAAACAAAACAAAAACACCCAGAAACATGCCAAAGAATGATGTGCCTCAATGCTTTGGGATTTCTATGCATAATCATCTATTAATAGGTCCAGATCCCATATGCTCCTGTCTTTTTTTTTTTTTTGAGACAGAGTCTTTATAACCTTCAGTAGAGTGCTGTAACATCATAGCTCACAGCAACCTCAAACTCTTGTCTCAGCCTCCCAATTAGCTGAGACTATAGGCACCTAACACAATGCCCTGTTATTTTTAGAGATGGGGTCTTGCTCTTGCTCATGCTGGCCTCAAACTCCTGACCTCAAGTAATCCGCCCACCTCAGCTTCCCAGAGTGCTGAGGTTACAGGTGTGCTCCTCCTTTTCAAAGGCACCTGTTCTAGCTGCAGTTGATAGAGTAGAACAGGAGCATATGGGATCTGGACCTATTAATAGATGATTAGGGAGAGAAATCCCAAAGATGTCTGAGGAAGCTGACCTAGTAGTCCAATGGCTCCACTATTTAGAAATTTGCTTCCTGAAAGACTAGCCTTTAAGACATCACCTTTCCATAGATGGACGCATGCCTCTGTTTCTTTTTTTTTTTTTAGCCAGAACTGGGTTTGAACCCGCCACCTCCAGCATATGGGGCCAGTGCCCTACCCTTTTCAGCCACAGGCGCCAACCCATGCCTCTGTTTCTATGCGGACCCGTCTCGGTAGGAGCAAGGTCAAAATAGATTGAAAAATTGACACTAAGCTAGAAATTCAAATGTGAAGGACTACCAGGTGTCACCTGCTCACAGTGTTGGGTGTAGCTGTTTCATCTTTTCCATAAAGCAAATTTCTCCAGCTGCATGCTTTGGTTAGAGTGAAGCATGATGCTGCACTTTCTTGCTATGAATCAGGTAAACATCAATATTACCGAAGAGCACCTCACCTATAGGGCAAGTCAAGCTGCACTGGCTCTTCAGATGATGATTTCAGGCAGCCTTAGTGGACCTCTGAATGGGGCTGCAGACCTTCTGGTAATTCTATTTTTCCAAAATAGATACTTATTCAATATGTTATTTGTTCTTAAGGACATCTGCTATTTTGCTTAAAATTTGAGAACGTAAAAGCTGGATGTGTGGAATAGCTATTACTTGCCCCTATAGATCCATTCTCCACCTGTCTCCACCCTAGCCTGCCGTGGAGGCTGATCCCCAAAGACTGTCTCCATCAGCAATCCTTGTTCTCTGCTTTGCTGTAGAATTAGGTGGTAGAAGGGTCAGACAGAGAATTGGAAGAAAGAGAAACTCTGGAAGCTCTCCCTCTAGTTATCCTGCCAAGACATGGGATGATAGTGGCTGCATTCCTCACTGTGGTGGTCCCATCCTGCAGCTAAAGACTCACTGAGTCCTGGAAATTTATCTACTTTCCCCTTAAGGTCTCAGGGTGTCCATGGTCTAGGATTTCCCATCCCCTCTTGATTTCCCTTTACTTTACTAAACCTTTATAAATTATTCTGGGTTAGGAAAACCAGAGGATGGGCTCCCAGTGAGTCAAGCCTGTGAATAATCCTTTCTTCTGTACAGGGAGAACCTGCAACTTGCTTTTAACTAATAAAACAGGTGAAAAGCAATATTCCTTTGACAAACTTGTATTTGAGACTCTGCTGATCTTGAGAAAGCAGAGAAGAAGACAGTCATGTTGTAAACTTTGTGATTTGGAGAAGGTTACATGGCAGAGACCTGTGGGTGGTTGTATGAGGCAGGGTTCTCCAGAGAAACAGAACCAATTAGGATACATTTAAAATTGGCTTTCATGCTTATGCAATCTAAGATATTTCAAGATCTGCATCAAGCAAGCTGTAGTCCAAGAGAGCCAATAGTGTAGTTCTAGTGCTAGTCTGAAGGCCTAAGAATCCCAAGAGCTGATGGTGGTATCCTGGCCTGGAGGCTGGCAGTCTGGAGACTCTGGAAATGCCAATGTTTCAGTTTAATTCTGAAGGAAGAAAAAATAAACAGTGCCCCAGCTCAAACACAGTATAGTAGAAGTTCCTTCTTATTTGCTGGAAGTTCAATCTTTCGGTTTTATTCAACTGACCAGATGAGACTCATCTACATTTGGGAGGACATGTGCTTGAAAGTTCAATCTTTCGGTTTTATTCAACTGACCAGATGAGACTCATCTACATTTGGGAGGACATGTACTTTACTCATTCTACTGACTCAACTGTTACCGCCATCCAGAAACATTCCCATAAACACAAAATAATGCCTAGCCAAATGTCTGGGCACCCCGTAGCCTGGTAAAGTTGACACAAAAAATTGACCTGCATAGTGGCTTCTAGAACCAGAGGGCAGCCTCTGGCCAGCAAGAAAATAGGGACACCAGTCCCACAATCATTCAAATGGATCAGGTAAACATCAACATTTCCTAAGAGCACCTCACCCATAAGGTTTACCACAGTTCATTCAAAGAGATTAATTCAGCCAACACTCTGAGGGCACTTGGAGAGGAATCTTTCCCCAGTCAAACCACTGATAAGACCACAGCCCTAGCTGACATCTGGATTGTAAAGTGGTGAGACCCTGAACAGAGGACCCAACTACATGTGCCCAGACTCCTGATACACAGAAACTGTGAGATAATAAATGAATATATTTTTAATCACTAAATTTGTGATAATTCATTATGTAGCAATAGAAAATTCATACAATCCACTTAATTAAATACTCTAGTGAAAGTGATACTTGTCTCTTTTTAGGGTCCTAAATGATAAGGTAGACCAGGAGTTGCCAATCTTTTTCTGTAAAGAGCAAGATAGTAAATATTTTAATCTTTGTGGGCTGTAAACTCTCTGTTGCATTCTCTTTTCTTTTTTTCTCCCAACTAGTTAAAAATGTAATAATCATTCTCAATTCATGGACTGTACAAAAACAGGTGATGGGTTAGATTTGATGTGTTAGCCATCATTTGCTACATGCAAGTTAGACAAATTAGTATCTATGAGATGCCCATTTCCTCAATTTTCCAAGCACAAATCTTGACAGTATATCCCAGAATATGTTCAAGTAGCTGTGGCTACATGTCTGAATTTTGTCTGAGAGTGAAAGTGATGTATGTGAATTCCAGGTCACACAAATGTCTTGTGTAATCCTCCACAGTTGTTGATTTCTCATGCTGTCTAGACTGAAAGGCTCCAAGGTGTTAATGGATGCAAGTGCCTCAAGGTGGACTAGCGCTAGGTCTCTGATTCTCAGAGTGACATTTGTGCTCACAGGACATTTGCCTTTAACTATTATATGAATGAGAAATGAAATTTTCTCATGTGTTCAGCCATTGAGATTGAGGGCTCATTACTTTTTTTTTTTTTAATATCTCCAACCTGAAGATATTAGGAGTAGCTCATTTTATATATTTGCATTTTTTGAAGGAAATGTCTTGAGATCTGTTTTGGTTACACCAATAAGTACAACTTTCCTGATTTAATTTTGTGCAGGTGTAGTCTATGGAAATGAGTAAGAGTAGGAAAAATTGAAGGTGGTTAGAATGTACACAAGATTGATGAACAATTCCGCATAAAGTTTCTTGCCACTGTATTATACTTTGTTTTTGAGATGGCTGACTACCCTACCAGGCCACACCCCTGCACCCTGCCCTAAGAGAATTCCTGGATCCCTGGACACACACATGCTCTCCCTGTGCTCAGTAGAGACAGAGGTGATCTGAATTATTTCCCTCTCCGGACACCTAACTCTCCTATTATCATGCCTTTGCCACTCACGCAGTGTGCCCTGCATCATGGAGCTCCAGTCTTTCTTATTTCTAACTTCCTTGCTATGGCAAGTTTCTATTGAATAGCATACAATCACCTCTACAAAAGAAATACAAATCATTAAAGTCATGTAAATGTCATTACTTTAGACTCTTTGAAAGGTAGTTCCTACTCAACAACAAAAATAAATTTCACTGAAGAAAATTAGTGAACTATTTTTGATCAGTTCTATCAGAATATGGCAGTGGGTTTGATTCTTGAACTTGTATTTGCCCTGTAAAACAAAATGATTTGGTGGGCTATGGGTTTCTTCTGATGCCTTTGGCTGAGCTATTGACAGCAACATCCTTAGTGGGATTTGAATCAATAGGAATAGAATAAAAAAGGACACGTTGCTTTTACACATGGGTTATTGCAGCATCTATTTATAGTGAACTTCATCAATATGGATGATTGCCTTACGCTACCATATTGTCTTTAGTATTCATCAATTTAAAGCCTTCAGAGAATTAAAGAATTAAAATGCCAAGCATATTAAAGAAGCATGTCTGGAACTCAGAATATTGAAGTATAACAGAGTCAATAGGAAGAGACAAAAGTTTCCTAAATAATTAATTACTAAGATTATTGCTAAAGTAACATTTCTCTCTCTCTCTCTCTCATCACTCCTCCTTCCCTCCCCTCTAATACAAAGAATGATTTCTTTCTGAAGCAGAGATCAAGCTGAGGCAATGTTTGTCCAGCAACACTAGGTGGCAGCAGTGGGTTTTTAGCCAATGAACTCTCCCTTCCCCAATGGGCAGAAGTTACCATGATTAAGAACCAATCAGTTAATTGATGAATAACTAGATTATTCACTACATATGAAGATATGTACTTTTATTTAAGTACTGTTTAAAACACAAGGACAGTATTTCCAAATTCTATCAGAGGGAGAGAAAGCAGACTTCCCATGTAAGAGGGTATCAGGAATGATATGATTATAGTTAATGAAAATTGATTATAACACACATAAAATTAAAAATCTTCCTTTTGCAGAAAATAAACTATTCCTTTAGGAGATAATAATAGTTTCACTGAAGACTTGCATTTTAAATACTAGTAGTTGTTACTTGCTGGGCAGTTCTTAGCAATTTGTAATTTGAAAGGAGTGACTTGTCAACATATGATTGATATTTGAAAGGTAACTTGAACTTTTGCTGATTTATTTTCTTTAATGCTTCTCAGTATTTTTTTAAGACTCTGGTGTAAATATCTGTTAACACAAGAGAAACCTATTAATCCTTCTGGAAAGAACTAAATTGTGTGTCAATTTTCGAAGCAAGAAATAAAACAAGATTAACAATCTGGCCTTAGTTTGGCATGTTGGGTCAGGAAATAAAATTCATGTATGTTCTCAGATTCTAACAAGGTTTTATTTGGCATTTACTTTGAATCCTTGAAAGCAACGTGAGAGTTATTTTGCCAATGGAAGCAGGATGATGGGGTAGAGGAGATCTGGACAGATTATGGATTTTAGTTCCAACTCTGCCTCTAATTCATTTTGTGACCTTGAGTCAATAATGTAATAAACCAGATGTCAAGTGTTCCGTTTTAAATATGTAAAGCAAGTTCTGTGTTTTAGATAATGTCTAAATTCTCCTATGGTTTTGTGATCAGCAAATTCCAATTTCCTTGCACCATCATCAGTTGGTTTATGTATTTAACACGTAATGCAAAGAGACTTTGTGTGTGTGTGTGTCTGTCCTAGGCATTTGACCCTGATTTTAAACTCACAACCAAAGAAGTATACCCATTGTTCTTGCTTCTTGTGCAGGGCTACACTATGTACTTATTAATTTACTCTGTAAGAGCCTTCAAGAACATGGTGCAAGTCACTATAGAATGTTGTAGTCAGAAAGAAAAAGAGACAAGTGACTGGGTTACAACCGGAGAGAATGATTTGCATTCTTCATCATTATTTACTTTAGTTTCACCTACAGGATGCAAATAGAACACCTTTAAGTAAAATCTACTACAGGGAGCAATGTCACTCAACTCATTACATCTTGAATCAAGTGCCAGAGATAGACAGTTCCAGTTTTGCCCACATGGAAAACCATCCTTGAAGCCCAGAGAGACATGGCCAGTGGTAGTGAACCTATGCAGTGTTCGTCACCATTTGGACTCCATGTAATTCTTGGAAATCAAGGTTCCTGATGTGGCAACTTTCAGGCTTTCCTTTACTAGAAATATGTGTGTGTTAGTTTAGGGCAATGACACCACTGTCAAATTAAATTATGGTTATAGCATGTCACATTAGGGATAATAGGACCGGGGGAGTTTCAGGCCTGACAATAAGTAACATTTATTTGGCATCTACCATATTACCAGCTCTGTTTTAAATGCTTTGTTTATAGTATCTAATTTAATCTTCATATGATAATGTGAAATTTCTATGATCCACTTATAGATGAGCAATCTGAGGTAGAGGAAAGTCAAGGTAATAAGGGGAAGAACCAGGAGTTGAACCCTGGAAGTCATTGTTCCAAGCTAAGTTCTAAACTATCCCTCCACATAATTGGTCTCAGAAATGAATATACTGCTGTGTAAGTGCCAGGAAGCAAAAGCAATAAACCTCTGTTGCAGAATTTATTCAATTAACGTACAGCTGTTGTCTTTTAGACTTGTCAACCTCAGCATTATTTTATCTCTTTAAGAGAAGGTTTGAGTAACAATACCCAACAAGAATAATCAATTTGCAAAAACCCTTGCTGTAACCATCCCTGACATCATTAGTGGGAAGGCCTTTTGCACTTTAGTCAATACCACTTGCTTAAAAAATAAACCAAAACCACAATGGTTTTGAAGGGCTGCTTTGCTATTTTAGAATGACTCATATGAAAAGTTGTTTCATCATTTTACATACATGATAAACATATTCCATCTCCCTTTACTGGTCTGTATCTTTTATTACTGATGAGTTCTGTAGATCACTGCCACTCAACAAGTCTCTATTTCTCATCTGTTACCATTACAACAGAAAAAAGCCCAGATGGTTAACAAATAGCATAAAACTATCACTACCAATAATTGCTTTCAGCCAATACTACCTGGTTAAATGTGCAACAAATAATAAATTAAACTGGCTAGTTTCTGACAGGGTACACCTTCCATAGCTGCAAATTGGTTAGATTATTTGCAATTCTCAAAGGTGCAGGAAGGAGTGGTAAAATATTCCCAGTTAAGGGAGAGGTGCAAGCCCAGGGGGAACCAGGCCATTTGACCAATGATCTCTTCATTGGGAACAAAATAATTTCTTTGGCTTTCATGTTCTGTGCAAGCTTCATTTTTCTTTACCTCAACCAACAGCTGAATATCACCGGGGATGATCATTTAATTTCACATTTTATTAAAACACTTAATGCAAAGCCATGTTATAACTGAAGGCGAAGCACAGAGCCTGGTGTAAGAAGCTCTTCTTCAGAGCATAGTAATGAGAAAATTACCACATTAATCTATGTATAAAGGCCCTTTAGACATTTTCGTGCCTCTCGTGGTTTCATATTCCAAGGAAATGTGGAGTAAGAAGAGCTTCAAACAAAGTGCTCATTGTTAAGCCTTTTACGTTTACAGTAGGGCTCTGTGAAGACGCGGCTTCCATGGCGACACACGACAGGACACTAGGTTTCTGCTGAGCTCTCTCTGGCGTCCAAGAGCAGCACCACACCTTGATCAAGGGCGTGCAGACCTGTCATTCAGCCAAGAAATACATTTTAGACAAGTTGAGAGTCCTTTGTTATATAAAATGAACATCCTCCAAGTAGCAAGTCTGTTATTGTCTGATAATGCTGGCAAACCAAAAAAAAAAAAAAAATCTCTGGGTGGTGTTCTCAGAATGCTCTTTATAAATAGTGATCATCTAGCCTGGATGATCACCAGCCTGCTCAACTCTCCTTGAAATTTCAAAAAGATCAGAGATGAGACTAAAACTATTTTTGTAAGCATGCATTCCCCCCCCCCTCCCCGGGACTCTTGCCTTGTTTACTATGATTCCAGATTCCCCCAAGCAGATAGCGCAGTGAGTTTTAGTTAAGGGGGAGCCTGCTGGCTGAAGAAGGAGTGCTGTCTGTGTCTCCCCAGTCCTGACAGGTCCCTCTAGTGGACCAAGGTTTCTGCACAGGATTTCTGCCCTCAAGTCAACAGTCAAGGGCTGTTCCATGTAGGAGGATGAGCCACTCCATAGTGGGATAGAAAAGAAAGCCTACGTAGAAATACTTAGCAGCAATCTGAAGTTTTAGGAATATGGTGCTAGGAAAGCTTTAAATATCTTTCTAATAGGCTACCAGCAGTTCTCAACCTGTGGGTCCCAACCCCTTTGTAACAATGAAAATACATCCTGCATAAGAGATATTTACATTACAATTCATAACAGTAGCAAAATTACAGTTATGAAGTAGCAACGAAAATAATTTTATGGTTGGGGGTCACCACAACATGAGGAACTGTATTAAAGGGTGGTGGCATTAGGAGGCATTAGGAAGGTTGAGAACCACTGGGCCTGGACTATTGTCTCCTTAGTAACAAAAGACAGCAGACTTTGTATCAGCAAAAGCCAAGTGCAACCTGCAGTCTAGGCCAGTTACCAAATGGCTCTTGCTGCTGTTAAAATTATCACTGGGGAGTTCAAGGACTAGGGAGTCATTTGAAATGGCCTTGGAAAATATGTTGAAAGAATTGTCTCAAACCATTTTCCCTGGTGCTCGTTTCTTTGTCCATGTGCTTGAATCTACAGTCCATGATAAAATACATCCTGTATATTTATAGCGTGTCCAGAAAATGCCAAAGTGCTTAAGGCTCTGACATTGTTTCCATTAGAGATTGATACTTTAGGGAATACAAATGCCAACTTTTCAAATTTCCTACAGATGGAATACCTAAATGATGTCAGCTTTTAAAAATATCTTGTGTGGTGTGAAGCTCTAGACTGGCTGATGGTGAATAGAATGGAGAAAGGCACTTGTGTGAAAAAATGCCCCCACCCCTAACAGGAAAGCTGGTGGTCACACTAGCCAGGACCCAGGAACTTGATTTTTCAGTTAACCTCATCTCTCTCCAACCCCTCCAGTGGTATTTAGCAAATCTGAGAAAGAGAGTATAGATCGAAACAGTAGTGATCTCTCAAGTTCCGATACAGCTCCAACCTTCTGTTCTGGTCTACTGGGGGCCTCTCTTAGGCCATTTGTAAACATCACTGGAGAGGCGTTCCTTTACTGGTGCTCTATTTGGAAGCCTTGGTATTCAAGGGGCAAGTTTCCATCCTGCTGGAAGGTAGTGGGCACTGGGCACTGGGCACTGCTTGCCTCTGCATCTCTTTTGCTTTCGCTTGGAAATCATTGCATCAAATCATAATGAGCTCAGGGGAGGCTCTCTCCTTTTGCACCTTCAATTACTCTGGCAAAGAACTGTGTAAGAATCCAAGCCAATGCTTTTCAAATCATCCCCTGATTGCCTGTGAAATAAGTCTTCTGGAGTTTTCACACTCCAATTGAAAAGCTTGGAGTCATAGCCCATTCCAAGTAGGAGACCAGATGACTAGATAACTAATGGCATTCAAGCCTAATTTTGTATGCAGTGGTAGCTGAATACCCTCTTGCAAATTTTCTTTGAGCAGAGAAGACATAGTTACCCTTTTCTCATCTTGAGAAGAATAGGATTATAATACCTACTTTGATTCATGGCAGAAGATGAGGATGAGCATAATAATGACAGGGTCTTAACCATGATATAAAAAAAAAATAGAGTGCTTCAGCTGTCTTCAGTAAACTTTTATTTATTACATATTTTGTGGCAGATGTTATGTCAGGGACTGGAAGTACAAAGAGGTGTAAGACACACTCGCTGTTGTCCAGGAGTTCACAGTTTTAGTGAGGGAGCTAGCAAATCGATTAATTAATTCATAGGACAGTGCAGTGTGATAAGAGCTCTGATAATAGGAGCTACACACAGGGTGTCACCAGCAGGATTCAGGGAAGCTCAGTGTGTTTCTGGAAGAAAAGACACCTGACCTGAGCATTCCATAGTGAACAGAGTCATTCAAGGAAGGGATTTGGAGTGGGAAGTGATGATAAGGGAGATAGGAAGGAGGGATGGGTTAAAAATACAGGAGGAAAGGAGTTGTAGTTGGGGAAGAGGGTGTGAAAGATTCAGGGGCAAGTTTTGGAAGCTGAACTAAGGGTCTATTTATGCCTTCGTGTGAAGAAAATTGCAGGCATCTCAAAGGTGATGAGAAGCCAGAGAGGAATTTCACATGGAGGAGTAACATGATCTTGTTTGCTCTAAAAGATCGCTCTCTCCTTGAGATGGATTTTGGCCCACAAGTAGCAGGACTTGGAGGGAATGTTGGGGAGAAACAGTGGAGAAAAAATTGCATTACATTTAAAGATAAATGTACTTTTGGCTCCCCCTTCCTTTTATCTCAATTTGTACATGAATATTTTCAAGTAAAATATAGAGTCACCCTGTCATTAATATTATTAAAAATACATACCCTCCCTCCCCAGAAGGTGAAGAAATTTAAGCCAGAGCCCAGAAGAAAAGATTTTTCCTAAATTCCTCAGTCTTTAATTAAATGATTGCTGCTGCAGATCTAGAGAAACCGACTGTATGAACCAAATATAGAGGAACTGATTTCCATTTACTGTCTAGATCTCTCGGGTTGAGGAGGTGCTTCGAGATATGGACACACAAAGTCAAATAAGGGGATGAAGGATCAGGTTGTACAGGCTTCTTCCTCAACAGGTGCTGGGCTTCCCATCTACATCCGAATTCAAATAGAAACATTTTTCCTTATCCCTGAAATCTTATTGACAGTGGCAGCTATATTAAAAGAGTCATGAAAGCAGGTCGAGACTACAAAATCAGCAAATCAATCCTTTTAAAGCTTACTCGGAGACTTTGACTTTCTTATGTGGCAAACTTGTTTGTTGACTGTTCTAAATTAGGCATCAGAACAATGCCCGGTTACCCTTTTGAATCAAGTAGATGTGAATTAGACAAACTAGGGCTGTATCAGCAAATACAAAAATTTAAGCAGTGAGTTTAAATATGGTGGCTGCAATAGGCACTTGCTATTTTTTGGTTAATCATACAAGAGTCTTTCTTCCTAATAACGTCTTCATTTCCTTTGGGAGATTTGCCTCTTATGTTGTACATCATCTTGGGAGGCCAGTAACTGGGATGCTCTTTCTTCTTTTGAGGATGCTGATGAGATTTATGGAGTCTTCGTGTGATAACTCTCTCTCACAGCTCTATTCAGGAAGAAAGGGTTTATTTGTGATCTAATCTGAGCCAACTGATTCTCTCTTCCACAGTTTTGCATCACCAGTAAAAGAAGGATTGGTGGAGGAGAATCACCCTGGGAGTAACCAGCTTCCTCTGGAGCACCCACAGTCTCATCTGGACCAATTCAGTTACTCAACCTATGAATTCAATGGTGCCAGCCTGGTTCACTATAGTGGTAAACGCACTCTTTGCCTAGGCAAGCTGTGTGTGCTTTCTCTTGCTTGTCAGCAGAGAATTCTGATAGAATGGTAATGAACAATGTACTTTTCACAGAAGTTGAAATACATTCTGATGAATCATACAAACTCTAACAATATGTTTGTGAAATACAAAGGAACTAAGGGTATTAACTCCATTCTATAACAGAGGCAGCTCAAGCACTAAGAAAGTCAGTATTTGGCTTATATCATGAAGCTCATCAGAATTAGGAATAAAATAGAGAACTACTGGCTCCTAACTCTGCCGATAATTAGTGGTATCACCTTGAGTAAATTAATTACCCTTTGGGGGCCTCATTTCATCAACTATGAAATTAGAGGATTGGGCCAGATAATCTTCAGGACCTCTTCCACCTGTGAAATCATTTGGATTTTCATCCGAGGAGCTTTTCTAGAGACTTCAGCTCTGTGGTTGGAGGCCCTGTCTGTAGACAGAAAAAAACAGTAGCTGAGATTTAGTCTTCCTTATCAAATACATTTTAGTCATCTGTGAAAGCAAATATGGCAATAGATTTCTCATTGACATTTCTACAGACTCTGGTCGTCTTTCCCTACTATATTTTCTTGTTTTTCACAAATAGAAGTTATGAGATGCTCTATGTGTTTATACTGTCAATGGAAAAATCAGTGAGCTCATTAGAACACAAACTGAGCCCTTTGGGTTTTGCCTGGTGGGATATTGGTATATTTAACATTTTTAAAATGCACTGGGGTCAATGATTTACTGATGGTATTATATAGGCTGTCTTTTTCCATTTCTGAAGGACATCATTGACAAGCTGATACCACTTTGTATTCCAAATAATAATTAATTTTTATCTCAACTTGTTCTCTTTATGCCTTCACATACCTGTCCGATTTTGAAAAGCAATGAAAAACCTCCTTATACACATAATCATTATTACATTAATTACTTCCCTTTCTTTTTATAAGTCATAAATTTTTAAATGTGTGACTATGATTTTTAAATATGTGTATGTGTGTGTATGTGTGTGTGTGTATATATATATATATATATAATCTTCTTCACTCCCTATAAACAGGTTTCTAGTAGAAAATATAGGAAAATATCTTCATGACCAGAAAAATATTTCTCAACAATACACACAAGAATGAAACTTAAAGTAAATGCATGGCATTACTGACAACCTTAAAAGAATAAAAATGTCTTTTTCAGCAAAAGACACCATAAAAAAAGTTAAAAAACAAATCATGGAAGGGGAGAAGATGTTTAAAACACAAATAAACAGTAAGTAGCCATTGTACAAGATGTACAAGTAAATCATAAAGTGAATCAGAGAAAAGACAGACAACCCCATAGAAAATGGGCAAAGAGCTAGAAATGGCCAAGAGCATCTCACTATATGCTGAACCTCACCAATGCTCGGGGAATGCCATCAACGGAGGCAAAGCAATATCACTAAATCCAATTAAATTGGAAAAATGTTTGAAAGCTTTTGCCAATTGTGAGAGTAGATTGGAAAGATAACTCCCAGTGTAAATTGGCACGACTACTTTGAACATTGATCTCTCTCTATACGTATAGACCCATGAACTAGACCTTCCATTTCTAGGTATATATCATGGAAACTCTTCTATGTGTGCATGAAGATACAAATGCAAAATGTTCACTGGATCAGTGTCTGACATGGCAAAAATAAAAATAAATTAAAAAATGGAAAAGTCTCAAATCAAGAGAATGGATAAATAAACTGTGATGTATTTATTCAATGGAATGTACTATAATGGTCTTATGGGTGATAACAATAAATAGGTACCTGAAAAAAAATCTCAGAAGAAAATGTTTTGGCTGAAATATTAATTTAATCATACATAGCATAAGATACTATTTATATTAAGTCAATAAATACAAAACACTACTTATACATGTACATATGTATATATGTACATAGATATACACATAGATGTATACATACATACACAGACAGGAAAATACACTTTATGAAATGAGTTAATCACGTTGGAAAGGAGTTAATCATTTAAAGCATACAGGTGTAACTGGAGCCCATGTCCATCATAAGGCAGCTATTAAAACTCTAGACAGTCGGCTGCTACAGTGGCTCACAACTATAAACCCAGAACCACTGAGTCAATAAAACTTGTTGGTGGGCATGCGATGCCTAATACATAATACTTTTGCAACTTCAGTATTTTATGATGTTTCGTGAGAAAAATATTTCAAAAAAGAAATACATTCTCAATTTGTGTTTGGCAATGAAAGGATAGTATCCTTCTTATCCACTTCAAAAATATCTTTTTTATTCGTTGCACTCTTTCTTTTGAAAGACTTGAAAATTCTGTGGACTAATTCAAAAACTACCTCCTTTTTTGTCCTCCTTACTGGTACATTTTGCTGCTACTTCTCAGTATCATGGTTGAATCTTATTCTTAATGTATATACATAGACAATCTCCTACATGGAAGGCCATAATTAATTCTGTATCTGTGAGTTTCAAATTTTCAGGGGAAAAATGTCCTATACCGTTGAAAAGATCAGTACACTATTTACAAATGAGCTAGAACCCTACCAAGATTAGTAAACCTATACTGGTGAATAAGTTTATTTCATCATTTTGTCCAACCCAACCTTTCAAAAAGCTATTATCAAGGGAAAATCTTACATTGTCAATTTGTTACATGGTATGACTAAGATATTTTTCTGTTCTCTAAGAGAAGAGAGAAGCAAAGGAGAGAAGTAAGGAAAATTACAAAACGGGAACATTTAATTGGAAGAATTATTGTCAGATATTTTATAATCTGTTTTACTCGTCAAATGATGACAGCACAAACAAAAGTTTTCAAAAGGATTTTTGATGTCAGGTTCTTCTCATATTTTGAAGTTCTCAGCTGTGGAAGGGGAGGCTTCTAATTATAAGAGAAATGTCATCATGAATTGACTCATTCTTGACAGTAATACTCAGAAAAGTTTAAGCAAATCTTACATAACTTTAAAATCACTGAATTATACTTCAAAGCTTGTAATTAAAAAAAAATTTGGTCTAAGATATATTTCGGGTTTTATAATTAATAGTCAATATTCATAGATTATTATTTTGAGGGTTTTTGGTTTTTTGCTTCAGGAAAAGCACAATGTAATGCTCATAATGTGTGTATATGTGCAAATACCTGTACATATATATATGTGTATATATGCCCACACATGTATGCATACATATACCCATTAGGAAAACACACATTATGAGAATGAGTTAATCATGTTGAAAGGAATTAATCCTTTGGTGCATACAGGTATAATTGATGCCAATGTCCACCATAAGACAGCTATGAAAGTTTTAGAAAGTTGGCCAGTGCAAATGCTCACACTTGTAATCCCAGTATTTTGGGAGGCAGAAGCAGGAAGATTACTTAAGCCCAGGAGTTTGAGATCAGCCTAGGTAACATGGCCAGACCCTGACTTTACAAAAACATAGACAAATCATTTTTAGAAATGTTGCCAGGAATGGTGGCATCTTCCTGTAGTCCTAGCTTCTTGTAGGACTGCCTGAGTTCAGGAATTGGAGGCTGAAGTGAGCTGTGATTGCATTAGGAAAAATAAATTAGGAAGAGGCCAGACACAGTGGCTCATGCCTGTCAGCCAAACACTTTGGGAAGCCAAGTGGAAGGATCACTTGAGACCAGTCTGAGCAACATAGAGAGACCCTCATCTCTACAAAAAAAAATTTTTTTTTAAATGAGCTGGGCATGGTGGCCTGCACCTAAAGTCCTAGTTGTTCATGAAGCTGAGGCTGATGGATCACCCTTTCTTGGGTATAAGAATTCAGGGTTCAGTGAGCTATAATCGTGCCACCGTACTCAAGCCTGGTTGACAGAGCAAGACCCTGTCTCCAAAAACAAACAAACAAACAAACAAACAAAGCAATAGTGATTTTGTGGAAAGTACACGATGTATTATATAGACCTTTTCACACCAATTTTAGAAAATGACAAAGTTTGCAAATGTCCTATATCAATTATAGGTAGTTTCAAGTAACAGAGAGCCAATTTCCAAATTTGTCTGATGGCAAAACAATGTAGTAGTTTATAAGAATGAATATTCTAGATGTAAATGGAGCTATGGGTGAAGCTTGAGCCAAGGCTCACAGCTTACATCATATAATCAGGACTAGTTTCTCCTTCTTTGTTTCTGGGTAAAGCTTTCCTGGTTGGCTTATGGTTTCAAGAGGACGGCCAATAGCTTTTAGTTCCCACACATACAGCTTTTGATCCAGAAGTAAAGAAAAGAAGTCTCTTCCAGAAGACTCAGTAAAAAAAAAATCAGTGGTTAAGTTGGTAACGCTGATTGGTCACATATCAAGCATGTGAAGTTTTGAATGACAGTACGGGGATCATTCACCTTTTTCCTGAGATAGGGTAGTATTAACACCATCAAAATTATGCCAGATTAGAAATACACTATTGGGACCTGATCAAACTAAAGAGCTTCTGTACAGCCAAGAACACAGTAAGTAAAGCAAGCAGACAGCCCTCAGAATGGGAGAAGATATTTGCAGGTTATGTCTCCAACAAAGGTTTAATAACCAGAATCCATAGAGAACTCAAACGTATTAGCAAGAAAAAAAAGAAGTGATCCCATCTCAGGGTGGGCAAAGGACTTGAAGAGGAATTTTACTAAAGAAGATAGGTTTACGGCCTATAGATATATGAAAAAATGCTCACCATCCTTAATCATCAGAGAAATACAAATCAAAACTACTTTGAGATATCACCTAACTCCAGTAAGATTAGCCCATATCACTAAATCCCAAAACCAGAGATGCTGGCGAGGATATGGAGAAAAGGGAACACTTCTACACTGCTGGTGGGATTGCAAACTAATACGTTCCTTTTGGAAAGACGTCTGGAGAACACTTAGAGAACTAAAAATTGACCTGCCATTTGATCCTGCAATTCCTTTATTGGGCATTTACCCAGATGACCAAAAATCACATTACAACAAAGATATTTGTATCAGAATGTTTATTGCTGCCCAATTCAAAATTGCTAGGTCATGGAAGAAGCCCAAGTGCCCATCAATCCATGAATGGATCAATAAACTGTGGTATATGTACACCATGGAATACTATGCAGTCCTAAAGAAAGATGGAGACTTTACCTCCTTCATGTTTACATGGATGGAGCTGGAAAATGTTCTTCTTAGCAAAGTATCACAAGAATGGAAGAAAAATTTCCAATGTACACAGCCCTACTATGAAACTAGTTTATAGCTTTCATATTAAAGCTATAACCTATTTGGGTGATTGGAGGGATCACCCCTATGGTTTGTCTTACAAGGGTACAAGTGAATCTTTCTAAAAGTAGAGTATAAACGTCTTCGTCTTAACACAATAACTAAGAAAATTGACACGAAGTCTACGTTAGTTAATCAGTTTGATGAAAATATTTCAAATTATATATGAAAGCACCACACTGTACACCATGATTGCATTAATGTACACAGCTATCATTTAATTAAAAAAAAGGATAAAAAAAAAGAAATTATACCAGATTGGAAGTGAGGGGCTGGTTCACCAGGAAAAATATAACAGAAGAATGAATAGATGCTAGGTAAAGAGGGAAAAGATATAGTTATCCATCCTTCTCACCACCATTACATCACCCCTGTCCTTACAAAAATATACTGTTTTCAAGATCGATCCTCAGCACACTATATTTCAGGCTTTACTCAATCACTTAAGGCTGGCATCCTCAAACTACGGCCCACGGGCCACATGCGGGCCGAGGACATTTATCCGGCTTGCAGGGTGTTTTTGCTGTGGCTGCCTGTCCTGCTTAGCAGCTGACTCATCCCAAGACCTGCAGTCCGGACCTCCAACAGTCTGAGGGACAGTGAACTGGCCCCCTATTTAAAAAGTTTGAGGACCCCTGATAAGGCATTTGTTTACTTTCATTCCTTAGGGGTTGACTTTAGATGAAACATCTAAGTTTACTTCTGGACTTTCTCCTGCTATTCTGAGTTAATTGTTTGTTCCTGGATTTTTAAAAATCCTCTCAAACTAGTGGATTCTACACTAGAGTCTGGAAACTGGGGTACATAAACCCTGGAAGTACAGAAAAACATATTTCACAAAGTACTTCTGTCTAGAGAGTTTCATAAGAGCTAATTTATAGATTCTCAACTTCCCTATGTACTTTCCCCCAAAATAGGTCTACCTGAAAAGAGATTTGTTGTACTCATACTAGTCTACTAGTCTTGTCCTCGAGACAAAGAAAGAAAAAGGCAAACTTCATATTCTTTCCAAATTGTATAAGGGTGTTGACACTAGGCTGTTAAAACTTTCTGGGCATTAAAATAATTATACTTGAAATACTGGTTTTAACCTCCTTATTAATATAATTAGGGTATCTTAAATCTGCATAGCTTTCTTTCTCTTTTCCTCATGTCTGCTAAGGGTGACATTTGCCCTATCTTAGAATGTTCTGAATTCACAAAAACCTAAGTGGTATAGGTCATGATACCAATTTTTAAATGTACAGTTAGAATATTTTCTGGATTTACTACACCTTAAGAATACATCAGATAAAAATTCATTGATAAAATATTTACATAATTTTTTCTCAGATTCAACATATTTTAATGTTCATTTTTAATCAAATGATAACTATTTAGCAGACATTATTATATTTTGCCCCCACTAAACCTATTTTCCTTCCAAATAAAATTTAAAAATAAAATTATTTAAACTCATAGTGGGAAGTAATAGAACACGACTTAAATGAGTTAGAGGCACAATGTTTTCTTAAAAATTGTTAAGGACTATGAGTTAAAATATTGGAAAGCCACTGCCCTAAAATGTAAAGAGGTCTGTCTGAGAGCCATGGGTAGATTTAGTGTGAGTGTGGAGGAGACATATATTCCTCCAGACCAAATTAGAAAATAGCACTCCCTTCCTTAGACTCCAGGCCTTCCCAGAGCTCGCTCATGTATCTGATAATGGTCATAATGGTCTAATACACATATCCAGAATCTACAAGGAAGTCAAACAAATCAGCAAGAAGAAAGCAACCCCATTAAAAAGTAAACAAAATACATGAGCAATAGTTTTTCAAAGGAAGATAGACAAATGGCCAAATATATGAAGAAAACTCGACATCATTCATCATAGGGGAAATACAAATTAAAACCCTTAGTGAGATATCACCCTACCCCTGTCAGAATGACCATTACTAAAAAGTAAACAGAAATACGGATGCTGGTATGGATGCAGAGAGAAAAGAAGACAAATACATTGTTGGTAGGATTGCAGATTATTACAAATCTCTTTGGAGATTCTTCAAGGAATAAAACGTAAACCTACCATTCAACCCAGCAATCTCACTACTGGGTATCTAATAAAAGAATTCATTTTATTAAAAAGACACCTGCACCCAAATCTTTACTGCAGCACTATTCACAATCACAAAATTCTAGAATCAACTTAAGGGCCCATCAATTCATAAGTAGATTAAAAAAGAAAATGTGGTACATACTGTATATACCATAAAGTACTACTCAGTGATTAAAAAGGAATAAAATAATATCATTCATAGTAACTTAGAACTAGAGACCATTATTTTAAGTGAGATATCTCAGGAATAGTAAACACCACATGCACTCTCTAATAATTGGGACCTATCAATGAGCACATGTGGGCACAAGGAGATGCAAAGATCATAGGAAATCAAAAAAGGGAGAGAGAGAAGGAGGGAAGGGGTAAAAGCCCACTTATTGGGTACAATGAACACCATTTGAGTGATGGGGACACTTTAAGCCCCAATTTAAGCATTATAAGAGGTATCCATGTAACAAAATCATTTATATACTTTTAATGTTTAATTTTTTTTTTTTTTTTAAAGAATTGCCCTCTAATTATCCAGACTTCCTCAGGTGGTCCTCTTGATCAGAACCAGCATGCTGTACAATTCCCAGGGTGTCTTGCTTTCTGTTAGGGAGTAAACAAGTCAATCAGATTAACAGAATGGGTTGAGTTTCTAGGTGAAAATACGATTTCCATCAAATAACAAGCTTGCATATTAATAAGAAAGAATATTTTCGGAACCAATGCAACAACTTAGAGAAAGTCCATTGACTGTATCTCAAGGAATAAAGAATTTGGGGTTACATTTATAGTACCTTTCAAGGTTTTTTGTCTATGTGAGCATAAATCTCAGCTTGAGAAATAATCTATGTAAATGGATATTACATATGAGCTATAAAATCCTCAGATCATCTATTGCTGAAATGTTGAGAAAAAATGCAAACGAGTTTTACTGTATGTTAAGTTGTTATGAATTTAATACAAGCTCCAAAAAAAGTCACCAGGTAGATTTCAAGTTATTTTAAAATAGATGAAGCCCACAGACTTAAGAAGATTACTTCTTGTCATCCTTTAGAAACAAATTTAGAGAACAGAATTAAAATTCTGTCAATTTAGGTAAGATTTCCTTTAAATTGCATACTTAAGCATCATTCCAATACCCAGATTTATAAAAGATATATTCTTTATCTTTGCCTTAAGCATGTCTGTGGGGATAACTTTCTGAATCATCTTTCAACCACTTGGTCTTGTTGTACAGCACAATAAGCTTACCAACTTCCTCCCATCCATTCCGTATTGGAGAAATGTAAATGAGATGCTACACTGAGACTCAAGATATTTAAAAATAGATACAGATGTCTGGTATTATATTGTTAAGGCATTAGGGTATTTGACTGAACTTTACAATTTTTGTCTGGGCCAAGGGTGATGGCTCATGACTGTAATCTCAGTACTTAGGAAGCTGAGGTAGGAGAATTGCTTAAGCCCAGCAGTTCAAGACCAGCCTGGGTGACACAGCAAGACCCCATCTCTCCAAAAAATTAAAAATATATATATATATTATATATATGTAGAGAGAGAGAGAGAGATAGTCTACATATTTAGATGCCAAAAATAATAATATATAATATATACATGTAGAGAGAGAGAGACAGAGAGAGAAAGAGAGATAGTCTACATATTTAGACACCATGTAACCATAGACCCAAAGAGTATGGGTTGAAGTTGAATTTGTGTGTCTTGGCTACTCTGTAGCATAGCCTTGAGGTAGGCTTGTATACAAGACAGATGTTATCATGTAGGCATACCTAGTACATATCAGGATGTACTTCCAGACTTTTCTTACACATTGTCATAGAGTTCCAGGTATTTATTCTCTATTTGGATTTGAAGGGGATGCCAATTTTTATTTATCCTAGTCATAAACTGCATCTGAAAAATAAAACTTCCTTTTAGACTAAATAACAAAACGAAACAAATAAATCATCTGTTATTTAAAGCACCATGTTGATAGCCTGAGTTCAAGCAAGGCTACAGATTATAAAAAACATGTGGAAGTCACCCAGGAGAGGCTGCCTACTATCCACTTGCCTATACTATATAACTCTACTTCTTTTTCTTAAATTGTAAGAGAAATAAAATAATGATGCAATGTGTGCTCTGAGGTGGCTTCAGGAAAGTGTGAGAGTCAAATGAGAGCCAAGACTATTTGAGAGTGAAGCTAGATGCCTGACTCACGTCATCATCAGTACAAATTTTCACATGGATTTGACATTTAAATATAAAAATATAAAATTGCAAAATCATTCTCTAAGAGGAAATGTGGGTGCTTATTTACATGGTTCTGGGGGGAGGAAGAGCATCAGAAGCACACTAAAAATGGGAGAAACCACAATGAAAGACTGACAGATATACACACGTAAATTACACACAAGCATGTGATTTTGTACACACACACACACACAACTACCCCTGGGTGTTAAAACACAAGCATGTGATTTTGCATACACACACGAACACACACACACACATACAACTACCTCTGGGTGTTAAAAATACATCTTTTAAAAAAAGGCAAAGATAAACTAGGAAAAATTTCAAATTGGCAATAGAAACTGTGTTGGTATTATCAACTATAAGTAGCTCGCAGAACAGGAATATAAGACAAACATCTCCCCATGCTATTTATAAAATCCAATCGCTGATAGAAAAAAAAAATTAAAGCATTACTTATTCAATTAAAAATAAAAAGATTCAAAGTTTTACAAAAATATTGCAAAACACCAAATTTTAGATCTTAATGTGAAAAATGTATTTTCATACGTTACTGGGCAACTCAGATATGCTTAAAAAGTGTTAAATGAGTATATACCCCATAACACAGCCCGTGTTTGTGAATTTATCCTAAATATTCATAGGTATGTGCCAAAACAGAAACATAAATCAAAAACACTGATAAGAACTCTGAAAGATTAGAATCCAACAAGCCACACAAAAATAGGTTTTGGCACATTCATTGGACATGTACTATTTAATTACTTGCTTTTATTTCTGGAAAGCTATATGGTGTATATCATTGCTAGACACTTTTGGACAAATACATTTAATCCTAATAACAAGCCCGTAGGGTGAGGCAGCTCTTATAATTCATCTTACGGGAGAAGTCACTTTACAACTTTACACTTTACAACAGACTAATTTACAATTGAGTCTCAGAGCAGCGACTGACAGGTTCAAGGTCGTGCAGTCAGTGTAGTGGCTGACTTCATCTACCTGACCACACGGTATTCTTTGATCTGGCTATCTTTTACTAATAGTTTGGCAGGCTGGCATATTTTATGGGCTTAGCACACTTCTCCTGCACTACTCTGCTCGCCGGCGTGTTTTAATTCCTGAAATCAGTGTCCAAGTGAGGACAGCCGAATATGATATAATAAACTGCGATTCTTCCAAATCGTGCCCTCCTTCCGATCAAGAGCTGAATATCTCTGAGGGTGGAGGGAGAAGAAAATTAGCCCTGGAAGCATTCTACCATAAAAGCCATTTTGGAGGATATGCAAACCTATTTTATATGTCATCCTGCACGGGGCTCACTCATTCAGTAGAAATCTCTTCTTCTCTGAACAATTTTCTGCTGTGTACATAAAAAGCAGCCCATTTCAGTGTACTCATAGTGTATATATCCGTATATCCCCCATCCTCCAGACTGGGAGTGCTAGCTTACACTGTGAGCCAAAAAATTAGAGCTGCAGACGCCTGTTTTCTGCATTCTTGGACAATGAGTTTCAGTGGAAGTGCTCTCAGCCATATTCATGCTAACGCGCTATTCAGAACTGACGGTTCTGGAATGTGTGTTATCTATTTTGCTCTGACCTCAATTTCTATGTATTTTATTTTTGACCGAGAGTTTTGACACACCTAAGGCTGACAAAGAGTGAGCAAATGGTAGTGGTGGCTGTGCCCCCCCACACACACACACAAAAGAAATAGGAGCACCTCTCTAAAATTCCAATGCAAGGATAGGTGTGGGGGTGGGGGGCAGTGGAGCTTAGCTCGGGGGAGAGAAAACAGATGGTAAAGACCCACGGACAAGGGAAGTACTAGTAATTCCTTGACACTGTGAAGGGCAGCATAAACTTCACTGCAACTTGTGCAAGTTAACCGAAATTGGGTGGATGGGAAGGGCAGGCTGTGACTTCAGGGAAACTGAGAGGCAATACCCTTCTCATCCCAGTTTCCATTTCAGGAGGAATCCACTCCCCCATCTCTTACTTCTGATATTGTATAGCATTCTTGGTCTTGAGAAGTGGAAATCCAACACAAATATTTTCATCCTCTTGAATTCAGATGCCTTTTAGTCTCCCAAGGGGCTAGTTTGGTATGGACTTTACCTCCATTACTGAGAAAGTCAACGTCTGTCTGTAAACAATCTCTGTCTCTACTTAATCACATTCCTGGCTAAATAAAGGAGATGTTTTCATGAGAACATGTCCTTTCTCCAGGGCAACGCTCTTCAAATTTGTGTTCCTCAGAACCAGTCCCCAAAGTGTTCTGAAAGAAAGACAACATTACGTCTGGTTAAAAAATAAGTGCAGGAAAAAGTGGGTTAAGGGAAATTGTTCAATGTTCTTTACTCTTGGACCATTCAGCAATTTATATATGACCAAAGATATTAGTCATTTTCAAAAGGCAGCTGTATCATGATATGGCATTTCCCAAAGAGAATTGACCAGAAGCATGATGTGCCGTGGATTACACCTTACAAGGTCCCGGAGCTGGCGCTCCGCAGAACACCCTGCAGGATGTCGCTGGTGGGCACCATCCTATATGCCTCTTAATCAGATCCTTCTGATGCTTCACTTTCCTTATTTTTTTTTTTTCATTTCTTGCTCAGCTCTCTTAAGGCAAACTATTATTAGAAGAAGTCTGACAGGTGGTAGTTTATCCATTTAAAAGTTCTCCAATGCCATTTCAACAATTTCTCTATGAATGTATTTTCAGCTGTATCCCAATGTAGTTTGAGTAAAAGTGTCATAATTTTCTTTTTCAAAAGCTTGCTTTTCCATTATGAAAACATACATACATTTTTTGTTGTTGTTGGGGATTCATTGAGGGTACAAGAAACCAGATTACACTGATTGCATTTGTTAGGTAAAGTCCCTCTTACAATCGTGTCTTGCCCCCAAAAGGTATGTCACACATGATACATACATATTAATCAGAATAAAACAGTTATAGACATGCCTTATCCTCTACCAAGAGACAACTTGTATTATTTTAGATTTTATTGCTTCTATTTTTAAAATAATTTCTTTTACCATTTTCTAAAAGTCACAGTTAGAATCATGCTGCATAAAAATTGTGTGTCCTTATTTCAACTTTGCATCAGCTTAGTAGCATGTTTCAGCGATATTACAAATTGTGCAACCGTGACTTTGGAATAAAACCCGACCTAGTAATCTCACTGGGCTGTCTATGGCTGACTTCCTGCCTCTGGCTCAAGGTCCTAACCCTCTCCTCCTTATTTATTTATTTATTTTATTAGATCATAGCTATGTACATTAATACTGTCGTGGGTACAGTGTGCTATTTTTATATACAATTTGAAATATTTTCATCAAACTGGTTAACAGCCTTCATGGCATTTTCTTAGTTATTGTGTTAAGACATTTATGTTCTTCATTGAGAAAGATTCACATGTACCCTCAAAAGATGAACTATAGACGTGATCCAACCAATCACCCTCTCTCTACCCATCCTCCCCCCTCCCTTCCCCTCCCTCTCCCCTTCTCCCATATTCTTGGGCTATAATTAGGTTATAGCTTTCCTATAAAAACTATAAAATAGTTTCATAGTAGGCCTGAGTACATTGGATACTTTTTGTTCCATTCTTGAGATACTTTGCTAAGAAGAATATTTCCCAGCTCCATCCATGTAAACATGAAGGAAGAAAATCACTTTTAAAGATCTAGGAGAAAAAAGTCCAGAGGAAAAAGTATAAAATACTATGTGGCCCTCTACTCATTTTTAAGGATTTTTGGGGGAACACTCATCTCCTTACTAAGTTCCTACCTCAGAGCTTTAATATATATATATTTTTCCTCCAGACTTGTTTCTCCTAGATCTTTAAAAAGCGTGTTCTTTCCTCATATAGTTTAATGATAATTATGTAGGTTGATAATATTAATTTCCTGTCTTCCAAGAAAAGTGGAATGTCTATTAGTAAGAAATAAAATTCTGACATTTTTATTAGTGTTGTACCACCACTGAACCAACAAAATAGGAGATTTTGGTATTTTCAAACTTAGATTTAAAAATTCATTTAATTTATTTATATAAAAAGAGAGAACAAGGCCCCGTTGTGCACATCTGAAGAGGTCCATAGATGCAGAGCTGACAATGTGTAGAGGCAATGGAGAGCTTCCATTGCATTTATAAATCTCAGTTTGACTCAAAAGTAGTTAGAAAGAGTGCGATATAAATATGAGACTACCAGCGTGGATTCAGGCAGTTTTATCTATAGACACTAAATCTCAAGGAATACATAAGAAAGTATAGCTCTTTCTAAAATAAAAACTACAGTTTCCTACCAATAAAAACATGGCGGTTTCTTTAAAAATACCACGATAAACCCATAAAGAGGGTTTTCCAAAGACATTTTCAAAGATCTTTATCAAAAGATGGAATTATTAGAAAGAGTCAGATGGAAATATTTGGAGTTAACACAAAACCGCCTCTCTCTGTTCTCTTCATCAGTGGGCAGTCAGGATAAAATTAGTTGAAAAAATTGGCATACGCTGACCTTTGTTACCAAATGATGACAATATTAATACTACTTACTTTTCACTGAAGAGACTAATTTCACTTTTGAACATTTTATGATTAATGGAAATGTCTTCATTTTGTGGGGTTTTTTGAAGTAGTAGTTTTCCTCTAATAACCTTATCAGCTAATAATTTATATTATTGTAATGACAATGTTTGTTTTGCCTTTGAATTTATGAAAGTATGTGTTAATTGATGCCATAATAGATTTACACATTATTTATTTGAATTACATTGAGTATTTCTTTTCATGGAATTTCATTTCATTGTGTGAAAACAGAGCTATTTTGTTTTGCTTTCTGCAAAATACCAGTAGCTCAGTATTATGTTAAAAAACTGAGGAGCTATCTCTGCATCCTTTAGTTCCCAGTACTGCCTCCCTAATCAGAATCTGGGTCTCTTGTCAAATGTCACCATCTCAGAAAGGCCTTTCCAGACTATTCTGCCCGAAATAGAAGCCTCCAAACTCCCACAACCTTCTTTCCCAGTACCCCCACATCTTCTTATCACTTAACTATGAACCTGAGCTTAGATTATTTATTTTTGACCTTTTTATTATGTCTCTTCCACCAAAGGAATATAATTTCCCTGGGGGGGTAAAGATATTTCTCTTCATGTCCCCAATATATAGAATAATGCCTGTATATAGTAGGCAACTAATAAATATGTACTCATGAATATAGTGATAACTGAATTGAAAAGCTGTTTATCGAGTTTTGAGTATACAGTAATCGTAGTAATTCTCCTATTAGTTCCTAGGATTTGGAGTTATTAGTATTGACGCTGAAATGTATATCTTCATATATAAATCTATTTTTAAGTTTGATATTACTTATTTAAAATGGAAGCCCACTTTAGAAATTACTGGACTGAAGATAATTATTCTACGGTAACTAGAAATCCACTTTAAAATTGCTCTTCAGGAAGATTATGCCAATTTACATTCCCACCAATGAGTCATTCTCACTTTACTGTCTGACTTTCAAACTTCTGTTCAGAGGCTTCTGTCTCCACTGGTCTTGGCATCTCCCTGCTTTCTTCCTTTCGGATGACGATATTAGATCTGTCTTTCTCTACTATAAGCTCTATACCCCCACTTATAGAAAAAGAAAATCATTTGATATATCCCTACTTATAGAAAAAAAAAATCATGTGAAGAAACCACTTGACACGCCATTGTTACTTCCTTAGGCGTTATTCACAAAATTCGTCATGGTTGTCTTAAACCTTGAAAACAAAATTTGTTGAAGAAGTTATCGATTTCTTCCAGTACTCTCTTGGAACTATTACTATGAACACACAAAACTAGGTGCCTTTCATAGGATGAACTTGAAGTCTGTATTTTCATCCAGTATTTATATTAGCAAATTATCTTATAGTGATTCATAGGATATCTAACATGTTTACTTTTGCCAGTATACAAAGAAAACAATCCTTTTTAGGTTCTGTTAGCAATTTGTTTGTCAAAATCTGTACGTGAACATGATCGTGGGGCAAAGATTTTCTTTCCTTCTTCCTCTTCTTTTTAAAATACATCCTCCTAGTTTTGTGTGGCTAATTAACATGGAAGGCTGTGCACATCTCTGAAAGGTAGCACCTTTAGCTTTGCAGGCTTTTATCCCAGACATCGGATAATAATTACTGCATAAATAAATTCATAATACCAAGCAGTTCAAAGCAGTCTAATTGCAACAATTAATTTGTAGACTTACCTAATTAAATTTCCCCAGCCAGAATGTGTTGTCTGCATACATCAAAGTTTACAAAAGGGAAGTAACAGAGAAGAATAAATAATGACACTGTCCCTAATAGAGTCCCTCGAGGAACTTCTAAGGTTAAAATACAAATCTATCAATGCTGAGCAAGAAAATATGTGGTTTTGCTGACATGATGGATGGTTCTGCTAACCTTCATGCAAAGCGATCCTGACACATTATTATTGAAATAGAAATGAGCATAGCTTTGTCTACCTTATTGCTTTTATCAAGTGGATGAAATGGTTTGGGATTTGAAAACTCTTTTTATATCGTGCTTGGGAACATTAAGACGATCTTGATCTCCTTCCTCCTCTTGAGACCTGTCTAGCTACTTGTTTATCTGCTTTCTTGTCTTCACGTAAGAATGGAGTCATGGCACAAATGCACGCCGAGGACAGAAAACTGCACAGCATGCACCTTCGTGAGCACAAAAGGGCTTGCCCTGCCACGGAGGGACACAGGCAAATTGAAATTTTCTAGCCTTGTATGGGACATATACAAGAACAAATTGCAATTATAATGCCATATTATCTTTAAAGCAAGGCAAAGAAAAAACTTCAATGGCTAAGAGGAAATAACACAGGTCAGTTTAAGTGGGAAATAGTGCCATCAAACATTTTCAAAAGCTTTTCATGAAGGCTTTTTTTTTTTTTCCCAAAAGCTTTTGCTGTAATTTTTCTTTTTATCGCCCCACTGGTAGCTAACTCTCTTTCAATCTCCGTGGTATTTGTAAACATGTAAGGCACTCTGATGTTCAGCCTTGCACTGCGACTAGTTTATGATCATCTCACAGCCCCTGCTAAACTGTGAGTGTCCACTCTGTCTTCCCCAAATTTCTTGCCTCCACCTCTCCCAGCCCCTCTGCTCACTCCTATTTCACAGCTGGCAATGATCAGTCTTTGTGTGAATGCCCTGCCCTTCAGGGGCTCCTGAGCCAGTCCTAAGGTGGACGGGCCAAGAATTAAGGGTCCCTTGTCTCATCTGTACCCAGCCAGTGGTAAGAGGGATGAATTTGGCTAGCAAATTTGCATGGTGAATTATTGACTACTAACCTTTTCTTGGGACACAATTGTTACCCTGAGCAACTACTCTCTTACTTGTGAGGAGTGGGGGTGGGTTTTCTTGCTCTAATAAAGTATAAATTAGCTTATAAGGAGATTTAAACCAGAATGTTATTAATAAAGATGGTATTTTATGGAATTATTATGAGAAATCAAGCCATATTTTGAGGCACATTAATGTCTTTTATTCTATCCCAATCTATCTGTGGAAATGTGGGTTGGGAGGAAGAGGCAGATGATGTAGTATACATCTGAGTTTCCTCATGTAGGTAGCATAGAAACTTACACTACAGTTTTAATACCAAATAAAAGAATAGGTCACAACAAGAGAACGTTTTTAAAAACCATGCGAGGGTGCGAATTGCACGACTGCTCGGTCTTGATGAACTGGGAGGCTTCCTTTTCCAATTCATGTTAAAAAAAATAATTCTTAACTTTAGGGTACTTGCACTTATAAATAAATGCGTTGGCTTCAAGTCTTTGGTTGATGTTGTCATTGTCTATTTTTACTTCCATATTTTAAAGCAATAGGAGGGGATCCTCTTAGATGACAAATGAAACACTTCCCACAAAATTTTGAGTCTTCTTTCCTTTCAGTCCAGGAAAATATTGTTCCAACAATTGTTTTGCCTTGAGAGATGACCTTGACTTAGACAGGGCTCTATCTGTGTTTCATTCCCAACATGGACTAAAAATTATGGTAAGTAGAGGTGAGGGATGAGAGGGTAAGAAAAGCAGAAGTTTCCTTAAATAATTCCTTGGTTAAATTTAAGTTAGAATTTTCACTTGACTTCCTTATTTTATTTTACATATAGATGCCCAGGGAATTAGCTGTGCTCAAATTCAGTTCAATTGTAATGTCAAATTAGGTAAAATACAAATGATCCGTGAGCCTGTGAAATAATGTCCTATTACCACTCCTTGTTACAGTAGAAAATGAGGCGCTTTCAATGTTTGTACCTAGAACATATTATTGAATTTATATATCTCAGTCAAAGAAATTTGACTTTGAAATGCGTCTGCCACAGAAGGGTCTACTTATAAAATTCAGGTCAAAATAAAATAAAAGCAAATCCTATCTTCTGATGTGAATTAAATTAGAAACTCTCAGAGCAATAGGATGAAAGAAAGATAATAAAGTTTTGGTAATAGAATTAACCATGAAAGAAGCCCTGCCTTCCTGACCCCCTTTGAAACACCCTCTCCTTTTGGCTTCTCTGACACCATCCCCCCTCTCACAGGCCCATTCTCAGTAAACTTGACTGGCTCTTCTCTTTTCCATGGGTCCTTTCAAGGCTTTATTCCCACTCCCTTTTCCTCCTATTCTATCCTAATGTCTCCCCTAGTGAGGTCTCTGAATCAGCAGCAGCAACAAAATCTAATTCTGTTAGAAATGTAAATTTTAGGTCCCATCCCAGAATCTGAAACCTTATTTCCTAAATCAGACTGTTGCGAAGTAAAGCTCAGTAACAATTACATCTCGGCAAACTGTCCAGATGATTCTGAAGGTCCCTTCAAGTCTAAAAACCTCTCCTCTCTTATCCTTGGAGACTTTCTGCCCCTTGGTTACCAGGTTCAGGTGCAGCGAACTTTCTGTGGGAGACTGTACTTTCCAACAGTGGCCACGTACATATCACCTGCCTGGAAAGCCCTTATAGAACCTTGCTACTCCCCCATCAAGAGGTGGACTCTTACTGCCCTCCTCTTGAATCTGGGCAAGTTTATGACTTGTTTGTAACAAATAGTATGTGGTGGAATTGAGGAAATTGAGTCTGAGTAACTTCTGAGGACCGGTAAGTCATAAAACGAGACATCCTCTCTTCTGCGTGTTAGGACATCTGCACTTGACCTCCTGAGGCGCCACCTACATAGCCTGCCCTCCCTGAGGTCACCGTGCTGTAAGGAAGCCAGCTGCATAGAGAGACAATGCAAAGGCTCTCTGCTGTAGTCTGAAGTCCTATACTTCCACCCATTCTTGGGTAGGCCCCCGACATGTGACAGCATGAGCCATGGGATTATTCTAGCCCCATTTGTTGAGGTCACCCTTCTGCCTTCCGGTCTTGCAGCTGTTGCCTAAGCATCAAGGGACAGAGGCAAGACGTCCCTGCAGTGCCCTTTCTGTGTTCCTCACTTTTAGACTCCATGAGCATAATAATAAGACTCTTCCTTTCCCACAAAGTTTAGATGGATTTATGTATCGAAAGCAGCAGGAACGGATAGTGATGTGAACTTCTATCCCCATTTAAGGTCCAGACATGGAAATCCAATTGCCTAGCTGATGACGACATTGGGAAGTTCATAGGCATCACAAACTCAAGAAACCAATAAGTATAATAGACATCCTCTTACTTGACAATATGAATGTTACTTTCTTTGTATTATTATTATTATTGCTTAACATTTTGATGCAGTGATTGTCTGATTTCTTTTCTGAATGTATTTATCTTCATTCGTTCTTTACAAGGTTTTTGTTTCTAGTCCTTATCTTAAACATTGTTACTGTTATTAAATTTTAAGCCTATTTAATTTTGTGAAGGCAAAAAGTAGAAACCTAATAAACACATGTATATGTAAAAAAAAAAAAAAAAGAAAGAAACAAAGAAAAGAACCCAATAAGACAAATTAAAAAAAAAAAAAAAAAGACAGACCTTTGTCAGAAACATAACCTGCACAAATCTTCTCCCATTCTGAAGGCTGTCTATTTGCTTTATTGACTGTGTTCTTGGCTGTGCAGAAGCTTTTTAGTTTGTTCAAATCCCAGTAATATATTTTTGGTGTTGCTTCAATTGCTAAGGGGGTCCTACTCACAAAACATTACCCAGGACGATTTCTTCAAGCATTTTCCCTGCACTCTCTTCTAGTATTTTTAAAGTTTCATGTCTTAAGTTTAAATCTTTTATCCAGTGAGAAGCAATTTTTGGCAATGGTGAAAGGTAGGGATCCAGGTTCAGTCTTTTACAAGTTGCCAGCCAGTTCACCCAAAACCATTAGTTAAATAGAGGATACATAATTACACATCCATACAAATGAGAAAACACAACTTTGGTCTAGAAAGAAGGAGGGAAGAAGAAGGAGAGGGGAGGGGAGGAGAGGGGAAGGAAGGACAGAGGTCGGGTGGAAGGAGGGTATTTGGTGGGACTTCACCTAATGTGCATAATGTAATGCTACATTTCAAAATTATTAAGACTATAAACATCTTACCACAAGAAATAAGTGAGGCAATGGTTACTCTAATAAGTTTGATGTAAGCATTTCACATTGTATATCAAATCAGCACATTGTACTCCATAAAGGAATTAAGGTACATAATTGTGATTTAAGAAAAAAACGTTGAAAAAATAAATAAATAAATAGCTAAAATAAAAGACAGTGATTGGTGATTTACATAATCTTAACACAAAAAAACCCCCAAAACCCAATATAATTAATTAATAAATTCAAAGAGTTATCCTTGGCAGACGAATATCTACAAAACAGCTAAATCTCAAGCAAATGTAACTTTTATCAAAGAAGAAAACATAAATTGACACAATGAGAAAGTTTAAATAGCCATTAAAAAAGGAAGAAATTTTCAAACATAAGCAAATTCTTTGTATAACTTTTGAAAACAAATTTGAAAATCTCTATGAAATACTTAACTTTCTGAAAAAAACGTAATTCACCAAAATTGACTCCAGTAGAGACAGAAATTCTCTACTGACAAAGTTTCATATGAAAGGTAGAGAAAGTTTTAAAAGAGTTCTTCCCCCCCCCAAAATGCCCCTGAAGTTCAGGTGGCTTTATGCATAATACTGTAAGGTCAGATATTCTAAACACTATTTCATCATTCCAGACCTTGACAAAAGTAAGAAAAATTCTAAATTCTTATAAAACCAGTTTAACATTGATATAAATACTGACAAGGAATATACAAAATATGGAGTAACATAGTCTCATCTACAAATACCAACACAAAACCTTCAATAGATTAGCAACAGAATCCCACAACCTTATAAAAACAACATACATCATATCACAACCAAAGAATAATCTTATTAATAATTCTTATGAAAAAGAGCATACAATTATTTCTATAGATAATACAAAAATCATTTCTCAAAGCTCAGCTTTCATCTGTGACAGCAAAAACACTTGAAATGGAAATTGACAGGCATTTCCTTAATGTTATTGATGTGTATGTATTATTTTTTATATGAATTGTACTCTGCTGAAAACTTCTCTCTGGGGCTTCTCCTTTGCTTTCAAAATAAAAAATCAACATCTTCAACATGGTTTTATGGCTTGAATACTTGTATCCCCCTGAAATTTATATATTGAAACCATAATCCCCCATGTAACAATCTTAGGCCTTTGGGAGGTAAGGAGGTCATGAGGGAGGTGCTCTCGTGAATGGAATTAGTGCCCTCATAGGCAGAGACGTGAAAGCTAACTTCCTCCTGTTCTCCACTTTGTGAGTATACAACAGGAAAAGGAGAACATGGCCATCTGCAAATCAGAAAGCAAGCCCTCACCAAAACCAAATCTGCTGATACCTTGATCTTGACTTAGCAACTTCCAGAAATATGAGACAACCCATATTTTAATGATTAACCTGGTTTCATCTCTCACCATTCGCCTTCTCATTTGCTGCACTCTAGCCACAGTAGATGCAGTTTTAGTTTCTTGAACCCACTATATTCTCTTGAGTCTCTCCTGATTCCCACAGCTAGATCAGAGCCCCGTTCCCTATTCCTAGTCATGACATGCTCTCCCCAAACCATAGACTCTCCTTCATAGCACATATGGTGGTACATAATTTACGGGTTCACTGTTAGCTGTGTTCCATGAGGGGAATAAATGCATTTGGCTATTCCTCACCATATCCTCAACACTGGGTGCAATGCCAAGTTCATACATAGAAAGTGCTCTGCAATATTTGCAGAGCAAATGGATTGATGAGTCCCTGGGGAAACCCACACAGCCATGAGGTAGTCCCTACCTACTGCACTTATAGAAATAAGATTTGATTTCCTTCTCCACTGTGTCCTAAAGATGGATCCTATTTCTCTGAATTGTGTTTTGTAGTAAAGGAATCACGTATGTTTGAGCAGTTAGCCAATTTCACAGTAACCTACGAAGAAATATGCTTTTGATAAAATAATTTTGTAGTGTTCTTGATATCTTAGCTTTATTGAACCAGGTGGAATTTATAGACATTAATGACCTTGTGCAATGCAAAAGTTTATAGATGCCTAAGCATTCGAGTCTAAAATAACAGACACACTACACAGCCCTACCCAGAACTCAAACTCAGCTGCTCAGTCATCTCAGGACTCCAGGTCATGGCCCTGAGCCTCGTGTTCATCTAGAAAGGTAACAATAACTCCATCATGGAAAGCCTGGAGGATTAGCACAGGGAGATAAAAATGAAAGTTACTAGGGGACTGAAGAAGTGTGGAGAGAGGGAGGGTGATGGAGGTCACAGTGTATGGCACATCTGTTGGGAACAGGGCACAATTACAAGAGAGACTTTACCCAACAAAGGCAATCAGTATAACTTAATTCTTTGTACCCTCAATGAATCCCAAATTTAAATTTAAAAAAAAACAAAAAACTGTTGTCTGTGTAGCTTTGTGTAATGGTAAAAATCAATGGTTACTAGTTTTTCTAGACAAATTTTAAGTTATAAAAGATGTGGATGTCACTTCCAAAAGCTTTTCTTCTATCCCTTTATTTTCTACCCCAAACAACAATTAATTACATTGCCCTCCACTTATATGATTCTTCTATTTTCCTTGTTTTTCTTTTTCCTTGTCTTTTTCTCCTTAAATGTCTTGGTAGAGGTTGCCTGTCTACCACTCCTACCCTTTCTGCTCACAGCTGCTGTCTGTTTAGAAGGGGCATGCTGTCTTGGTGCTTTTTAAAAATCCATTTGGAGCAGAAGTGATTGGCAGCGCTGACAATGTTCATGAATCCACTCCCACACTTGAGGTGGCTTGAATTCATGGGCTTAGTCTCTGTTCGTTAGTGCCAATGCCAGATAGTCGGTCTCTTCATAGAAAATCTCTTCACAGGAACTTTGTAAGCATGGTGTCTCTACTGGTGGCAGCTTGTGAATTTATCTTTGAGGAAGAGTATACAGACCATAACGTGACACATCTAACCACAACACAGGCTCATTCTGTATTTCCTATGGGGGAACAAAGCACAATTATTAGCTATAAGATTACTGATGGATATTGCATCAGATCCAGAGAGGGGAATGCGACCAAGACTCTTTGGAAACATTAGCTTAATACATTAACACGAACTCTTGCTGAAATACTCTTAATATGCTCACTGAAATATTCTGAAATTCCCTGAAATATGCTAGACTGAGTAGGGGTCTAGACTATTCTTGTTCTAAAAATTCTTACAACTATTACTACCACGACCCCCTCCACACACTTATCCTTCCATCAGACCCCAGATCCCACAGTGAAGACGAAACAATTGATTTTGTGGAGCACTAGGTATTCCCTAAAGTCCCATCATAGCATGGCTGGGGCTGCAGAGCCTGCTGCCCTAGTACCTTGGCTATCATTCCCTTGCCAAGAAGAGTCGGGTAATAATTTCTGTGAGGTAACCTGCAGGCCACAGCAGGAAGCAAAGGGGCAGAGAGTAGGCAAGCCAGGACAGGCCTTATAGGCTTATATCTACTTAATATTGGTAAAAAATGACCACATACACTAGACTAGAATTAGTGTCACACTTGGTTTTGCTCTTGAACAAGCAAATACACAATGCACATAATATGCATGAAATTACAGCAAGGGACCTATTTTTCAGGGTTGCCCTTGGTTTCAAGAAGGTATGCTAGGACATTAATGGTCACAGGAACCTTCATGGACAGAGTAGTCCACTTGATCTAAAGAACCCAGATCCATCCAAAATAATTTTAGGCTGACAAAGGAAGCAAGTTCTTCTTTGGATCTACAACATGCACCTTGTCTAGACTGACCATCTAGGGTTCCAAGTTCATTATTTCCTGCCCTGCTGTAGATAGGAACTTCTACAGTGCATTTTTCTACATTGTCAGCCCTATCCAAAGTTTCAGTGCAGTAAGCCTGGCCACACCAGCAATCCAGAAAAACAGAATTCTTTTCTTCCACTGTTTGTACCTACTTCGTAACATGCTAAGCCTATGCCAGAATAAACATGTTCATTATTATTACTGGTGCCCTAACTTGTGAAGAATGTAATTAATCTGGTGTGCTTTCTCTAGGTTCCAGAATCACATCGACAATTATCAGATAGGAGTCTTCTGGTCCAGGTAGGATTATGACATCTTTTAAATGTGGATTAACAAGTAAGATAGAGATAACAAAAAAAGAATACGCTACTGGGGTATTCATCCACGGCTTGCTATGTGATAAAAAGGTCCATTGAGAAAATCCCTTTCCATCTTTAGGAAATGATGGAAATAAATACAGGGTAGATGAAAGCATACAATTTCAAAGTGCATGTACTCTGATTAGAAAAGGGAGAGAGGTAACATCGCAGAGATTCAGCTACTCTGCCCCTCAGAGGGCCACCTTCCGGAAAGCACCAGCTAATTGTCCCATTTAAGCGGCTGCTTGGTTAGAACTGCATCCGAATATTAATGTTTTCTTTATTCAAAAAGTCTTAGATGTTCACCAACTAGTGGCATCTTGCTTTTCCTTTTCACAAGCTCCCTTTTGACTACAAGTATGCACAACATTTATTAATTCATCGACTCCATTCAGGTGCATTCGAAGCCTGGGTATCCTTTCTCCTTTCTTTTTAAATGAAAGGAAACTAAATTTGAAAAGAACTCTTTCATCTCGCTACCTTTCCCTAGAATGTGAGAGCTTTTCTGCCACTCGTAACTTCTTGTGGAGTTGTTGAGTAGGTTTTCTTACAAAGCAAGGCAATGTATTCTGCTTTTAGAGAATAACAGATTTTTTTTTTTTTAAATAGCGTTCATCATCAAGTACATTTCCATTAGTTCAGTGGTCAGTTTCATTAAACAGCATGAATACCTCTATTATGTGCTCGAGGCACTCCTTCTCCTTTCAGAAACATATTGAAAATAACTTAATGTTAATTTCCATGGTGATAGAAGGGAAGACCATCACTAAGAACCACGATAAGTACACATATCTGAGTTATTGTGAAATATTGAGTTGGCCTCTTTGTGTCAAGGGTTCTCTGGTTTTTGTTATTATTATTGTCTCACTATCTGAAAAGAAAAAATGTGTCTCATAAAAATGTTGGGCAATTACTGAATCATATCCATTTTTTATATCTTGCTGGCCAACCAATTTCTTTCATGAGATAGTGCTTCAAAGTAAGAAGCCTAATTCAGCTTTTCTTTTTTTTGAAGATTTAATAATAGAACTCTTTCTACATAGAAAGAGTTTTTGTATAAGGTGTCAATTCCTAAGATTCCCTTTGCAAAATGTCGCTTTACAATTTTTTTCTATTTTTTCTATTGCTTATAAGGCAGAGAAACTGTTAGAGAAGTCGTATATTAGCATACATTCTGGCCTTCTTTTTTTCCCACTGTTTGTATCTACTTGGCCTGACACTTTAAACCTATGCCAGAATAAACACGTTTAGTCTTATTATTGATACACTAACTTGTGAAGGACGTAATTAATCTGGTGTGCTTTCTCTGGGTGCCAGAATCACACCCACAAGTATCAGATAGGGGTCTTCCGGTCCAGGTAGGGTTTATGGCATATTTTAAAGAACTTTACAGAGTTAGAATTTCAAAAAAAGAGATAAAGAATTAGTTAAGAATGAATGAGCTCACACTATAGGTTTTCTCTATATTTTTACCTTTATTAAATACAATAAACTCAGACGAAATACTTGTGCAGGTTGAGATAATTTCCAATTACTCTATACAAAGAAACTCATGAAGAACCTGAAGCCCGCAGTCCGAAGTTTCCAAGGCACTTTTCTCCATTCTAGTTCAAGTTCTCTGCGTTCACTGTTCTGCCCTCATCCTCCTTCCTGCCTATGTCCCATGTCCACCTCTGTTAAAATGGCTTCTCGCTTTTATCAGGACTTCCTCTGCTATCTGTAGAAATTCAGTGATCTTCTTTCCCACGACGAGCTCTTTTTAGCTGCATGTCTGAGGAATCCCAGCTTTGTACTACACTCCTCCAAACGCTGTTGGGTTTAGTTAGTGAGAAAACTCTAGAGATGGCTTTTTCTCTCTGATTGCCAGTGGCTCTTTTCCACCTTTCCTGTAGTTAACAGAAGGGATTTCCTCATCTTTCAATTTTCCCCAAGCTGGGCGTAATTCAGAAATGTCTGTAAAACTCAGGGAGGGATTACGTTCTCACGGTCACCTCTGGCTCTGGGACTGACTGCCACTTAATTCACCCAGGTAATGGGTCATTTTACTTTCCTAAGCAGCTGCTCCTCTTCCGTGGTGTGACACGTGGAGTATGAATGGAACAGGACCTTTCTCTGACTTATGCAAATACACACACACACATAGGCACTGAGACCCACAGAAAGGGAAGAGCCCCCCTTGCTAAAGACTTAGAATATGGAGGAAATTTACTTTGCAGAAATTCAAAAACTTGAAAATTGTATATTAAATATTTTCCTTAAGGTCTTTGAACTACTGTACCATTGGTAATTTTTTCCTCCTCTGTCATTATTGATTTTCTATTCCTTCCTTCTCTTTCTTCCTCCTCACTTCCCTCCTGCAATTTTCCAAAATTTCTTCCCTCTAAATTCTTCTCAGTCTTTCGGCATAACAATCAAATTTTTCCTTCGTCTCTGCTCTGAGACTCAGTCCCAGGGCCCCTCAAACCCAGCACAGTGGTCTGGTCAATCCAAGGACCATTATAGTATCAGAGAGGTCTACTAAGGTACTGGTGATTTTATTTAAGAAGAATGTAGCTATGATTTTATATCCAATTTTCCTCTTCATTATACTGGTTTTAGTGTCTTTATAGTGTACATTGATTTGACTAAATCTGCATTGTAGTATTCAGAATGTGTCATTTTATTTCATTGATAAAATATAAATAGAGGAAAAGAGAGTTTTTAAAAATTGAATAGAATAAGCTATTATAATAATTCTAATATATTAATCTGGGAGAAAACTTGGGTAAACAAGGAAAATTTAGTGTATTTGTTGCTTATTAAAAACATTTCTATAGAAAGTACTCCATGCGCCACTGCTTTTTTGAAGCGTTTATTATTATGAACCATATTCAGGAAGCTTATATAAATGGGTGGTACTTTTGTTACAATTTAGTCAAAGAAAACCTTCATTCTAAAACGATGACTAATTACAAATGGAAATGAACTCTAATAGTGAGTCAACGGTTTCCTCAAGTCTGTACCATCTCCTCTCAAAAATTACGTAAAACTCTTTCAAAAGTTACATAAAATGGCACAAACACAGGTGTGACCTTGGAAAGAGTAGACGCAAAATGCTGCTTATGAAGTTTGGGTTGAGCTCTTTAGACAAGCAGTTGCTGAAGCTTATCCAGATAGTATGCCATGAGGAGTACGTGGCTGAGCCTTCCAGTTATGTAATTTGGATTCTCTTGAGAAGGATATTTAATGACAGGATCATGGATTCAATCTCCTGATTATCCCAGGAGAAATGCTGATCAGCATTGAGTTTATTTTGGGAAAGGGAGGGTAATCCAGTGTATGTCTGGGGCACTTGCCAATTCTTCTGTCACAGGCCAAATTGCTTCAGCCAGCTGTCTTGGCCTTCCAGGGCATTTTAAGCCCTGAATTGGACAAACTTCACTACTGATCATTACCTCTGGCAGAAACTGCAGGGGAACAGACGTGACCCCCAGTGCAAGGTAAAGACATCAGAGAATGGGAGACTGCAAGTCTACTCCGGCGTCACTGTTAGTTACTGGTGAAACTCTGGGGTCGGGCCACAACATGGAAAGCAGACTTAGACAGTTTTGTAAAAAACTGATTTCTCCAGACACAAACCTCTTCTCCATTTGCAAATTCCATCTGTATCTCACCCACGACCAATACTTATCTGTAAGCTGAATTTGAACATGTCTGAAGAAGTTGAGTGAAGAATTTGATATTTGTTAAAAATAATTTTAAAGCTCCCTAAGGTGTTTAAATAAGACTACTTGTACTCTTACTAGAAATTTCTGGCTGAGAAAATGTGGGGAAGTGCCTCGGAGACATTCATTGGTGCAAAATTGTCCACTGAGTTTCTATCATGGATTAGAGTACTTTCTAGGTGTGAGAAACACAGCGATGGTCTGTATGGAGATAATTGTTTCTAGGGGAGCCAGCCAAAAAAATAAGTGAAAAAATAGACAAAATACTCGTGTCCAACAAGTGCTATGAGGAGAACAAACAAGAAGCTGAGGGCAGAAGAGCAGAGATCACTTGAGGGTGTTTCTAAAGAGGAGCAGTGTACCCTGAGACTTAAAGGCAAAAATAGTAAAGGAAGAGAAAGCAATCTATGCAGAGAAAAAGCATAGACAAAAGCTTGAGGTGGGATAAACCAAAATAAGCTAGTGGGAAATCGGAGCCACATGAGGTTGGAGAGCAGGATGAGGGTCAAGACATGCAGGGATTTATAGGCTAGAGCAGGGAGCTTGGACAACATTCTAAGTATAATGGTTAAGTCCAAGGAAGGTTTCTTTTTTTAATTTTGTGTATTTTCTTCTTGTAATTTTATCCAATTTTTGTTTTAAAAATGCCACTTTTCCTGCTTGTGCGTAGAAAGGTTTGGAGGAGATAAAAGGCAACAAGAAAAGAAGGTAGGGGAGGGACCAGCCGGAAGATGGTTACAGCTATTTTAAATAGTATTAAGTCCTTGATTTGACTCTCAGCTTGACTATTATTAGTATTTATGAGTGCTACTGAGTTGTGTGCATTGATTTTATAACCTCAGACTTCGTTGAATTTAATTTTCAATTCTATGAATCTGCTGGTGGAGTCTCTGGGGGTTTCTGAATACGAGATCATATCACTGGCAAACAGGGATGGTCTGACCTTCTCTTTCCTGATTTGGATGCCCTTTAGAGGCTTATACAAGGAGAGGAAAGACTGCAGGGAGAACTTACAAAACACTGATGAAAGAAACTTTAGAAGATACAAATGACTGGAAAAACAACCCGCACTCATGAATTAGTAGAATTAACATCATTAAAATACTCATACTGTCCAAAGTGATTTACAAACTCAATGTAATTTCTGTCAAAAGACCAACATCTTATTTCAAAGACCTAGAAAATAATCCTAAGCTTCATTTAGAACAGTAAAAGAGTTCAAACAGTCAAAGCAATGTTAATCAAAAAAGAACAAAACTGGAGGCATTACATTATGGGACTTCAAAGTATACTACAAGGCTATAATAACTAAAACAGCATAGTACTGTATAAAAGTAGAAACCAATGGAACATAATAGAGAACTCAGAAATAAAACCACATAGCTATGACCAACTGATCGTCAGCAAAAGCAGACACTGGGGAAAGCATACCCTATTCAATAAATTATGCTGAGAAAATTGGATAGCCACCTGCAGAAGAATGATGTTGGACCCTATCTTTCATCATATACAAACATTAATTTAAGATAGATTAAAGACATAAATGTAAGGCTATAAAAATGCTAGAAGAGAATGCAGGAAAAACTTCTAGACCTAAGCCTGGGAAAATAACTTATTTACTTATTTTTGAGACAATATCTCACTCTGTCACCCTGAGTGAGTGCCCTAGTGTCATACCTCATAGCAACCTCAAACTCTTAGACTCAAGTGATACTCTTGCCTCAGCCTCCCAAGGAGCTGGGACTATAACACTCAGTATAATTGCCTGGCTAGCTTTGTGTGTTTAGTAGAAATGGGTCTTGCTCTTGCTCAGGCTAATCTGAGCATATACAAAGACATATACAGCAACAACAAAAATATGTACATGAGACTCAAGTACATTAAAAAGCTTCCATACAGCAAAAGAAACAATCAACAGAGTGAACAGGCATCTTACAGAATGGAAGAAAATATTCACAAACCAAACATCCTATAAAGGACTAATATCTAGATCAGTGGTTCTCAACCTGTGGGTCGTGACTCCTTTGCAACAGTGAAAATACATCATGGCATTAGGAAGGTTGAGAACCACGATCTAGACTATAAGCAAGAACAAAAATCAAAAAATGGGCAAAAGAAATGAACAGAATTTTTTCAAAAAAGATAGGCAAATGGCCAACAAACATATGAAAAAAAGTGTTCAAAATGCCTCATCACGAGAGAAATGCAAATTAAAACCCCACTACCTTGCTCCTGTCAGAATGGGCACTACTAAAAATTCACAAAACTATTCATCATTCCAACACTGGAATGGATGCAGAGAGAAAGGAATGCCTACATACTGTTGGTGGGACTAAGAACTAATACAATTCCTGTGTGAAGAATGTGAAGATTCCCCAGAGATTTAAAAGTAGGCCTGCCATTCAATCTAATAATCTCACTGCTAGGTATCTACCCAAAGGGGAAAAAAATCATTTTATGAAGAGAGACACCCACACCCACAACTGACAGTTGCAGAAATCCAGGAAAGAAAATATTATGATGGTGACTGTGGAAACAGAGGGAAGCAAAAGATTTGAGGCCTAATGTGGAGGTTAAATGTCGAGAAATGGCAAGTAGATTAGGGTGAGGAGCAATAATGAATAAAGATGACTGTGTTTAGTAACTTAATTTAATGCAGAAGGAAATGGAAACAAGACAAGGAGACCTGTGCCATATTTGAGGAACAGCAATTTTGTCCAGACCAGTCTGTAGGCTATAACCATCCATGTTTATTTATTAGACATTGAGGCCAACATGTGGGCACACATAGACAAGAGCTTCCATGGCAGAGTGCTCTTCTTGTGAGCTTTGGGGAACATTTGTCTTATTTTAAGTGATAACAAAGATTCTCCTTTACCTAACTCTAGATGAGTTAGGCCCTCAAGGCCCTGACCTTTGTCCCTGTCCTGTTTTAGCAACAACCTTGCTGAATCAGTTTGACAAAAATCCTCAGCCTTTGAGATCTGATAAAAATCCTCATATTCTAACTTACATGTGATATCCCCTGGCCTGTCTTCAGCCAGAATCTCCTGAATGGTCAACCCAGTAAGAACCCCCCAACCTTGATGTTTCTTCTTAGCAATTTTTCATCCACTAACACCCCACCATCATCTGCTCCTTGGCTGTAAATCTCCATCCATCCGTGCTGTATTCAGAGTTGAGGCCATCAGTCTTTCTCCTTTACTACAAAACTTGCATCACGGGGTCCCTCCCTTCCCCCCCCCCCAGACAATCTGTGCTACCCACCTTTGACAATTGTCATGAATGGTTTTTTGTCTTCAACAGTTTATTTTTTAAAAAATGGAAAATAAAAGAAAGTAGTCTGGAAAAAATGAGAAGGCAGCAAGAGCTACTGAGAGTTTGGAACAATAGATGTGAGTGAATGTACGTAAATGACAGAGGAGATTCTGCAGAAGGAAGTGGTGACGAAGTGTTTTGTAGGGAAGCTCTGGGTGACACAGCAGGCAGGGGGGGATCTCTGCTTCTCCCCCAACCCCTCCCACTCTTCATCTCCCTGTTCTCAGAAGAAAAGAGAAAGTCCCCTGCTCTACTGACCTTTCCTTCTCCTCCCTCCCAAGTATCCAAGTTGCTTTCCTGTTAAAATAAAATTTCTCTTTCAAATCCCACAAATCCTCACCATGACAACAATTCTATAGAAATGGAAACATTTTGGTAACATTTGTTTACTTGAGGAAGCACCTGAATTTGTGTCTTATGCAAACCTAGAATGGATGCAGGATTACTTAGGAGGAGGAAATGAGTATAGCTATCCCATAGAGCTAGCATGCTGAGATCATTATTATTGTCATTCCAGTGACACTTATATTTGAATTATACTCAAAGCTCTTGATTATTCTGAGTGCATCTTTTCAGTGTCAGGTAGAGAAGATCAATTTGTAGCCTTCAAAATTCACCTCCCTACACACACACCTCTGAAGCAGCATATGTAATATATTAATAAATCCAGACTACTACTCTGGGCCTTGACTGAGTCTAATGCTTTTAGGTGGAGGTGTTAGTGGATTTAATCACATATGGATTCTACTATTAACTTGAACAGAGATTTGGCTCAATTTATTGTGTGCATCTCTTTGCAAATGGTTAATGCACTGACAGATCAAAATTCATACAGATGATATTACCATTACTTGCCCCCTGAATTAGATGTTTGTGAGTACAATGGCTAATATTAATTTCCTCAATAGTTGTACCGTGCATCCATGTCTAATACAACTAACAATCAGGAAGAAACTTCTCTGGAGACATATGGCTCAGGTGGACTTGCCACTCATTCTGTGATAGTCTATTTTTCCAGAGTATTGGTAGTCGTCTGTCACCAGAAGTGAGGAGGAGGAAAAGAATATAGAATATAGTTTCAGTATCATTGGTCTCTGGCTTTAGATCATCTAAGAGTTATAACAAAAGGGTAAGAATCTTTCAGTAGCCAAATGGCCTTTGGTATTGGAATTGCACGCATCTCCTTGACAGTTGATCAAGCCATTTCATCAGGCAAACCACTGAAGGTGTACAAGGAGCCTCATTCACATAATGCTGTCCCATAGCCATCAATCAATTCTCTAGGGTTTTGCACACTTGAATGGAAATAATACCTAACTGCAGCATTTATCATCAAGTCCAAAGTACTTATCAAGTGTGAGTATTCTTTTATCACTGTATCAAGATGGGCCTGTAAAATATATTGTTAGGTGGGGGAAAGCACCTTGTGTTGTTTGGGTTTTGAATAAAAAGGAAAGGCTTTCTTGTAATAATCTATAGCCGAATCAGTGCCTTCAGGTAAATCAGAAGGATAGGACTTTGGCAAAGGCTAGTTAGACCTCTGAAATGAATTTGTGAAAGGTTGGTTTTTTGTTTTTTTCTTTTTTCTAGGATTTTTTAGTTTTACCACCCCAAAACTGAGCTTGAGTTTTGAGAGAATTGCACAAATGATAATTTGAACTTTTTCAGACTTGGACACACCAATATCTTCCTATTCTACCTGTATTTTTCTTTCAATGGTCAACATCTCTAAAATATAAAACACAGTGTGAAAAATAAACACTTTCCAAACAACTAAAACACAATAATGACAATTATAAACATAATTAGAAGCAGATGCAACTAGAACCTGGGAAAAAACAAATACATATTTCAACTCCTTATAATAATCCCTCTCATCAGGTATTTTCAGAATCAAATGTTAGTTCTATTTTACAAAAGTCTTACTTTCTCTCTTCACACTTCCCCTCCTATATTTGATGTCTCTTCTGTATGTGTAGCACTTCTATGCTTCAATTTTTCTACTATACTTGGGCCTGATGGCTTTTAATATCATATCTTCTTATTTTGACAATTAACTGAATGGCTTTGTGTGTAGGTTGGTATGAGCATTAAGGTGCATGTGTGTAGGTGAAAACATTGATCTCTTTTAAGCAGCAATATTATTATGACCATGTGTCATAGGACTTTGTTGGTTAAATGAAATTAAACAGTAGTGGCAATTTCTCGTTCTCCCAAAACACCTACGCACAATTTTTTTTTTCAAATCCTAAAAGCACGTGTAGAATAGCGTCTTGTGCGTGCTGAGTTGCAATTTATTTTCTGCAAGCTGAGTAGCCACCACTATTCTATGGGTTGAGAGTCTGCCTGAGGAGAAAGTCTAACATTCTTCTCCATTCCTAATGTTTGTTTGTAGGGATCTTCCAAACAGTGATGCACTCTGTATTCATGAATGACAAAAAAATGAATTAATTAGATGCTTGGAAAAATAATTATATAAATGTACTTTGAGAATTCCATACATGTTCTATAAAATTAGACAAAGTGGTCAGCACTGGATTTGGATCTTTCAGTAATACTTAGTCACAGTATTCATCCCTAAGAAAAAATAGTAAATAGATACAGTAGAACCTCTGTATTTGACCACCCACTAGATGGTAACACACTGATTAACACACAGAGGTGGTGAACATAAGAACCTCCTGTTCTCATATGTACATGGGGTGCATGCCTGGTCTATGAAAATTAGGTCAGCTTGAAGAGGTGGTCAGCTATGGGGGTTCTACTGTTATATCAAAGCTGTGATCATCTCTTTCAGTTATATGATGATTGAAAGTATTTGAAACCACTTACCATAATCGGAGCTTGTCCAACTTTTCTAATATAGCAGCAGAGAAAAGTAAACATTAACTCTATGGCAATTCAGGGTATAGTCTGTTGCTCCCTGATCCAAGTATGAACTTTCTTTAAAGTGCCGTAATTTTCATGAGCATTTTGCACTGTATTCATGTAGCATACATGTTTATTTCAACACAAAATTAATACATCCACTGCCTTCTTGAATAAAAAGCTGCTTTGGTCTCCAGTAACTTTGGGGATTCTGCCAACATCACCAAGGTGTATCCCAGGTTAAAAGGTTTGCAGTGATCTGTCTGGCTCATCACAACAACTTCCTAAGTATTTTAAGGATGTAGCTCTTGTTATCCTTGTTTACAAGCATAGGAACTGGGACTCAAAAACTTCAAGTAACCTGAAAGAGGTGAGCTGTAGTCTCTGGATTCCAACCCCCACTGCTCTAGCCATGGCACTGAGCTGCCTGCATAAATAAATCAACTTCTTTCCTCACTGCTCTCAATGGAGCCAGAAATAAAACCTTTCTGTCAGCACCTCCCTACTGTTTCCACCCCCTCACCCCAGCTCAAGAATTTTGGAGTTGTTACATAAGACAGATATTTTTCAGCTGGACTATTTTTGCTACAAGTAAGCTCTGAAAAAGGTCACCAACATTTGGTAATTTTCGGGGGGGGGGGAGTATAGGCAAAACGCCTATATGCCTCTGGCCAAAAAAGCCGTTTGAGAGAGAGCAGTGAAATGACTTTGTGCAGGCATACTTGTAAGAAACTGAGGCAGAATTCCATGTGGCCAGTTTGGTTGTGAGCCTAACATGACCACGGCTTTGGCTGGAATAACATTTACTGTGTTAAGGAATTAAGGTTGACTTCATAAGGCTAATAAAAAAGTCCTTTGGAAAACTGGCCAGATACCCATCAGTAACCTTTCCTGATCTGTGGTAAGTAATGAAGGTCACTTGCTGATGGGTCCGGGAATGGAAATGTGCTCGGGGACCTCAAGGGAAGAGGAATTTACCCAATGCATACAGGTACCTAACGGCACAAATGAAACTTGGGCTCATGAAAGGCTTTTGAGAAGTCCAGCCTGAAAATTCCTTATAAAAGGTTCCAACAAAAACCCCCTGACTTAAGGCCTACATGGCAGCACAGGTTTGCACACAAATTCCTATATGCCTAAAAAGTTTCTTTATGCCTTGTTTAAAGATCTGAAGTAACAGCCTCCAAATAGTAAGGCCAGCAAGGGCAGGTATTCAATCTACCTTGGTCCTCCATAGCCTCAGGCATCATCAGACAAGAACAAAGAAGTAATGGCTAACAACATGTTCTCCATTAAGTTATGTTAAATTGGGTTATGTTGAAAGGGTTATGTCAAAAGGTGCATGTTGAGTGGATTATTGGAAGCTAATCTGGAGGTAGTCGCATGATGTTTAAATGGATCAATGAGGTCATTGCTGCATTGTGCTCATGTACAAAATTCCCTCTATAAACCAACTGCAAATAAAGAAGCTCGCCATTTTGCCTGAGTGAGCAGATGGTCACCTTTATTTAAAACACAATTTCAATAAGTGTGCTTGTTCTCCACGACCTCGCTTTTCCATGAGACCCTGACAGCAACAGTGGAGCACAGATAAAAGGAAACAGGCACACATGGACCTTTTCTTTGTAAGTTTGTTCCCTTTCTCCATCCCTCACTCACTTATTCCCCAACTTTCTTACAGGTTGGAGCACATTCACCCAAATTGTTGGTCCCATGTTCCAAGTGCTGTGCTGTGATATTTAATTGCTCTCTACAGAGATGAATCATAATGCAGTTGCTCTCTGTTCTTGGTTCACTTGCATCTCTCCTATATAACACCGAAAAGGAGAGATAGACAACTCAATATAGAAGATGACATAGTGTAAACACCTTTTGTAGGGATATGCCCAGGGTATTATGAGAACACAAGGAGAGGAGGTAGTAAGCTGAAATTTGAGGGAAGAGCAGCAAGGTATGTGGAGAGCGAGGACAGGTGAGTGGGGCAGCGAGGTCATATTGGTTTCCTCACATTGCCATTTCTAGCTCCACATGGAGTTAGACAGAGGAATACTTTGAGATGAATTCAGAGGCCTGATTCAGCCTCTCTTGGGAAGAGTCTCCAAATCAGTGACATCTGCTGGAGGTGAGAGTCAAGCATTCACTGTGTCAGCCTTATTTGGTAAGGATTCTTGCAAGTGAAACCAAACAGGAAGATTCAGATTTAATTATTGTAGGTTTTGGTGAACACAGAAAGAAGTAAGATTAATGAGATACAACATCAGAAATATATTGCAGAATGAATGGGAGGAAATTACGCATTTATTCTGGCCTTTTGTGTATTCTTGAACCTTTTCATATTTAATGGAAGAAAGCTGTAATTTTATTTTTCCTGTGAGAGTCTAAAAATGTTTATTGTTCTTATTTGCACATTTATATATCTATTTGCTGCCATGGTCACAGTATCATCTTTCTTATTTTATGAGGTATTTTGAGAAAACAGTGATATGAGAAGACTGCGCTCTATTTGTTAATGTATTATACATAAGGATGGTTTGAATCTATTTTATCTAAACCTGTGCCATCTTTTCAACTGTGAGTTTGCATAAAACACGTATTTCTATCGCCCTTAGAATACATGACATTTTATCAAAAGTGACCTGTGTGCTCCTGTGTGTTTCTCCAGCAACAATGCCTCCCGGGTTTCCTTAACAAAGCACCTCCAGCTTCTGAGGAGAAGTTAATGTCCCTTCTTTTGAAGACTGTAAGTTTGTGAGATCACACACCAGGTAACTGAAACCTGAAACATCATAAAGGTATTTTCAAAACTCAGGCATTCTGTGAATGAGACATGAAATGAATTTCATGCGCATCAGTTCCCCAGAGCCTTGTCACAATAGATAAGGGCAAATGGAAGGATACAGCATTACTTCTTCTGGGCTATGGAGCAGCAGAGTTAATAACTGAATCATAATTTCACTCCAGGACATAGAAGCTGCTACAGCCTGTCCTCTTTTGATTCTTTTATTCATAATACCAAAAGTAAAAACACTTTCAAATCAGACCAAATGATGAATGTCTCCATATGGGCTCTCCTACGTATGTATAATTTGACATAAACATTTATTCAAAATCACTGTGGGTGGGCTTCACAAATTAATCTTACCATCTGAAAATGTAAATATTTCATTTGTAAGAAACACTGATCGTGTTAATTGTCTCAGTTCTTCATCTCCACCACTCCCAACCAGATCCGCACCCTCTGTAGTGTGACTTAGCGGACCTTAGCATTTCCTGATCCTTGATTCCAAGTTGGACTATGTGACATAATTTGACCAGTGAATGTTCATAGTTATGCAATTAGAGGCTTGTAAAAGTGCCTGCCATTTCCATCTCCTCCTTGCTCCTCTGACTTTGCCATAAGAACATGCCCACCCTAGCCTGCTAGCGAATGGAAGACATGTGGCTCAGGTGTCCCCACTGCCCCAGCTGACAGCCAGCATCCAGCAGACATCATTGTCATAGAAATAACCCATAGATGATGGCAGATGCTTGTTCAACCCTTATGAGCCTTGCCCAGGGTTCAGATGCCGAACTCTGCGGACTCCTGAGTTAAGTCTATATTTATCATCTGATGACATCAAGAGTTTATACTTATTACACAGCTTTCTTATGGTAATATATAACTGATAATTTTTGTTATATTCCTTTATATTTATGTTATGCTTTATAATTTATAGTATAGGTCTACATTTATCTGATGCTTTTGTCCCATGTACTAAACCTATTCCACTATCCTCCCTTGCCATTATCAGCTTTAGTAAATGAACTTTCCATGAAGGGACTTCCAAAAGGTCAAGGGAAAATTAAAAGATAAAAATGAAAATATAAATTGTATTTCTCAACATAAGATCCAACAAGTTCAAGACACTTTGGCGATGTTACCAGCTCCATTCCTAAAGAACTAAGGGTCCTGGGAATTTCAACATGTCAATATAGTCTTTGTTACATTATTAACCAAGAAAAAATAGGTGCCCTATGATTTTTTAAGATAAGGAAGCAAAAAGCCAAACTGGGACTGAAAGATAGATACCTAATGACTAACCTCAGAAAATTGAAACTCTGGGAAAATTACCCTTTTTTGATAAGAGAAATGAGCAGGAGGAGCATTGTTGTGGTGAAGCAAGATTCTCTGGTAAAGTTTTCCCAGGAATTTTTCTACCAAATTTGGCTAACTTTCTCAAAACATTCTCATAGTAAGATGTTATTTTGGGGGCCCTCTAGAAAGTCAGCAGGGGAAATGCCTGAAGCAATACAAAAAAAAATGTTGCCATCACCTTTGCTTTTGACTGGACCACTTCCACCTCTTGGTAGCCATTGCTTTGATTGTGCTTTGTCTTCAGGATTGTACTGATCAAGTCACGTTTCATCTCCTATTACAATTCTCCAAAGAAATGCCTCAAGATTGTGATTACACTTGTTTAAAATTTTCACTGAAAGCTCTGCTCTTGTCTACAGCTGACCCGGGCAAAACAGTTTTGGCACCTGTTGAACAGAAAGCTTGCTCAACTGTGTAAACTTAATCAATCAAGATGTTCACCGTATTGGCTATCATGGTGTGCTGGTAAGTATAAGTCCTCTTGTATTAGGCCTTGGACAAGACTAAGTTTCTTCTCATGAATTGATGTGAATGATCTGTACTTTGGCCTTCATCGTTAGCACTGGTTCAGCCCTTCTAAAAACAAGTCCATTTGTAAAACGCTAATTTTGAGAAAACATTGTCCCCCATAACTTTTTTGTAAAGTATCATTGATTTCACCATTCTTCTACCCACGTTTAATAATAAATTGATTATATGTTCGTGCTTTGAGTTTAACAGAATAGATTTTTTCTCTGAGGGGGCTTTTTCAAACTGATGTCTTATTCTTCCTTGTACCTTAAACCAGCTCCTGTTCAGATACGTTATAACAAGTTAGCATGAGTTTATTTGGGTGCAAAACTATTTTGACACACATGCATAGTTTATTTGTAATGTGTGTTTCTCATGAACTTTATGAAGACCCCTCATATCTGAGCGCCTATAATGCCACATGATCCTTTGCCTTCTCCTCCCAAAATGACTACGTGCACTAAGGTTTCATACTTGTCTAAAATCAGACATGCAATTGACTGGCACTAATTGGATAACATCTCTAATTGGAAGAAAGGAATTTGAATTAAGGCAGGTGCTTGCTGAAGCTGACTGAGAAATAGGGAAGCTATGCATAGTGGACCAGTTCCATGGTGAGTCAGTAAATGAAGAAGGCTGTGAAAGAGAAGCCACTATATCGAATGACGCATGCAGAAATCCTGTGGCCATTGAAAGACAGACAGACAGCATGAACATAACACTGTCCAGTCCCCAGCTCCAGCTTTTTGTCAGCATGGTGGAAAAGACCTACTTCTGACTCTGAGAGATTGTATTTCATTTTCATTAACCAATCAGTTTTAAACCCCTCCATTTTTATTAATAAACTTTGTTTAGAGCCATTTTAGATTTATAGAAAAATTACAAATATATAGAAGTTTCCCATAAACCCACACTTAATTCTTCCTGTAATTAACATCTTCCACTTGCTATAATTAATGAATTTATATTTATATAGTATTATTACCTGAAGCACACACTTTATTCAGATTTCTTTAGCTTTTATCTAACATCTTTTTTCTCTTCCAGGATTACCACATTTAGGACACCACATTGTATGTATGTATCAGGTCTCTTTAGTTTTCTCTTGGCTAGGACAGTTTCTTTTAAGGAGTACTGGTCAGAAATTTCATAGAATATCTCCTAATTTGGATTTGCCTGTTGTTTTTTTCTCATGATTAGGCTAGGATAATGTGTGCTGGGGAGGAAGGTCACAGAGGTCCTTATGTCATATGAACAGTACATATTATTTACATGAATTACCATTGATGATGTTGATTTGATCACCTGGATGAGGAAGAGTTTGTCAGATTCCTCCATTGTAAAATAAGTCTTCCTTTTCTTTCCATACTGTGCTCTAGGAAGGGGAGGCATTATGTCCAGCCCACACCTAAGGAATGGGGAATTATGTTCTCTCCCCTTTAGGTCAAAATATCTACACATTTGAAATTCTGCAAGAAACATTTGTCTATTCTCTTTTACTTATTCAATCATTTATTTAAATCCAAATAATAAATATAATGCACAAAAAGAGGGATCCAAAAATGTATACACATTTAAAACTATGACAAGACTGAAAGTGTATGAAAATTATAATATTCAATAAACAGTGATAACAAAAGATGGTGACAAGTTGTGCTAGTGCCTCTTGTAATTGCAGAAGTCATATGTGACTTGAGTATCATAAATCTGATGCAGTTTTTTTCCTTTCTTAAAATGTGCATATATTTTGGCATCCTCTCTATTATATACTCATAGATATTTATTTTACATTTTGGGTTATTAAGTAATACTGCAGCAAAAGCTCTGCAAGTTGACTATCCAAAGGCCTGTACCAAACTGGTCAACATACAGAGTGTCAACCTAAGAAACTAGGTATGCGGATATATATGTTTCATAAAACATATCTGATTTATGAAAATTAGATCAACCTAAGGTGGTGTTTATGTAGGGAAGTGGTCAACTATGGGGGTTCTAAAGTATACTATTGTTTTATTGCTCAAATTATTCCAGCTTTAGTCACTGGAAGCTCTTTAGTTGGCTTCTGTGTCTATCCACTATGTGAGTGTTTGCATGTGTCTTTATTGTGTAAGGAGGCAAGCAGAAGGGAAAGAATTATGATGATGTAGAGGAACAAAACAAAAGTTAGGAAATACCAACTTCTAGAATACCCAAGAGAAAAGTCTGTGAAGAACAAAGCTCTTCTTTACTTGCTTGTCAATAAAAATTATAGATATATCTTAGCATAGATTTTTAAGAATACTTATTACTTACACTAATTATACCTTTGAAACTATTCTTATTTCTAATTTTTTAACTTATATATTGATAGCACAGACCAACAATGTCATGTTAAAATATTTCAAAATACCAGTAGGTTGCTATTTTTTAGAATGACTGGAATATAAACTATTTTCAGAAGCATTTATTCCAGAGTAAGTCCAGAAGGAGAGAATTCACATACAAGAATGATGATGAATGTTCTGTGCTGGTCAGTCCCTTAAGTGTTTTACAAAAGTGTTAATTTTAATACTCAGAACAACTCTTTGAAATAGATGATCTTATTTCATTTGCACCCAGGGACTCTCATTGTCAGAAAGGTTAAGCCATTGATAAGGTGCTATCATTGGTAAATGTGCAATCAGAATTCAGACCCAGATTTTTCTGACTCTTCTTGCTAAGTTTTATATTCATTACCTCCCTGCAAAAATTGGTGGTGGGAGGGAGAGAAAGAAAGCGGGAGAATGAGAATGAATGGGAATATCTAGTTAGAATAGAGAAGTCAGCAGGGCGACGTGGAAAGTCCCTCAGGAGGCAGAATGTCCGGAGAAGCGAATGTGCTAGGACTCCCCCAGTGTATTTCTGAGTAAATAGGTGCCGCCTTATATATGGCTTTCAGCTTCCTGCTTCCTTCAGAACAAACCTACTCAGACCCTACAAACAGCACAAACTCAAAATGAACAAAATATATCTTTAACATTTACACATTTTAAGTAACTAAGTCATGGACCAGGTAATTTTCTGTATGAGTGTTCCATTGCTATTTCTTCCAGTGATAGAAAGGAAACAAAAATAAGGAAAAGCATGGTAAAATTTGAAGGTAATTATTCTAAAAGTTACAGAGCTGCTTTTGACTTATCTCTATAAGAACATCATGCTCCTGATCTCAAGCCAGTGGCCTTTTCTCTAAAATACATATCCTACAATGGAAGAATTTTGAAAATTGGTCATAGTTATTCATGCTAGCACCTTTCCTCCCTTGCCCTGGTTCCTGGGTGATCATGAATATCAATTTGAGCCACACAATTTCTTATAATATTTAACTGATGTCACCTATCCTATCTCAACTACAAAACCCTCCCAATTTCCTTTCAATTCTGTCACCATAGCAACTCACACTTCATAATGAACAGACACAGCATTTAACAAAAAGAACTGCAGAACTGCAAGGGAAACTTCTAGGTTTACTCTAGACAGGGTATGAGAGAAAAGTCTCTCTATCTCTAGCCGGCTGGAGTTAGAAATGGATCAGAAAAGAGAAAATTCTTATTTCACTACCTGAACAAAGATGGGCTATGCACCAATGTTTCTTGGTTTAAGGACATGTAAAACTAGTAGCCTTAGATTCTTTTCCAAGGATCATATGGTCTATTATTTTCTGAAATTTGAGTCCATAATATTGTGGATAATTTAATGATAAATTAAGTGGCAGGATATATTCTCCAGGTTCTGTCCTAAGTAGGGGAACTTCCAGTGTTGGCCAAATCAAATGTAAAATACAGAGAGTTGTCCCTATTCTTGAAATTTAATCCAAGAACATGTTAATAAAAACCATG
>NW_003852407.1:23554944-23588608 GCF_000181295.1 Otolemur garnettii
GTGCTGCTTTCTGCTCGGAATTTCTAACACTTAAAGTTCTCCTCCCGTTCTTCAGAGCCCCATTAGTCTCTCACCCAATGTCTGACTCCTTGTAAGATTTTGCCCTTTTCTGGCCTTTACATGAACCCATCAAACCATCATATAATATGGTATCAGAGGTCAACTGCTTCTGAGATACTGAGTGCTTTACTGCAGCTGAGGAATGGGAGACATCTGATAAATCCTCAGCCAGTGATCATTTATTAGCAACATAAAAGATGAGCTCTCAAATAAGTAGAAAAAGTAAAGAGGGAAAATGTTAATTTGAGCTTCTTTGTGTGAATCTGGGAATAGTCAGAGAAAAGAATTCTACTGCTGAGATTAATGCTGTTTCCCTCTAGCCTCAGACCCTCTTCTCATCTCTTGCCTTCTCTTTCCAGAGAGCATAACACAAAATTAAGAAGGATCCAATGCTCTACTCTGGTGCAACACCACGATTTGTGTCATTGTGTTTCTTCAGTTCTCTGTCCCTCAGAGTCAAAGTCCTTTTAGAAAGGACTTCACAATAACTGGAATCTCAGAGAAAATTAATACCCCCAGCTTATTAGCTGATTTGACAGCTAAATGAAACAACATTTATGTTAATTACACATAGAATCACATTGTCTATTACAAGTGTAGTATCCTAAACTGTATTTTGATATTTTGAAACCTTGGAAAAATTATGCACTAACCACCCCTCAGTCTACTTTCCGGCTCCTTTCTTGACTGTCATTGTGAGAGTTAGAATAACTCAGAGGTCTGTTCTTGACTGTTTTTTTATTTTCTTTTCACGAAACCTTGTCTTGCACCAATTTGCCCTGTTGTATATAATTTTCTGTGATGGTAGATATTAGTTTCTATCTGGGCTGCCCAATGTTGCAGCCATAAGCCTTATGTGCCTATCGAACACTTGAAATGTGATAAGCATCTGAAAAACTTAATATTTTATTTTATTCTAATTAATTTTAATTATAGCCACATGTAGCTACCATATTGAACAATGCAGTACCACATTTTATTCCAAATGTTTCCACGTCTTACTGTCACTTTGGTGACCCCAACCCAAGCCACCATAGCTGCTTTCAGCAGTAACATCCTAACTAGTCTTCCTGGTACCATCTTGCCACTCTGACAAAAATAGTTATACACATGGCTGCCAGAGACAACTGAAAACATGGGTCAAGCACAGCGTCTTTCCCTTTTCAAACCCTTTATATTAGTTTTCTATCAATGCTATAAAAATTACCAAAACCTAGTTGTTTAAGATAACACAAATTTATTTTATTACATTTCTGGAAATCAGAAATATGACACAGGTGTAATTGAGCTATAGTTAAGGTGTCCTGGGGTCTGCCTTCCTCTCTGAAGCCTGTAGGAGAGAATCTATTTCCTTATCTCTTTCCAGCTTCTAAAGGCTGATCACATTACTTGGTTTGTGGCTCCTGGTGCCATCTTCAAAGGCAGCAAGCTTCTCTCTGACCCAGCTTCTCTCCTCACATCTTTCACTGACCACAGTCAAGAAAAGCTCTTTGATTTTAAGGTTTTGTGTAATTACATTGGGCCCACAGAAATAATCCAGGATAATCTCCCTAGCTGAAGATGCTTAACTTAACCATGGCTAAAAAGTAGCTCTCTTCCTCTCTCTCTCTCTCTCTCTCTCTCTTTTCTTTTTCCATTTAAAGTGACATTTTCACAGGCACTAGGGATTAGGACATGGGTATCTTAGGAGGATATTATTCTGACTATCAGAGACCTTTTGTTACTTCTATTATCTAAACACCTTTCACGTTCTGTTCCTTCACTACCTCTTTGAACTCTTTTTCTAGTATTCTACTCCATTCTTGCCCCTTCACCGTACTCAAAATTCCATCCTCAGAGCCTTTCCTCTAGCCTTAAACTTTTTCTCCAACATTTTCCTGAACTTCTTGTATCTCATCAGGAGTTTAGTCAGCAGTCACTTTCTTGGAGACATCTTCTCTAACAATCTTGACTGAACTCCAATAACCAACATTTCTAAAATAAATCTCACTCCCCAGATCAAACTCTGTTAGGCTTAGCACTTATTGTTTTTATTCATAAAAATTAGAGTTCTCTGAAATTATATTAAAATGCAATTTTTGTATTTGAATCCTATCCATATACTCCAAGAAAACATAAGCTTCAGAAAATGGGAACCTTATCTAACAGCACGTTTTTGAATTTCTAGCACCCCGAACAGTGCATTTATTGAATGAATGAACCGTTGAATAGTGTGATATATGTTTTTGTAATAGTGGAAGGTGATTGGCTTATTCTGACCATATTCAAAAATGTTAACAAAAACTTAATGGGATTGATCAAAAGTGTATATTCACTCATGGATAATCTATATTCATTTTGTCCATTATAAAACTAAATTCTCAAGCTAAATTAACTCTATTTATATAATTTAGAAAGAAAATATCATAATCTTACAATTGCCCTTGAAGGTAGAAGCTATATTTGCTTATTGTACCGTGTAAATGTAGGTACACAATAAATTATATTTTATGAGAACAAAATAATTCTAATAAAAGCAAATGGGGCAGATACTTGGATGACATATAAAAACTAATTTGATTCTTATTTTCAAGACTAACTTTTGCATCCATTTCACTGATTAAAATCATATACTACATCATGCAGAAGTCCCCAATTCCTCATTATTACCCACACGTGGAGTAACACACTAATTGTTACCATGGTAATTTACAAAGCCTATAATTCCCAGGAAGAGTCTGGCTTCTCTTTATTAAATATTTACAAAGAGTGATTAGATGTTTTTATACCTTCACAAGTTTGTGTGTCTGCCAAATATTTCATACTCTAAATTTTATATTATAAAGTTAAAACAAAATATAAGAGTGGAATAAATAAAACATAAATATAATAATAATAAATAAATAAAATAAATAATAATAAAATAAAACAAAATAAAATAAAACAAAACAGAATAAAATAAAACAAAATATAAGAGTGGTTATTGATTACTGGGTATTGAAGCATTTACAAAAGCCTGTAATAGATCATACTTTATAGTTTTAAATTGATCAGTTTAACAATTGCTTCCCTTGATCATCGTGATAACTGCTGGTCAGAGCTGCACATTTTTTTCAGGGGTTCTAGAACCATGGACATGATATCAGATTCATGCAATGCATTCCATGTCATGGCATGTGAGTATGTGCAAGGGAAAATACAATGAAAACTGACAGTGTCCAATACTAATGTTCATTCTTAAAACTGAAGTAGAAATAATTATTTCGTAAAAATCCAAAAAGACAGAAATCCATTCAAAAATTTAAAGTAAGGCCTTGCTGTTAATACCTTCCTTCTGTGTATCTCCCTTTCTTCCTTATCATTTTACTTTAAAGTTCAGGTTGGCATATGAATTTTCTAGAAAGTGACCACTAGCTTGAGTGACCACATATAATGTCCCTTTTGCCTGTGACAGACTTGCCTTACGCCAATTGTCTAACTATAATTACCTAATATAATAGCTCTCACTTCAACTCCAAAAATTACCTTTGTTTGGATGATAAATAACTTCTGCACCCTAACATTCACCCATATGCATTACAAAAGAATACCATTAGCAAATGTTGCCATGAAAACAAAGACTTTTATATAATTACAAATGGTAAAAATACAACAATACAGTTTATGTTTTTTTCCATGGAATTATAATCAACTCATCAATTGACATGAGATGTTGTTGATTTTGGAAATGTAACATTTGAAATTCTTAATTTTTTTACTTGGAGAAAATTTGTGATAAATTTTAGTGTACCATGTCTTCCTTCCTCCCTCCCTCCTTCCCTCCCTCCCTTCCTCCCTCCTTTTTCTTCTTTCTGTTTGATTTTATTTTAGCGTAGTAAGAACACTTAATGTGAGATCTACCCTTAACAAATTTGTACGTATGCAATACATAATCAACAATAATTAACAGTTGATTACAGATTCAAAGTTGTGCAGCAGATCTCTAGATCTTGTCCTTCTTGCTTAACTGAAAGTCTATACCTATTTTTAAGTAGCTTCTCATTCTTCTCTTCTCCTGGCAACCACCATTCTATCCTTTGATTCTATTTAGACCAGTGGTTCTCAACCTTCTTAATGCCATAGCCCTTTAATACAGTTCCTGTGGGTCATGATCCACAGGTTGAGAACCACCGATTTAGCCTATTTTAGAAATTTCATATAGTGAAATCAAGCAGCATTTTTCTTTTTGCAATTGCTTTATTTCACTTATTATAATGTCCTCACGGTTCATCCATGTTGTTGCATATTACAGAAGTTTCTCCTTTTGTAAGGCTGAATAGTATTCTCTTGTATGTATTTATCATCTTTTCTTTGTCCATTTATCTGCCAATAAACATTTGTCTCCACATCTTAGCTTTGTAAGAGTGCTATCATCTCTTCAAGATCCTGATTTCAATTTTTGTATATAAACATCCAGAAATGGGGTCACTGGATCATATAGTCATTATATTTTTAATTTTTTGAGAAATCTAGCTGGAGTTTTCCATAGCAGCTACAAAGTTTTGCATTTTTAAGAGTAAGTAAGCCATATGCACTTATGATGACCGTGTAGTTTTTTAATTTTTTTTTTTGGCTTTCTTTCCTTTTTTTTTTATATCAAAGGAGTAAGGTAATGCCAACATCTATTTATTTATTTGTTTACTTATGTATTTGTTCTTTGAGACACAGTCTCACTCTGTTGCCCTAGGTAAAATGCCATGAAGTCATAGCTCACAGCAACCTCAAACTCCTGGGCTCAAGCAATCCTCTCACCTCAGGCTCCCAAGTAGCTGGATTTATAGCCTGTCACAATGGTTAGTTTTTCAATTTTCTCTTGCTTAGGCTGCTCTCGAACTCAGGCAATCTGCCAGCGTTGGCCTCCCAGAATGCTACCATGCTTGTCCAATGACCTTGTATTTTAACCTGTCAATAACTTGTATGTGTGTACATGTGTGTGAAAAATGAGTATAAAGGGCAGCACCTGTGGCTCAAAGGAGTAGGTTGCTGGCCCCATATGCCAGAGGTGGTGAGTTCAAACCCAGTCCTGGCCAAAAACTGAAAAAAAAGCAAAATATAGAGTATAAGGTCCTTTTGATCAAAGATCATGTTTCTTATCCATGACAGCACCAGACATGATCAATAAATATTGGTGAGGTTTTATTAGTGTTGTATACAATGAAGAATTAGACAAAGAAGTCAGATTTATAATCTCAGGCAAATCAGTCCTTTTAGACTCCATTCTCCATTTATACTACAGCATACAATTTCCCAACAAAAGCATGCAGCCTGGCAAAGTTGGAAAGAACCTCGAAACTTCGAATCTTATGGGCTTCGCTCTCATTCTCCCCTGGGGCTCACCCCTTGAGGGATGTTGTGGCCTAAAGCAGAGCATGCAGGCTTATTCTGCTTGTTGCCAAGTGAGTGTTCTACACGTTCCAGTGTATTGTACAAAGCAGCCTGTGAACAAGGGCTGCAGCACTGCAGAGGCTTTCCTGTGGGAGGTAATGAACTTCCTCTTTAATTCAGGAAAGAAAGGTTTCCTTTCATCCCCAAGTTCCCAAGTAAACTATATTAGGAAGCTCAAGTCTTACGCATTAGATCCTACACTTTCAAATATACTTCACAAACACATAAAACTCTTGGGGAAAATGGAAAGCAAGGCTAGATAAGGAAAGATGTCCTGCCTAGGTGAGAGAGATGAGGCAACTAGCTATGCTTCGAACCCTGAGGTACAAACCCCAAAGACAGAGCAACCTGGGTCAAAATCAAAGAAACCAATTTATGGATCTGATGCTTCTCTTAATATGAGGATAGCACGACATTATAGTCACATAAGGGGATGCAAATCATCAAGTCAATTGATACTCCGCTGGCCATTCCCTGCCTGTCTTTGATCGCCATATGTTGTTTCTGCTGTCATCAGTCCTGGGATGGGTCTATCCTATATGCACCACACTTTTATTTTGAATTTTTATGTTTGTGAGGATATTATGTATCATAGCTTTTCTTTCATCTATATCTTTTTTAATTAAATCATAAAGAGGTAGATCATGTATACATTAGTGCATCTAGGGGGTACAGTGTGCTGATTTCATATACAATTTGGAATGCTTACATCATACTGGTTAATATACCCTTCATCTAATTTCTGTGTTAAGACATTTATATTCTATACTTCATAGATCTGACATGTACCCTTGCTGTTAAGAATAATCGTTTAGGGCATTTGGACAGTCCTCATTTAAGGCATGTCATAAACCCAGCACACTATACCAGTTGGCTAGATGAAGTAGAATTAATAGTTCATTCTATTTAGAGAACAGCGGCTCTCGGCAATGTCAGTGTATATGCACCTGCAAGCTACAACGGGAAGAGGGTGCCAGGGTGAAAGTAACTAGAACATTTAAGAGTCTAAGAAAGCTTCAGATAAAACATGACAGATTATTTAGGGTCTGGCAATGTGTGGTTTCAAGGGATGCAATAATAACGGGATTCTTCAGAGCTTTTCATACTTTAATAAGTATTCTCACACCTATTTGTTTGTGTTATCCAGGCACAGCTCTGTAAGAAACATGTTGTTATCTTCATTTACTGATGAAGAAGCAAGTTCAGAGAGAAGTTAATATGTTGCCAATTGTTCTAACTCTGCTACTTACCAGCTTGAGTAAGTAACCTTATCTGTCAGTATTTCAGCCTCTTTAGAAATAAATTGGGGATAATACCATCAATAATAATGTTTACTTCATTTTGATGTCGAGTGAATAGAGGCTCACTCTTGTATGAGTGAATGCATATAAAGTGCTAGGAGTAGTGCCTGACGTACAGCAAGCCTCAATACGTACTAGCTAAAAGTTGTGCTGATTGTATGAAGGTCTGGGACGTCAATATGGATCCTCTGGTGCTAAGCCCAGTGGTGACTACTTCATTGTGGCATCAGCATTCTTTGAGTAGAGGGGTCTGGAACAGAACCCAGAGGTCGCAGGTTCTGAAGTGTGTGTATTCGTGCATGTTTGCAGGGAAGGGATGTAGGCTAGGCAAGCTTAAGATAAAGGTCTGGGCAACAAGGGCCAGGCTATTGCTGTGAGATGTGATTTGAGAGAAAGGGCCCGGCATTAAGTCAACCCTTTCTACTCTGGGAGCTTGATCAGCTCACACTTACAGGGACGCTATTTCCCAGAACAAGTAGCCCGAGATGAGGGGTTAGTTTTGGATAGCATAAACTCAGACAATGAAGTCTGGTGATTTCTCCCAATCCTTGATGACAGACAGGGACATAATATAATACTGCTTTTAGATGTGCCCTAGAATCTTCTGGGGCATATAAACGAAGATGGGAAGTCATGAGTCAAGTGCTTAGTGCAATTGAAACATTTTTGGAAAGAAATCCATGTAATCTCATAAATCCTTGCATATTTATATCTCATAGCCTACTGTCTCTAATATGGGGGATTAGAGTTTGGATAAAAAGAAGGAACTATGCAACAATCGCAAGTTTTGACATTATATTTTCAAAAAGTTACTGACACATAATAGCTTTGTGATTTTCAGCCAGAAAGTTAAATCTCAGTGTTTAAATTCCATCATTAGAATAGGATTTCTACATTATGACACTGGTGTACAAATCCAATGTGAAAATACTTTGAAAACTGTATGATCCATGGTGATCAGTTTTGTATGAATTTAAGAAAAGTTTATCTTCCTGCTCAATTTTTAGTTGTCTAATCCCAAACTTCCCAAGGTTATTGGCTGAAGATGATGGTTAGCCACACAATTTGAATGGCCATGCTATGAACAGAACTCTAGAAATGCAAGCTATTCACAACTCATGGATGATACCAACATGTGAAAGAATGGGAAGACTTCACCATACCTATGACCATGTCAGAATGACCAAGCAGGGAGCTCTTGGAAAAGGCCACTTTAGTGGAAACGCACCTTCTATGATTGAGGTGATGAAGGCATCAGAAAAAGTCAGGAGGAGGAGCTACATTTGCAAAGAGCTGATGAGTTAAATCCTAGATGTGTTAAAAGCTTGAAGCTGAATCTCAGAGCCATCTCTGATTTATTCATTTCCACTGCCCTTTCAATTCATTTGCTAAGCTCTGAGATGCCACCCTTCTCAACACCTGCAAGAATCATCTCTCCTTCATTTCTGCTTGCTCAGACCCACATCATTCTAAGCTGACAACTGTCATAAGCTGTGCAGGGGTTTGTCTGCCTTCACTATTAGCTTTTTAAATTTTCTCACCCACCCTACTAGTATCTGTAATGCTAAGGATATAAAAAAATTCTTCAACACTCACCTCCCATATCATAAGCAGTTAGAGTCCATTTTCCTTCTTTAGCCCCAGTGAACTAAAAATTTCACTTTGGGAAAAGACTACCATGTAGTGGGCTAAATTATTTCTTCACTTCAAATTTTACATGAAAACTCTGGACTCTTTCGGGTTCATTTCAGAGGATAACATTATTTAAGCCATGAGTTGATCACTCAAGATACCTTATTTAAACATCTCACTCTGTTCAAATATCCCTCCCTGAAGCCCTTGTGACAATTTCAGAATAACCATTTACTTTCTTGGAGTTAGTTTGCAAAACAAAAATGAAATAAGATGATTCCTGAAAGGATGTTTCACTGGCAGTAAAGACAGTAGGTAACATTTAACCAGTTGGTAACTTCAAAGGATTCTGGGTCCAGTTTTGAATGGTAATTGGTCCTAATGTATTTGAATTTTTTTTTTTACTAAAATAAAAAGAAGGTCTTGGACCCTTTATAAAATAAATTGTTTTGATTCATCATATGATTTATGAAATCCAACCGTCTTCAATAGAGAAATTACAGACAAATAAGGTCCCTGAAGGTCATTTCAATCACTATCTTGCAGGATATGCTTGTATGCTCTTGACCTTTGAACATTAAACCAATGGTTGAGCTCACAATTTTGAAGGTCATTAACTGTGATGAATCTATGAAATTAAAAAAGTTTAAGAGAAAGAAAGTCAAAATCGGTCAGTTAACTGTGGAGTGCTCTATATGTAACGTTGCTGGATAACTAAAGAATGAAATTTCACATAAGCCACTATATACATAGAGTATATGTACAGAGAAAGTGTGTGTGTGTGGAAAGAGAAAGAGAGGGAGAGGAGGAGAGAAGGGAGGAGAAAGGAAAACTAATTTCTTTTAATATGTTGAAGGTAGGAAACAGTCAGAAATTGGTATGGTGCTTTTTTGTTTTGTTTTGTTTTTCTTATAGAGACAGAGTCTCACTTTATTTGCCCTCAGTAGAGTGCCCCGGCAACTTCCACCTCCTGGGCTTAGACGATTCTCTTGTCTCAGCCTCCCAAGTGGCTGGTGTTTTGTTTTTGTTTTTGTTTTTGTTTTTGTCCCCTCCCCACACCCCACCCAGCAGTTTTTGGCCAGGGCCAGGTTTGAACCTCCCACCTCTGGTATGTAGGGCCGACGCCCTACTCCTTTGAGCCACAGGCACCGCCCTTGATATGGTGCTTTTTGAGAGGAAATATGTAGTATGCTGATAAGACAAAAGAAGTTAGGAGGGATTAAATCGGCATCCCTAAATGGTCACTTTATCAACTCTGAGACCTTCCAGTCTCCCTTCTCTGCTCCTGAACACCATGTTCTGAATCTAGGAAGACTGCACGTAACTTCATCAACCAAGAAGTTTTTGATCTTGGATAAATCACTTCAGTTTTATGTTATTAATTTCACCATATTTGAAGCTTCATATGATAACTACTTCCCATCAGCGGTGGTGGGGGGGGTAGGGGGAGCGGATTCTTTTACAGAGGAATAGGGATTCGTGACACCATCTCCATAGAAAATGCATTATCCTGATTATATATATAATCAGCACTTGGCATTGTTACTTGTTTTTTGCCTGTATCCCTGACTGTACTGTGAGCTACTTGATAGCAACCACTACGTTATTTATTTATCTTTATAATTCCAACAATAATCCCAGGGCTTAACTCATAGAAGACACTCAGAAAAAGATTATTGGAAGTTTCAGTTTTGTCAAAGGGGCTTATGATAGCAAGATAATCAATTTTACTCTATAGATTACTTAGCATAATAAATTCAAAAGTAAAATTTTATGCAGAACTATTAAACCAATAATGAATATTTATTTTATTTTACTTTTTTTTTTTATAAACAGACAAGGTCTCTATCACCCAGACTGAAGTGCAATGGTGTGATCATAGCCACTGAAGCTCTGAACTCCTGGGCTGGAGCATTCTGAGAGGTGCACGCCCCCATATCAGGCTAATTCTTAAATTGTTTTGTAGAAACAAATCTCATTAGCCTAGATTGATCAGGAACTTACGCCCTCCAGTGATAGTCTCTCCTTGGCCTCCCAAAGTGCTAGGATTACAGGCATGATTGAACCACTGTACCCAGCCCAATCAATAATGAATATTTTAAGCAAAATTTTATAGTACAAGATTTCTTCCATAAACAGTTCCACGATCAATAGGATACACAAGTAACTTGGGGAGATAACTACATTGTGAAAAGTTCTTAGAATGACTGCTACTTTTAAGTGTGGTTACTTATTGAAATTGAGACGTATTGTCTTCAAATCCAGGCATCTGAGAAACTAAAAATAAATAAAAAAAATTCCAGTCAATAAGAAACAATAAGAAAACTGAGGCAATGATACTTGTTTAAGAATCCTTTCTAGAAACTTCCCTGTAAGCATTTAAAGATGTTTAAGCATGTAAGTATCTGGGAGCTGGAAGATGGGAAGGAGACAAAAGGCCTGTAAGGTAAGAAAGTAAGAAAATCTCCTCCTACTCAAATGGCACCACTTCCTGTCTCTTGAATCAGCAATAATCTGCTTGGTCTGATTATCATTTAAACCACTGGACACGTCATACCTTGGATTCACTTCTGTTTTTCTTCTTGTCTTTCTTCAAACTTTCTCCCTGAGGCACCTACAAGGCACAGAGAGAAGCCATAGTGTGATATACAGAAAAGGGAGTATTTTTAAATACTGTAACGGAGCAGCCCAATTTGCCTTCCCAACAACCAGGCACAAAGGGCTGAACTTTTAAGTCAAGCTCTGGGTGGTGGTGGCTCTCTGAGTGGAATGCCCTCAGTGGGGAAAGATCAACTCAGCGGTGCTGAGCCATGTCAGCAGTGGCTGTCTTTAAGATGCTGACGTGGCTAGGGTTGACAGTTTGAAGGAATTTAACTACTTTGATAAGGTTAAAGGGGGCAACCAACCGCGAACAGAAAACAAAACACAGGGCAGCTTAGAAGCTCGATTGCTCCCTGGAAGCAAGTTGTCAACTGGCAATGTTACCTGCATTCATTACTTCCTTTTCATTAAAAAAAAGAAGAAATGAAAGCAAAGCAAAGAAAAACAGGAAAAGGTTTTATAAAAAATAGCCCACTGTATTAGACATTTGTCAATGACTCTGGCTGATACTGTGGGGAAGGACCTGGCTACTGCCAATGAAAGGCACACAGCGACCGTGGTTTCTGACCTTTGAGACATGTAATAGGGCAAATTAAAAACTCACCAGGACTCATGGAAGGAATAATGGCTTTTGTGGATCATGTTGGAAAACTTGATAAAGTTTGTATTTTGTTCAGAAAAAAGAGTAAATTAAAAATAAACAGTTGTTGCTCCATACCATGCAAAAATAAAAATTTACTTCAACAAAAATTTTGTGAAATATGTAAATATGCCTTTTACTTCCATTTTTAAAAATCAAGCAACAATGAGTGTTAGCATTTATGCCCTGATCTTTGTTCATGGCTTTTTAGCTATAGTTGTAAGCAACTGAATTTAGTAATGTAGCACAGAACGGGCTTATACCTAATGAAAAGGCTATTAAAATATTTCCCAGTAGCTGTTGCATGAAATACTATAAATATATCCGGTTATAGTTAGGGGTCTATGTATACCCCCTAACCCTAACTCTATATACAGATGCAATTTCCTTTTTTAAAGTGTGTGTGTATACTCTATATACTCTACATATAGACTTTATATATACTCTACATATATATATATATACATACATGCATATATATATACATGCACACTTTAGAAAAGGAAATTGCATTTGTGCTGTTAGAATGCAAATATCCACTTTGTATAGATGTATCTGGTGGATTAGTCGAAATGCACACATAACCCTTCCAATCTCTGTTTAGAGTTTTGGTGAGTGAATGAATCACTGATGACTTGAAATCATATAAACTGAATGCCATTATGTGTCTGTTACTGTTCTAGGAATTGTCAATGAAAAATGACAAAGGTACCTTCTTACATGGAGCTTAAATTAAGGAACCATAGACAGAAGGAAGAAAGAGAAAAAAAACAAGCATCTGGGGAGCAGCCTAGCTGGTGCGTTAGATGGTGGTAAGGTCCATAGAAGGAAAGGAGAAGCTGAGCAGGGGAGAACAGGGGGGCCTGCCGTCCATCAGGAGGGAGAGCTTAGAACTAAGACCAGAAGAGGACAGACTGTGAGCTGCTGCGGTGTGCAGAGGTGAGGGAAGGGGTTCCAAACTGAGGGAGCAGCCAGTGCAAGGCCCAGTGTGGGCCTAGAAAGTTCAGGGGAAACAGGGAAGCAGCAGGGGATGAAAATAGAGGAAAGTAAGAAATAGGTCAGAGAGAGGGAATGAACGTGGAGGGGGCAGATGACGTGGGCTTGCAGGCCTTTGAAAGGACTTTGATTTTCTCCTATCAAAGTAAGGAGTTGTTAGAAGATTTGAAACAGAGAAGTGACATGATCTGACTTAATGTTTCCAAAAGATGACTGGGGTGGGGGGGAACCCACAAACAAAACAGCCCCTTAGGAGGATATTTTGGTAATCCAGGAGAGATGGCCCAGGCCAGGATGGTGGCCATGGAGATGTTGAGAAGTATTCACATTGCTGACATATTTTGTTTAACATTTTTTCTTTTTAGAGGAGGCCTTTCTATGTTTCCCAGGCTGATCTCAAACTACTAAAATTGAGGATCTTCCTGCCTCAGACCCCCCAGGAGCAGCCCAGCTTGTTTTTATTTTGAACTAGTTATATATATACTTACAGAAATTTGCAAAAGTACACTAAAAATTCCTATACACTCCTCACCCTGTTTCTCTTAATGGTAACATCTTACATAGCTATAGTATAATTATCAAAACCAAGAAATTAGTATCAGTATGTTGCTATTCACTGAACTCCTGATCCTGTTCAAGTGTCACCACTTCTTATAATTATTGTTTTCTCTTCTGTTCCAGGATTCCACCTAAATTGTTTTTTCAGTCTTCTGCAAAATGTGACAGTCTCCTTGCTTTTCCATAATCTTGTCTCTTTTGAAGAGGACTCATCAGTTATTTTGCTGACTGTCCCTCAACTAGAATTTGGTGTGTTCTCATGCTTAAAATGAGCTAATGAGTTTTGGTCAAGAATATCACAGAGGTGACTTGTACTTCCCAATGTATCAGATCAAGGGATTATAATTGTACATGTCTTATTACTGGTGACGATGACTTTCTTGACTTGTTATGGTGGTATAGTCCAGATTTTGCCACTTGTAAAGTTAATACTTTTATAGTATGGAAATCTATTTCTCCTCAACCTTCTTCACTAATAATTCACTAATAATCCATCGATGGATCTTATCTCCATCAATTTTCACGGTGATATTTGTCCAATAGTGATTTTTTTTTCTGATTTGTTTACACATGTTAATTAGAATTTTAGTGTAAAGAATAATAAGCTCTTTCCCCCTGTTTATTGATTCTGTTATTTATCTATGGGCTCAGGGAAATGTATCTCATCCTATGGGCAAAACACAATACTATTGTTATTTATTTGGTGCTCAAATCGTTCAACTTTGACTACTGGGTGCTCTTTCAGGTGGGCAGCTCTGTTCTTTGTATTAGTACAAGACCCCAACATTTTCAGATCACTTCTCATTTCTGGCACCACCAAGTGCCTAACTCATTTGTGGTTCCTCTGACCCCAGCTCTGGAATCAACCACTTCTCCAATGAACTCTGATACTTTTTATTGAAAAACATGTTTAGAAAACCATGATCAAGGCACTAAGTAAGCTGGTGTGCTCACTGCTGCTGGTTCACTTTTAGGTCAGTAAACGGAGCTGGGAAGTACATTTAAGTATGCTGAGCCACTTGAAGCAGGTTCACTGTACACTGGTTACCAGTTTCTCTGATGAGAGGAGCTACACCGAGCAAGCAGGTTTATTACTTACTGGCAGGCAGCAAGGGACGGTAGAGTCATTACACCCTGTCTGAAATATATGTGCACCTTTTCCTAGGATCTTGCCTATAATATGTGTTGTCATATTTTTTAATTTGTCATTTAAAAAACAGAATAATATTTCAATATTGTTTTAATTTGTTCTTCTCATTAGTATTTGGAATTTCTACTGAAAGTTTGTGAGCGTTTTGTGTGTCTTTTTAAAAATGCACAGTCTGGGTGGTTCCTGTGACTCAGTGTGTAGGGCACTGGCTCCATATGCTGAGGGTGGGAGGTTTGAACCTGGCCCTGGCCAAACTGCAACAAAAAAAATAGCTGGGCATTGTGGCGGGCAACTGTAGTCCCAGCTACTAGGGAGGCTGAGGCAAGAGAATCACCTAAGCCCAGGAGTTGGAGGTTGCTGTGAGCTGTGATGCCACAGCACTTTACCGAGGTGATGTAGTGAGACTCTGTCTCAAAAAAAAAAAAAAAAGCAGTCTATTTTATCTTTTTTTCTATTTTTCCATCAGAATATTGAGCTTTTGTCCCCCAAATGCTAAGAATTATTGATCTATTAGGAACATTAATTCTTTTTTTATAATATACACTGTAACTATTTTCTACCAAGTTTCCAGTTGCCTTTTGATTTAGTCTACAATTATTTTCATGAAAAATGGTTTTTACTTTTACGTAATAAAAAGTGTCAATCTTTTATTACCTCTGAATTCTGAGTCATAGTCATAAAACTTTTCACATACCAAGTTTAAAAGGGAATGCATCTGTGTTTTCTTCTTATACTTGTTTGGTTTCTTTTTTTAAAAAATAAATTATATCCTTAATCCATTTTGAGTAAATTCTTGTGTATAGTATAAGCAATAAATCTAACTTAAATTTTTCCAAGTGGCTACCCAGTTCACTCAGTGTCAATTATTAAGAAATTGATCTTTCCTTCAGGGATTTGAGATGCTACCTTTCCAAACTCTAAAATGAGTTTCCATTTTATTAAGGTCTAATTTTGAACTTTCTATTCTGTTCCACTACTCTGTTGTCGCTTCTTGGGCCAGTACCACCCTGTTTTCATCACAGAGGATTTACTTAGAGTCTATTTTAATATATGGTAAGGTTAGACTCTGCCACAGTTTTGCTTTTTTGTGGTTTCAGTGATTATTTGTGCATGTTTGTTCTCCCCTATGAACTTTATTTTCAATTTCTCTAACACCTTGAAATAGCTTATCGGTATTTGTCTTTGGATTACATTTAATTTGTAAATTAATTTAGAGAAACTGACATTTTCATAATGTTGAGTTGTCTTATCCAGAACAGGGGGCATCTTTCTTCTATATAAATATTTTAAAGTCTCCTCATATAAGTTTCACATATTTCTTGTTAAATCTACTTTTAAATATTTTTGTTCATTTAAAAAATAAATTTTTTTTGAGACAGAGTTTACTTGTTGCTCCAGAATAGAGCGCCATGGCATCAGCCTAGCTCACAGCAACCTCCTGGGTTCAAGGTATCCTCCTGCCTCAGCCTCCAGAGTACCTGGGACTAGAGGTGCCCATCACAATGCCCAGCTAAGTTTTCTATTTGGGGGAGAGAAAGGGGCCTCACTATTGCTGAGGCTGCTCTCAAACTCCTAGGCTCACGTGATCTTCCCTCCTTGGCCTCCAGGTCAGCACCCAGCCGGTATTTTTATTCTTAGTATAAGTGGGGTTCTCCCCTCTGCCATTATGTCCTCTCCCTGTCTGCTTCTTTATATATGAAAGCCATCGATTTTTGCTTGTTAACTTTATATTCTGCAGTTCCACTGGATACTTTCATTGTTTTGGTTTTATCATTGATTCTCAGGGGTTTCTGGGTTTGCTGTCATAGTCACTGAAAGTAAAGACTGTTCTATTTCTTTTCTGGTCATTCTTCTATTGATTTCTGTTGTTAAATTTCTTTGGCAAACACTTTGATTACAATGAATGTTGGATGGCAGAAAAAATAGAAACTGTCTTATAGTTTTTCTGATCTTAGTAAAAATGTCCTTTGTTTCCCCATTAGACAAGACATAGTACTGACCTGAGAACAAAGGTAAATGTTTGTATGTATGTGTGTAATGTATATTTTGTTTTATATTTCTTTTTCTTTTTTTCTTTTTTTTATTTTTTATTGAATGGTAACTGTATACATTAATGCACTTCTGGGGTACAGTGTGGTGTTTTCACACACAATCCCAAACACTTCCATCAAACTGGTTAACATAGCTTTCACGTCATTTTCTTAGTTATTGTGTTAAAATGTTCGTATTCTACTCATAGAAAGATTCACTTGTACCCTTGTAAGATTATGTTTCTTTTTCAACGAGAGGTGTAGTCTTAGTTTATTCATTAAAAATGGATACTTGAGAGATTTCGTATTTTGTTCTTTTTGCTTTTATAATTACAGATACTTTAGTGAAGCTTGGTCCCCTCTTTTCTTGTTTTCCCTTTGACTATATGTCCCTTTGGCACTTCCTAGTATTTCGAATGACTCCCTGTTCCTTGCAACAACGTACTTTTTGGCGTTTCCTTTTTCTCCCCTGCCTCCTTCCACTTTTCAGGAGCATTACTTCTAAATTGTCCCCACATTTGTACATTAGTTTTCATGTTTTCCCTTATGTTATTCTAATCTTATATGTAGATTTATAAATTTTAAAAAGGTCACAATCATTCATTTCTCTAAAGTTTTTGAGGTCATTCTTTGGATGAAATCAATGGTCTAATAGATTCCTCAAGAAGGGCTGATGGATGTAAAATTCCCTAATACCGCTAAGATCTTGCATGTTGTACTATGCGTTCCTAGAGCCTTGATATTTGAATGGCGGCTAGGCTGACTATCAGTGAATATAGATCCTTGGTTGTACTTTCAGTGGGATGTATAATGTTGCCTTGCTTTGTATGTTGATTTTGAAAATTTTTATGATTTTAGTCTAATTCTGATAGCTTCAAAGCCTTTTTAATTAATTCATTTATTTTTTGAGATGCAGTCTTGCTCTGTCACCCAGGCATGAAGGTCTCAGACTTCCCAGAGGGGCCTCCCACTGAGGCTTCCCAAAGCTCTGGGAATACAGCCAGGAGCTGTCACACCCAGACACTGTACAAGGCCTTTAAAAATTTTTTCATTTGACTCTCCACTTCTTTAGGTACCTTCTAATTTATAAGATAAGTCCTCTCATTTATAAGGTAATTTTTGTCATTTTCTTCAATTTCATCCTGAGTTCAGTCAACTCCTTTTTTATTCTTTTCAGTTTGGGGTACATCTGGCCTCTTAGTTATTTTAATTTCTGATTTAAGGGTGAATATTCATATTCTCAAATGCTTCTTTGAGGTTGTTTGTTTGTTTTGAGACAGTTTCACTTGGTAGCCCTCAGTAGAGTACTGTGGCGTCACAGCTCACAGCAACCTCCAGCTCTTGGGCTTAGGTGATTCTCTTGCCTCAGCCTCCCAAGTAGGTGGGACTATAGGTGCCCCCCACAATGCCCAGCTATTTTTTGTTGCAGTTTGGCTGGGGGTGGGTTCAAATCCACCACCCTTGGTATATGGGGCTGGTGCCCTGCTCACTGAACCATAGGTGCCACCCTTCTTTGAGGTTTATTTTTTTGTTTGTTTGTTTGTTTGTTTTAGAGACAGAGTCTCACTTTATCACCCTTGGTAGAGTGATATGGCATCACAGCTCACAACAACCTCCAGCTCATGGGCTTAGGTGATTCTCTTGCCTCAGCCTCCTGAGTAGCTGGGACCACAGGCACCCGCCACAATGCCCAGCTATTTTTTGTTGCAGTTCGGCTGAGGACAGGTTTGAACCCACCACCCTCAGTATATGGGGCTGGCGCCCTACTCACTGAGCCACAAGTGCCACCCTTCTTTGAGGTTTTTTGATTGGAGCATAGAGTTAATAATTTGCTTTTGTTTCATAGTGTTTTCAAGGGAGTTTTCTTCTATATATTTGTGTGAAATTTTATTTCCTGTTTTTGAGGGGTTGTTTTCTTTCTTTATTAGTATTATAATTAAAATAATTCTGTATAGATTTTCCTTTCATTTCATTTTTGTGATATCAGATGTTATACATGACTCTCGGTTTAAAAGATGTTTTTTGTTGATCTAGCAAAATCTAGGACCTTGAAGATGGTTTTTTGTCGTTATTGTTGTTGTTCATTTTTATTTTGTTGGTGGGGGGAGGTTTGGGGAACAATTTTGGGCTTCCCTTCTGTCATTCAGGACTCTAACATTTTTTCATTTCCCCCATCCACCACCTGTCTGGCAAAATCCACTTCTTCCTTCCTTTTGTTTTTTTCTCTCCCCTAGAAGCTGTTTTTTAGCTATGATTGTGCCTTGTGCCTTTGTTTTAATAAATCCTCAACCCTAAATCTCATTAAATTGTACCCCTGCACCTTCGTGATTCTTTAAACCACGTGTACTCAGCACTTTGGAATCCCTTTCTCTTGGCGAGTGCTCCATTCTTCCCAGTTCCTTTTTTTCCCAAAATTTCAGGCTTTCTGCAGATTTAATCTTTCTGATAGTTACTTACCTAAACTCTTTTGTATTATTATTAGATCATAGCTGTGTACATTATTGCAATCACGGGGTACAATGTGCTGGGTTTATACACAATTTGAAATGTTTTAATGAGTTGCTGTATACCTCAACTTTATCTTTAGCTCCCTGGAAGCACTCTGGGAGTTTTTTAAGGTGTAGCCAACATGATTTCCTAATAGTTATATATACGGTATGGGAAAATGAAAGTTAAGAAAAATTCTAAGACTTTTAGCCTAAACCACTGGAAAGATGGGGTTACCATCAAATTATTTAGAAGAGATTTCAGGTGGAGAAAATTTTGGAGGGTAGCTCACTGTCTACGTTAATGTTATTCTGGAACAGACAAGCATAGCTTTTCTGAGATCAAAGGCAAAACCAAGACCTCGTGGTTGTCTCTCTCAGCCTGATGGTCCAATGCCTAAATTTCAGGTCCTATTTTAAAAGTTTTGTTTTTCTTGTCTCTTTCTATATTTCTTGGATTCAGTCTAATTTTCATTTGAACTAATACTGGCATTCTTTGATTCAAGTTTTTCTCTCTTTCTTCTCCAAGATGTGTTGGTTTTCCCCCTCACTATTCTCACTAGTTTTCAGATGGAATATTTCTCAGACCTCTAGAAAGTAGGTAAAGAGATTGGTTTTCTCATCTTCAGCTCAAATTACATGTGCTGTAGTAATAAAGGACCGTAAAATCTCAGTGGCTTACATCAGCAAAATACCAGGTGAACATAAAGTTTGTGTGCAATTTAAAATAGTTTAACATGGTGAACTGCACATGAACTTTAGGGACACCCTGCGTATTTCTCACTGAACTTCCACATCAGTGATGGGCTCACTGAGCTTTGCCCTGCATCTTCCTCACTCCCGAATCCCATCTATCAGAACAGCCTCTTTTTGGAGCGTTGTTGATCTCATGGAAGAAAGAAAAGTGACATGCTGGGCTATAAAGGGACACACATAACTTCTGCTCACATTTCAGCAGCTCAAATAAGTCATGCAGATGAGACCGACGTCAATGAAGAAAAGAAGTTTAATCTTCCAGCACAGAAGTCACGGCAAGAGTGGGGGTGGTGGGCGTCAGGTGTAGGAGGATAGAAGTCCGAGACTAATCTGTTCCCCTTGCATATATGTCCACTCTGAAAGAAGATTGCTCTAGCATCGTAGGTTTTGCTGCCACTGCTAGCTTTGTCATGGATGCTGTTGAGGCCCATAGTTCTGGCCTTATGTCATGGCTTCATGGTCAAGCTGGTTTGCTTCGTTCATATCTCCTCAGCCTGGGGTAGAAAGCCAACTGCTTTGTTGCCACTCTTTTCTAGCCTTTGTTGGACTTGAAAACCTCCCAGCTCAATCTTCTTTGGCCAGTGTCCATGCCATCAGTCACATTGGCTCAGTGGTTAGGGCACCAGCCACATCTCCCAGGGCTGATGGGTTTGAACCCTGCTAAAACAACAACACCAATAACAAAAACATAGCTGGGCACTGTGGTAAGTGCCTGTAGTCCCAGCTACTCGGGAGACTGAGGCAAGAAAATCGCTTAAGTCCAAGGTAATATGCTTCAGAATTTGCTTTGCTATGCTTGAAAATCTGTGCTTTTAACCCAAATTTTGCTTAATCCCTCTTTATAAATCTATCTTAAGAATATAGTGAGAGATATGGTTAAATACTTATTGCCAATTGTATTTACCATAATATTGCTTATTAGACAGCAACATAATAGAATATTTGTACTTTATAGTGACATTATAAACATTATAATGTGGGAGAAACTGTAGTTTACAGAGCCAGAAATCGGGGTCCACAACTAACTAGCTATGAAACCATGAGAGCTATCTAACCTCTCTTTGTTTTTGTTTACCTAGATGTAAAATTGGCACAATCACCATGATAATGATACCTGACTCATGGAATTGTTATGAGGGTTAAAATATTAACACATGCGATAGTACATAATAATAATTGATACACAGAAAAAGCTATTAATAATTTGAATTACTGTAATTATTATGTTATGATTAATATTTTGGTACACAGGATAGGCTTTTATTAAGTGCAACAATTGTGTTCTTAAATGATAAAATATCGCAAATAAAATATGGAGAAAAAAGTGTGTCAATTCTATAAATACTATTTTTCAACTTTAATAAATAAGTTATATTTAGAGAATAAAGATTGGAAGGAAATTTATGAAAATATGAATAGTTTCTATTTCCGGTATCAGTGAGATTGTGAGTGATATAATTCATCATATCAACAAATGGGCAAAAACCACAGAGCCCTCTTAATAGATGCAAAATATGCACTCAGTGCATAATTCAATAGTCATTAATAATAACGCTCAGAGAACTAGTAACAAAGAGAAATTTATCAACTTTATATATGGCATCTATTGAAAACTTATAATTACCATCATTCTTTAAGGGCAAAAGGCTAAGTCTCCCCCTATCCCCAGAAAGGAAAACAAGGCAGTAATATCTGCTCTCATGTCTTCTATTAAACATTATCCTGGAAGTCCTAGTCAGTGCCGTAATGTAAGAAAATTTTGTAAAAGACACACAGACTAGAAATGAAGAAATGAAACTGTCTTTATTTTTTCAGGTAATGCAGTTGCCTTTGTGGAAAATTTCAAATAGTCTGTAATAAAAATATTACCAGATCTCCTGAGTGTAGCTGAGTATAGAGTACATGTATGAAGTCAGCAGGCAGAAAAAAGATCGATTGTATATCTATGTGCTTTCTATAAATAATTGCAAATTGTATTTGGCAATTATTTTTCCATGTTTCCTATCTCACTTCTTTTTCTTTTATTGTTTGGGATTCGTTGAGGTTACAAATAATTAGTTTACAGTGACTGGATTTGTTAAAGTCCCTCTTATACTGTGTCCTGCCCCCAAGAGGTGTGCCATGCACTGTGACTCTCAACCCCCTCCTTACCCCCCCTCCCCACTGCCTCATTCCCCTACCCCACCCCTTGCATTTCCTCATCTACTGCCTTCATATCAGAATTGAGTACATTGGCTTCTTGCCTCACCATTCTTGCCTCTCCATGCTTTACTAAGAAGAATGTATTCTACCTCCATCTAGATTAATACAAAAGATGTAAAGTATCCATCTTTTTAGTGGCTAAATAGTATTCCATGGTATATACCACAGCTTGTTAAAATTATATATTTTTTAAAAAAGTACTTTTTTAAATAGCTCTCCTCAAAAAGAACTAAAGATAAATCTAATAAAATATGTATATATTTTTTATGTTAAACACTACAAAATACGGAGACAAATTAAATAATATTTATACACATAAATGCTGAGATACTCTGGGCTCATTAATTGTAAAGTTGAATATTCTTAGGTATGTTAGTTCCATCCCAATTTGATCTGTGGAATCAACACAGCACCAATCAAAATAATAGCAGGAATCAACAAAGGTTCATGAGGGAATGCTTTGAGATGATGAAAGTATTTGTATCTTGATTGTGGTAGTAGTTACAGGACTCCATACGCTGCCAAATCTCAATAACTATACATCTAAAAAAAGCTAGTTTTACTGTATGCCAATGATCCCTCAATAAAAGTGTCTTAAAACAATACTCAGAACTCAGAACTTTAAAAGAATTCAGATTGGCACAGTCTCATAGGACCTCGGTAGCATAGAAGCACTCGTATTATTAGATGGTGTTTCAATGCCCCTTAGGATTTTGGGGATTTGGGGTAGTGGACTGTTAAGTGGAAAAAGGTTTACTTAGCATTTAAAATGATCTTCAGTCTCCATCACTGTGAAGTTAAGGACTAGCCTACATTTATTTAGTGACTAACAGTGCTCAGCAAATGTTGTTCAGGTTGAATAAAATTGAGGAAAATACTGTCGAGTCTAGGATTTTGCATAACTTTTTGATTTTTGTTCACTCGACAATCCTGGATCTGAATCTGGTTTGGAATTCTGCAAACATGAAATGTGGTTAACTTTCAGAAAGTTATTATCAATCTGTATCCCCAGACATCATGTTGTATAACTCAAATATACCCAATGAAGTTTATTTTTAAAAGTATATAAAGCCTACTGGCTCTCAACCTGGAGTACCAATATTAATCACAGGAGGGAACGTCTAACATGCAGACGCCTGGGCTCCAAACCCTGATTTATAAAACTGATCTGGGATTGAGCAAGTTCCAACAGCTTCCCAGGGAAGTCTGATGGAGGTTTTCCCAGGCCACACTTGAAGAGAATATAGCTTGAAGCTACCAGTAAAATTCATGAAAGGGATGGAAAATGAGCCATTTTACATTTGTTAAGGTAAAGCAATTGCATTAAGGTTGTCTAAAGAAGATAAAAAGATGAATGAAGTTGGAAAATGTTTTAATAAGGCACATTTTTCAAATCTTGGTATTTCATAAGAGCCTTATTTTATTCTTTTTCTCATTTTGTTTTAAGTATATCCTTTAGCAGCAGCAGGACTAAGTTAAATAAATACCTTTATCAAGATATAAAAACCAATAACAGTAATCATTTTAATAATATGACAAATGGCCTCAATTTTGAATATAATTTTGTTAAAATTGTAAGGCATAAGTATGAATTAAGTGGCAAATTAGCTCATGATGATTCTCTAGATCCGCTTCCTAGAATTCTGTATTTCAAAAATTCATACAGGTAGTAACATTTGTAAAAATCCAGCTGAAATATAGATCATTTTTCTTCATTTATCCTTTTAACATATCTTTGTGTGAAGTAGTAAAACAAAAGACTTCCTCATTCTGCTACTTGGTATAAATATAAATGTCTCTTCAACCTACCAGAAATGTCAGAATGATGTCTACTTTGATTCCAAAGCAGTATGTGAGTTCATCATTCCCTTGAACATTTTGATTCAAAGAAAGCAGAAACTCCGAGAATGAGATCAAGAGAGAGTGACACAGAATCCTCAATCTTTCAAAAACTGCTCATCTGCCATGGCTCATGAGAGTGCCCCCAATAGCTGCTCCACAGCGGATGTCACAGAGCCAGAATGCTGAATCAAAGCCCCCATGTGGATGAGCACTGTGACTCTGATCCTCACAACGGCCTCTCTGTTCCTCAGGCTTTATGCACTGTAATTATTAGAAAATTAAGTACAGCTAAAAGTTATAGCTATTTAAGGCTTCCCATTTCCCAGCCTTAGCATCTTTTGTTTGTAGGGAAGATTTCTCTCACACATTGTTTCTAGAAGCATCTTCCTCACTTATGTTGAAATCAAGCCTCTGGGGTCATGAACAGCCTGTGGAGGAGTCCATCATTTGTCTCTGGAGAAGGCCAAAGTGTTCCATCTCAATTGTGTCATGTCCTGGAGGTACCCCAGACAGCATCTGTCTCTCCTAAAGTTTCTCTACTTGTAAATTAAAAAATAAGAGTGTAAAGGCTCATAATTCCTCTCCATACCTGTGTCTCCCAGTTATAATAATTTTCGTTGTCTAGCAGAGTAGGAAACTAATATATACAGTGAGCTTGGATAACACACGGAGCTGTCAGCATCCGGCATGTCTGTGAGACAGCGGTCCTCTGCAGCTTCAGTAGAAATTGCATATTCAGTAGGAATGGAAGAGAAGGGCGTCTTTCTATGTAATATCACTGCCTACGCTGCTGTGTTTCATAGGCAAGGGTGCCCTCCTGTACGGATAGGCAATAGGGTCTAGGTAGTGTCCAGTTCCTGACCTTAAAGTCCAGTGAAATGGTGACCGTCTCCTCGCTATTTCATTTTAAACCACTTGCCACAGTAACCACAGTTTGTAAAGCAGCTACTATTACTACTAATGGCAACCCACTGGAATTAATTTTTTTCATTTTTTAACTTAACTTTTAATTAAAATCATAAACTGTATACATTTATGGGTACAATGTGATGATTTAATATACAATGTGGAATACTTAAACTGATTAAAATATCTAACACCTCACTTGCTTATTTTTTGTGGTAAGACAATTAAAATTTACTCTTCATTATTTTGAAATATACCCTTGCATTGTGCACATTAGGTGAGATTCACCAAATGCCCTCCTTCCTTCCACCAATCGCCCTCCCCTCTCTTTTCTCTCCCCTCCCTCTTGCTAGACCATATTTGTATTTTATCATTGGTATGAGTGTGTAAGTGTTCATATATTAGGGTTTCATAATAGTATGGAGTACATTGCATGCTTTTCCCCCCATTCTCGAGATACTTTACTAAGAAGAAAGTGTTCCAACTCCATCCAGGTAAATGTAAAAGATGCAAAGTCTCCATCTTTTTATGGCTAAATAGTATTCTATGGTATACCTAAACCACAGTTTGTTAATCCATTCATGAGTTGATGGACAGACACTTAGGTTGCTTCCACGACTTTGCAGTTATGAACTGAGCTGCAATAAACATTCTGGAACAAATGTCTTTGTGTGAAATGAGTTTTATTCTTCTGGGTTGATACCAGTATGAGATTGCAGGATCAAATGGAAGGGCACCTTTCAGTTTTTTGGGAATTCTCTATACTTCTATCCATAAAGGTCGTATTAATCTGCAATCCCACCAGCAGTGTAAAAGTATTCCCTTATCTTCACATCCACACCAGCATCTGCAGTCTTGTGACTTTGTGTTGTGAGCTAAAAAGCTTCTGCACAGCTAAGGACACTACAACTAAAGCAAACAGACAGCCTTTGGAAGGGGAGAAGATTTTTGCATGTGATGATTCCAACAAAGGTCTGAAAACTAGAATCTACAGAAAACTCAAATTATTCAATAAGAAGGGCACAAACAACCCCATTTCTTTGTGAGCAAGAGGCTTGAACAGAAATTCTCTGAAGATGACAGATGATTGGCCAACAAACACATGAAAAAATGCTCATCATCTTTAATCATCAGAGAAATGCAAATCAAAACCACTTTGGAATTAATTTTTATCTTCTTAATCCTGTTACATGATAAGGGTATTTATTGCTATGAAAATGTATATTTAAAAATGGTAAAGATGGTTATATGTGCACAAGTTTTAATTACATAGATAAATAAATAAATAAGTCTAGCCCTTCAAGTTTCTTTAACCACCATAGTGACAGATCTCGATTATTGTAAGGGCTACCAGCCCATCTCATTGCAATTTTCACCCTCTACTTTGCATAGCACCTTTCTGGAACATTTATTGTAAAGCTCATTTGATTGATGGCATAAAATTATGCTGTTAACTTTGCTGCCATAATCAGTGTGTCCACTGAGGAAGATAAAGAAAAAAACTGCTCGGTCTAATGCATCAATATGCTAATATCAGCCAGGATCTAGTTTCTGGGTGTAAAAGAAGAAAATGTGGGTAAAAGTCCTGCTTCCTTGGTCACTGACTCACTTTATAATCTTGGCCTTTAGTTTTTTCATCTCTAAAATAAAGATGCTGAACAGTGGTTCTCCCAAATGGCTGTATAACAGAACCTGTTCAAGAGAATATTATTAAGTTCCTAGGTATTACGGCTGAAATAAAGATTCAGAATTATTAGGTGTGGAGACCTGGAATTTATAGATTGAATAGGCTTCTTAGGTATTTTTGCAACTAACGTTTGACTTATGTTTGAGGACTTTTAGATGAGATGACTTTCAATGTCCTATCCAGATTTAATAGTTTATGATTCTAAGTCGAAGAAATAAACAAAGGAAATATTTAAAAGAATGGAATTTCTTCCCATGCAGGTTAATTCATTAATACATCTGTTGCACCAGGCAGCTGCCAATAGTTTTCTTCCTTTTGAGGTGGCACGGAGGTTTGGCAAGAAGGAAGAAGGAAACCACCCAACAACCTGGCTTCGGTCATCAACTGAGCCTGATGAGTCCCATCCATTCATTGATGATTTTCACACCTAGAGCACTATTTCTTCCCCCAATACTCCTGACACCTTTCCAGGCAATTTCAACATCCACATGGATAATCTGTCCGCCATCATTACCTCTCAGTTCCTCAGTCACTTCAGTAAGTGACTTCTCTGCCCCATTTCAGTCACCTACTTCCATGGTCAAATCCTTGACCTTGTCATCATAAATAACTTCTCTAATTCTGAAAGCCCAACTTCAACTACCATCTCCTCCAACTGGCTCACGCACTCTATACATTCCAATCAGTCTTTGAAGTACATCAATACATCACCCAGTGAACCAGCAACTGTCTCTCTTCCTCTGACTTCTTCTTGTCACTTTTTACTGAACTAAGATTCTATGATCCATTATTATAATCTCTCCTTGCTACCCTTTTCTTTGTACTGTATCTTTTCTTCCACTGTATCCTGCCTACTCTGCGCCTGTACTCCAAACACGCATTGCTGGGGGAAAGCACAGAAGTATGAAGACCAATGTCCGTGCAAATTCAGGACCTAAGATTTAAGTGCAGTAGGTATAGTTCTTTAGCTTGTTCTTACTCAGCCAAACTACCATGACATTTCTTTTCTCTCTCAAACATTTACACCTCACAACCCCAAGTCATTTCCAGCTGATGGTTTTACTTCACAATTCCTTGAGGAAAAAAAGCAGTAACCAGAGCAACCAAAGTATTTGTATTCTCAGATACTTGGCTTTTTCAATTACTTCCCCTGTCTCACATCATCCTTCTCCTCTTTTCTTGACAGTATCTTACAATCAGTCTATAGGGGTGCTATAGTAGCTCCTACCTTTAAATGAACATAGAAACAAACATCATGCAACCCTTATTCTGCTCATTACCTTTCCATTTTGCTGACACTCTTTACATTAAAGTGTCTTGAAAAGTTGACTGTTGCTACTGAATTTGTTTCTTTAGCTCACATTCCCTTTTCAAATTAGTCCCAGTGGTGTTTGCTTTCAACACTTTGGAGATTGGTCTTTGCAAGCTCACCAATGGCCTTCTGGGCATCTTTCTTTCTTAACTACTTAGTTCTCACCTGACCACTTAACACCAAATATTATTCTGGAAGAAACATATTCCCCCTCCCCAGTTTCCATTGCATCATGCTATCGGTTTTCCTCCTCTTTCATTGGCTATTTCTTCTGTCTCCAAACCAGTTTGGATTCTGGTTTGCTGGTTATTCCCCTTTGAAGAAGCTTTTAATGCTAGATTGATGCAATGCTGAGCCAAGGTACTATATTCAGAATGGCTTGCATTCAGAATGGAATTCTCTCTAGCCAGTTTAAGCAGAAAGGGATATCTTTTTTCAAGTATAGGATTATACCCTTCAATTTTTTTTTAATGAAACAAAAAGAAAAGGAAAAGAAAATTTGATTAAGCTTATAGAAATGAGTCTCACTGAAGTATTGAGCTTCCAAGAATGATGCTATCCCCACCATAACTAGAAAGCAGTAGAATTAAGAGTCTTAAAAAAAAAACACGACTTTATTTATTTTTCCATATTTTTAGGACTTTTTTTTTATTGTTGGGGATTTATTGAGGGTACACAGAACCAGGTTACATTGATTGCTTTTGTTGGAAAAGGACCCTCTTATAATTGTGCCCTGCCCCTAGAAGGTATAACACACCACTTGTCCCCCTCCTCCTTCCCCTTCTCAACTCTTCCCATCCCCCATAACCCCCACCTTATACTAGGACCGTAACTGTCCTCACATCAGAATTGAGTACATAGGATTCTTGTTTCTCCATTCTTGTGATGCTTTACTAAGAATAATGTGTTCCACAGCCATCCAGATTAATACAAAAGATTCAAAGTCTCCACCTTTTTTAGTGGCTGAATAGTATTCCATAGTATACGTATACCACAGCTTGTTAATCCATTTCTGGGTGGGTGGGCATTTAGGCTGTTTCCACATTTTGGCGATTGTAAATTGAGCTGCAATAAATAGTCTAGGGCAAGTGTCCCTGTGGTAAAAAGATTTTTTTCTTTTGGGTAGATGTCCAGCAATGGGATTGCAGGATCAAATGGGAAGTCTAGCTTGAGTTCTTTGAGGATTCTCCATACTGCCTTCCAGAAGGTTGTATTAGTTTGCAGTCCCACCAGCAGTGTAAAAGTGTTCCCTTCTCCCCATACCACACCACTATCTGTAGTTTTGAGACTTTGTGATATGGGCCATTCTCTCTGGGGTTAGATGATATCTCAGAGTGGTTTTGATTTTCATTTCTCTAATAATTAGGGGCCTGAGCATTTTTTCATATGTTTGTTAGCCCTTCATCTATCTTCTTTAGAGAAGGTTCTATTCATCTCTCTTACCCAGTGATCTAAGGAATTGTTGGCTCTTTTATGTTTATTAATTTGAGTTCTCTGTAGATCTTAGTTATCAAGATTTTATCTGATTCAAAATATGCAAATATCCTTTCCCAATTTTTCTTTCAATGTTGAGAAGCTGGGACTGTAGCTGCTAAATCCAGAACAAGAAATACCAGTACACTCCAAATGGATACCCACACCCTGCCCTATTCCTCATATCTCAGTTCTGACCTCCATATTTGCATAAGTGCCTCTGATTGATTGGCAGAAACTAAATCCCATATGTAACACAACCCAAGAGAACCTGGGAGATGTTGTTCCTGGGTTTCCAGGCCCCATAATAATATAGGAAGACATGCTAGAAGTCTAGAATAGATATTATAAACCAATTCACTGTGCTTTCTATAACTCCATTTACTTCTCCATCTACCTAGGGACTTCACCCAATCCCATGGATTTAATCTCATCTGTGTTCTATTTACTATAAATATTTAGCCCCAGCCCCACTCATCCCTGAAGTGAGCTTCAGGTATATTTCACTTGGCTGCTTAACATGCATCTTAAATAAAAATCACAAAGACTGTCTTGATTTGCCAACCTGCTTCTCTTCATTTTATTCACATTGTAAAAAGTATAACCAACTGCTCCAGCCAGAAAGGTAGTGATACCTTTGATTCCTTCTCTTCTATTACTCACTGAATTCACTTAGCAGCAAGTGCTATTGATTCTACCTCCTAAACATATCCCAAACCTGTGCTTTCCCCTTCCTTCTTCATTATCAATCCTATTTCAAGTCACCATTATCTCTTTTCCAGACTTCTGCAATTGCATTTTAACTAGCCTCTCAGCTCCAATCCATGTCCCACAGCAATCCATTTTCTCTTTAGCAATAGTGAGCCACAGAAATACACTCTGTATATTTCCCATCATATTTAAAATATATCTAGTCTTAGCCTGCCTTACAAAACTCTTTGTGATCTGGCCCAGCTCTCTGGCTTCATCCCAGTCACTCTTCCCTTTACCCAGAAGTACATATTGACCTTCTTTCATGTCTCTCTGAGAGCCTAATTCATTCTTCCCTCAAGGCATTGGTACTAAAGTTTTCCTCTTCATGAAATCTTCTCTTCTCACTATTTGTACCCTCCTTTCTCAGTTTTTGACTTGAAGCTCACCTCTTCTAGGTGTTTCACATCAATCTTTCTATTGTATACCTGTTTCTTCCATTTCCAGAACAGAGACTGACAATAGGATAGAACCAGACATAGTGAAGGAATGAATAAATTATACTTATGCCAACGAGAAAATTGATGCTTAAAGAAATGAAATTCTCAGAGTCTCACAACTAGTGAATCACACACCTGAATTATAATTCTGTAGCTCTCTGACTCTGAGACATGTGCTTCTAACCACTGCATTCTCCTGCTAGGAATAGATTCCTCACTTATTGCTATGCCTATGTTTTACTCCCTTCAAAACCATTTCGCTAGATAAGCTCAAGAAAACTATTTTGTTTGCTCATTGGATTGTGTTCTTGGTTGTACAGAGCTTTTTAATTTGATCAGGTCCTTTTTATTTATTTTTGTGATTGCTTTTGGGGTCTTCATCATGAATTCTTTGCCTAGGCTCATATCTATAAGAGTTTTTACAGCCTTTTCTTCTAGGATTCTTAAAAGTTTCCTGCCTTAGAGTTAAGTCTTTTATCCATCATGAGTTAAGTTTTGTGAGTGGTGAGAAGTGTTTCCTGTTTCAGTCTTGGACATGTGGCTATCTAGTTTTCTTTTTCCTGGCACCATTTACTGAACTATCTAGTTTTCTTTTTCCCAGAACCATTTACTGAACAGGGATTCTTTTCCCCCAGTGTATATTGTTATCTCTTTTGTCAAAAATAAGATGAGAACATGAAAATGATTCCATCTCTGGGTTGTTTCTTCTGATCCATAAGTCTTTGTCTCTATTTGTGTGCTAGTACCATGTTGTTTTGCTAGGATAGCCTTGTAACACAGCTTGAAGTCTAATTAAGTGATGTCTCCTTCTTTGTTCTTATTATATGAGGTTGCATTGGCTAGTCAGGATCTACACAAAGTGCAGAACTATTCTTTTTGAGATCCGTAAAATATGGATTGCTTGAGCTCAAGAGCTCAAGACCAGCCTGAACAAGGGTGAGATCCCATCTCTAAAAACAGCCAGGCATTGTGGCAGGCACCTGTAGTTCTAGCTACTCAGGGGGCTAACGCAAGAGGATCACTTGAGCCATAGTTTGAGGTTTCTATAAGCTATGACATCATGGCACTCTACCAAGGGTGAGAAAGTAAGATTCTATGTTAAAAAAATGATATTGGTATTATAATTGGAATTACATTGAATCTGTAAATCACTTTGTGTAGTACAGCAATTTTAGCAATGTTGATTCTGCCAATCCATGAGCATAGTATATTTTTTCCAGCTGTCTATATTCTCTGTAATTTCTTTCATAATTCTCCCTGTAGAGATCTTTCACCTCTTTTTCTAAGTATATTACTGGGTACTTTTTTTTCTTCGTTGCTACTATGAAAGGTATTTCATCTTTGATTTGATTCTCAGCTTGACTGTTGTTCTTGTATATGAAAACTACGGATTTGTGTACATTGATTTTGTAGCCTGAGACATTGCTGAATTTATTTATCAATTCCAAGAGTGTCTAGGTTGAATCTTTGGGGTTTTATAGATATATATAAATCATATTATTATCAAAGAGCAATAGTTTGATCTCTTTTTTTCCCATCTCAGAATATGAAGATCTCTTTGACCCCCTTGATTTCCTTCTCTTGCCTGATTGTTCTGGAAAGAACTTTCAACACAATGCTGAACAGAAGTGGAAACAGTGAGCAACCTTGTCTGGTGCCAGTTCTAAAAAAAATGCTTTCAAATGATCACTGTTCAATATGATGTTCATTGTAGGTTTGTGACTTTTATGATTTTGAGAAATATCCTGTCTGTACCAATTCTGTTGAGTATTCCTGTTATGAAAGGGTGTTGAATTTTGTCAAATATTTTTTCTGCATCAACTGAAAGGATCATGTAGTCTTAGTTTTTGCATTTATTTATGTGGTGAATTATAAATTAATAGATTTGTACATTTTGAACCAATGTTGCATTTCTGGGATGAAGCCTACTTGATTGTAGAAAATTATTCTTTTGATGTGCTACTGACTTCATTTGGTCAAATTTTATTGAGAATCTTTGCCTCTACATTTATAAGGGTCTATAGACAATTGGTCTATAGACAATTCACAGAATGGAAGAAAATATTCATATACTGTACATCTGATAAAGGACTTATGACCAGAATCTACAAAGAACTCAAGCAAACCAGCAAGAAACCACCAAAAAATCTCAAAAAAATGGGCAAAAGACATGAATAGAAGTATTTCAAATGAAGATATTATAGCTTACAAACTTATGAAAAAATGATCAATGTCTCTAATCATGAGGGAAATACAAATCAAAACCACAATGAGGGCTTGGTGCCCATAGTATAGTGGTTATGGCACCAGCCACATGCACCAAGGCTGGTGGGTTTGAGTCCAGCCCAGGCCAGTTAAACAACAATGACAATTGCAACAAAAAAACAGCCTAGCTGGGTGTTGTGCAAGGCACCTGTAGTCTCCGCTGCTTGGGAGTCTGAGGCAAGAGAATCACTTAAGCCCAAGTTGCTGTGAGCTGTGAAGCAACAGTACTCTACAGAGGGCTACATAGTAAGACTCTGTCTAAATAAATAAGTATAAAAATACAAAAACACAATGAGATACCACCTAACTCTAGTGAGAGTGGCTCATATTAAAAAGTCTCAAAACAATAGATGCTGGTATAGATGCAGAGATAAAAGAACTTTTATGTACTATTAGTGGGACTGCAAACTAGAATAATCTCTATGGACAATTGTATGGAAATATCCCAAAGAAGTCAAAATAAATTACCATTTGATCCAACAATTCCATTGCTGAGTAAATACCCAAAGGAGAAAAGATAATTTTATAAAAAGGACACCCACACTCAAATGTTTATAGCAGGACAATCACAAAGATATGGAAACAACACAAGGTCCTAGCAATATATGAACAGATTAATAAAATGTAGTATATGCAGACTATAGAATCTACTCAGCTGCTAAAAAATGGTGATCTTGTATCTTTTGTGACAACATTGATAGAACTGGAAACTATTTTTCTAAGTGAAATATTATAAGAATGGAGAAACAAACACATGTACTGAATACCAATTTGAAAATAATTCATCAACACTTAAGTGCACATATGTAAGTAAATCTCAATGAAAATCAAGCTGGGGGGAGAGGGTAGTAAAGGATGAGTAAATTCACACCTATTGTATACAGGGCACACTATCTGGGTTAAGGTCACACAATTTTGAGCCAATCTGTACAAAAACAATGTGTGAACTTCCTAAAATTCTGCAATTTAAAAAAGGAAGCTATTTTGATATCACTGCCTTGAAAACCTTTCCATTGCCTACAGCTCAAAGTGACAGCTCTTCTTTATTATAGCATTTAAGGTCTTTCTTCACCCCAACTTCAGCCCATTTATAAAATATTTTTTCCACTGCTATAAAAATCTGGGTTTCATTGTGGTCACAATATCTGTCCTCCTGCTTGCCATGGTTAATTCC
>NW_003852407.1:23588628-23646675 GCF_000181295.1 Otolemur garnettii
TTTTTGCTTTTAACTCACATCTTTGGAACTCTGCTTCTCCTTTTTGAATTTTGGTTTTTGCTCCCACTAGTGAGCAAAATAGTGAATTATCTGTTCATTAAATAGGTATTTTTAGGGCCAACGCTGCCAGACACTGCTTGGGTTCAGGCCCTTTCCCCCTTGCCAAAGCATCTATCTATAGGGCTGCCTTCTAGAACATCTCAGAATGCAAACCTCCTTGGGTACTATGCCCTTGAAAGCAGCCCCTACTGAGCCCACTGTCCCAGTGGTTCAACTTCCCATTTCATGAACTAAGGCCCCCTTTGGCCTTGATCTAAAGTTTCCAGAAAATCAATGGCAAATGGTATATAAATCCTGCTACAACGTTAACATGAACTAGCAGCTATTCCTCTTTTCTCTGCCGATGCTCATAGGGAGTGAGTTAAAAAAGAGAAGTGAAAGAAAACTTCTAAGTGCTCTCAAACTTGCCAAGTAGAAAGCCACTGCCATGCTGAGGCGAACTTTAAGAAGTGTATACTTCTAATGAAGTCCCATTAAAAACATATAGACTGTGCTGGGTAGCTTTTATGTGTTGCTTTTCACATCACTGTTGATTTCCCAAGGTACTTGCGTTCACAGAAGCTTTCCCTTTGCCTCTCATCCCACTCCCCCTGCCAAATGCATTCACTGAGGCCACCAGGCAAAGATTTAGACAAATTGCTGCCATGGAAGCAAAATGATGCCTCCAAAACAGCACTGTAATTTTGGATCCTAGAAGGGGGGCACGCTGATTTAAAAAGAGAAAGAGAGTTCATCACAGTTGTGATTGAGGGAAATTATGCTCAGTAATACAGAACAACAACAACAACGAAAAAGAGGAAATCAAAGAAGAGCACCTTCTCCTCTATGATGATTTTTGACTTTGAAAAATACTTTTTGTCAGAAGTTGGCCTTTTGTGACTCTGTCGGGACACTTCTGTTCTTGTTTTAAAGAAATGACCAGACTTTGCATCCTACAACAGGTAGGGTGGCCCCAGAGTTCTTATTTCTTTGCTCTGGGGACAGCTGCCTGCAAGTTTCCTCCATGTGGCCATTGACTTTCTCTAGTGGAATGGGAGGTATAGATGGGTGCACTGCGGGTTGACTCCTGAGAAATAGAAACTCTTTGAGTCTTTCAAGGAGTTTTTGCTTCTAGTAATTACAGATAGAACCCAGTGACCTTTCTCTTGGTTCTCCAATCATTACTTACTCCTTAAATTTGGTCATTTTTCTTTACATTCCTAAGACAAATTTTTCCTGTACGTGAAATAAATAATATTTGTGTTATAGGACTGTCACAAGGATTAAGAGAACACTGTGACAGGCCTCACCATTTCCTTCCTACTCTGAAGTCAGATATTTTCTTATGAGTGACAATTTTCTTTGCAGAATGGATCTGGTTCCTGAAATCTTCTCTCTGAATCTTCTTGCTATTTATTTTTGGACTGATGTAGTTCCCTGCATCCTCAGATTTTTGTACGTTGATGATTTCCTGATGCTGTACTCCTCCATCAATATCCTCGGCTGCTTATTGCTACATTTCCAAGATAGTTTGGTTGCCTTTGGGGACTTCATTCATTCTTTCATTCACTACACAACTACTTCTAACATTCATATGTTCTATGCCAAGGAACAGGTGGGTACTGTGGGTGAGCAGATGAATAATGCAGCGCCTACATTAAGAGAGGAATTGTATTAGTCATTGAAGATCAGCATCAGATACTGGGAAGACTCCACTCTAGTGGAGTCTTAAAACCAGAAAGTGAATCAATTTGGGCAATGATTGCATATAAAGAAGTCATTGCAATGCTTCCACAGATTAGAATATCTAATATTATTAAAACATTTTCATTACCAAAAGGAATCTACAAATTCAATGCAATCTCTATCAAAATACCAATGACATTTTTCATAGAAATAGAAAAAAAAAAGCTAAAATTCAGATAGAACCAAAAAAGAGCCCAAATGATGGAAGTAATTCTGAGCAAAAAGATCAAAGCTGAAAGCATCACAGCATGTGACTTCAAAATATATTACAAAGTGATAGTAAGCAAAGCATCATGATACTGATATAAAAACTGATACATGGGGCAATGAATTACAATAGGAAACTCAGAAATAAATCCCCGTATTTACAGCCAACTGATTTTTTACAAAGCCACCAAGAACACGCATGGTGGAAGGAAAGGTCCTGGGAATGTGCCGTCTTCAACAAACGGGGCTGGGAAAACTGTATATCCACATGCAGAAGAATGAAGATAGACTCCTGTCTCTCACCATATGTAAATATAAAATCAAAATGGATTGAAGTCTTAAATGTAAGACTCAAAACTATAAAATTACTAGAGGGCAGCATAGGGGAAATGCTTTAGGACATTGGCCTAGGCAAAGATTTTTATGGCTAAGACCTCAAATAAAAACAGGAAGCATAGAGGAGAAGGGAGACAAGCCTGGCCCAGCAGGGAGGACACCAATAATGAAAGTGCTGACCAGTGACTGAGGCTCAGTCCTGCTGGGAACACTGCAAGGAACCTTATAGAAAACAGGTTGGAATTTTCCCACAAATACATAAGGAACCTGGGGGTATTTATCCATTGATTGCTGTCCTTCCCTGGTTAAGAATCAGCCTTGGGTTATAGAATTCTGGGCAGCTCCAGGTTGCCTTGGACTTTAGCTGAGAAAACTCCCTTTAGACCAAAGAAAGCTCTCACTCAGGCAGAGGAGCTACCAGACACCATCAGAGCACATGCACATTCCCCTCCAAGGTTTGCAAGCATACCTGAAAATGAGCTGCGGGGCCACAGGGCAAGGCAGCCAGAATTTGATTCATACTTCTTGTTTTTTCAATGCTCAACAACTTGCCTGATATTCTCTAGTTTATATTCTTGCTCTTCTAATCACTGCTCCATTATTACCTGAATTGCAGCTCCTGCAGAAACAGCTAATTGGTCCTAAACAAGCAAACCTTTCCGAAGCTATTTTGCACTGAATTTCACTGAATTTCTTGCTTATAATTTCTCTTAGGACAGACAGTCTCCAGACTACAAGCAAGATAGGTTCTTCAGGTTTGTTCTTAAGTTGAATTTGTACATAAGCTAGAACAGGCACATTTACCTATTGCCTGCAGTAGCCTCTGTTTAGAAGTGCAAGTTATATGTCCGTCAGATGTCTGTAACTGAGGGGCTGCCTATAGTGGGTATTAGTGATTTCCCCAGTAGAGTTGAGGTGTCTGTGTTTTCCACAGCTGGCCTGGAGCAGCTACCTGTTATATCCCACTGCCCCAACAGATGGTAGCCGGTGGGGTTTTATACTCAGGGCTAGGATGATTTTCTGTAGCCATGATTGTGACAGAATTTCTCTGCAGCCTAAAGTCCTTTTATGGTTTGCATCAATTTTCCTTAAGTGAAAATGATGTGTAAATTTGTCTGAAACGGTTTCACTTGTATGAAATGATTCTTCCTCTCTCCTGCCTTCAGGTACCCAAAAGATGGGGAATTTCATGATGTCGGTGACCTTAGCTCCAATGCTGTCTTTTTACTCCACCCTTCTCACCACTACCAAAGGCACCTCATTAAAATACAAGTTCAAAAATAACTTCATTCACTTCCTTAGAATTTATACATGATATTCAAAGTCCTAAGGATCTGGCTTCATCTTGCATCGTCTCCATATGTCACTCAATCCAGACTCCAACGTCTAATGCCTCTTTTCTTAAGATTACATCGCCCACATCATTTGGAATACGTGCTTTCTTGCCTTGTTGGCCCTTATTGAATTCCCACCCACTGTAAAAGACATGAAATAGTTGTGACTTTTCACCTGACTGCTGCAGCCCCTGCCATTTCAAATGATGAGGTCTCTTCCACTACCACATGGGGACAGTACAGAGGAAAATACAAAGAAATGAAACAGCGTGGAATCCTATTTTGTATTCCTTCATGCTTCCAAATGCTTGCCATTCGGTAACCTTATGGGAAAATGAACCCAACCAAATTCTGGGTTGTTTTAAATTTTAAACATAGTCAAGGAAGATGGCAGCTGTAACAGCATACCTGCGTTGAATCCTGTCCAAAAGCCAATAGGACAACTAAGAGAGGTAAACAAAAGTCTCCTAGCAGCCATATATGACAAACTCAGCGAACAAGGAACCCAAAAGGAACACCAGAAAATAAGCAAGTGGAAAAATCAAACCCAGCAAGATTTGTGTGGCTCCAGGGATGAGCAGGAAAGATGCCTTGACTGCTGTCAAGTCAGTCAGCGACCCAACAGGGAGCACACTGAAAGCTCAACGTGCACACCTGAGAGCAGGAGCCGATGCAGAGGGGGGTCTGTGCAGGCCCCAATTCATGGGCGAGTGCAGGGCAGTCGTGGTATTTCACTCAGGGTGAGAGTGGTGTGAGCGCCAAGCACTTCTGAAACTAAGCGGAGGACAAAGTTTCACACTAAGGAGAAACCTATGGGAATGGAGTAAAAAACTGATCAAGACTTGGACCTTAGTTAAAAGAGAAGATTTAGACAAATAAAGGGGAATAGAACTAGAAGATCTTAGGATGTACCAGACTGCAGAATCTTCACAGACACAGTAGAGGAGGGAGTCCAAGGTTCTACACAGCAAGGAAAACTATTCTTGCCCAGTTTTGTCTCCTAGAAGAGGAAAAAACTTGTTTAACTTAACATAAGAACAGAAAAAGATCACAGAACAATCCTGTACAACATTAAGAGTATGGAGAGATGTGGCTACAGAGCTGCTGAAATTTCTAGCCTGATATTTGAATATGTCGTAAAAGAAATTAAGACATCATCTTACCTTCAGATAAACAGAATAAATGATAATAATAAAAATTCAGAAATAAAATAATTAGAGGAAAAATTGTCAAAGCTCAAGAAGGATTTAGAAATAAAAAAAATGCTTCAGAAATCAGCATTAAACTATAAGGAACTTGAAAGTTAATAAAGCCCACAGATAATGCCTTAAGAAAAATCAATGATTGGAAAGAAACATTTTAAAAAATTAAGACACATACAAAGGATGGAAAAGAAAGTGAAAAACATAAAACACAGGCACAGAAGAACTCCTATGCATAAAATAGAAGTCGCCAAAGAAGAGAAAGCATGACAAAGTTGTAGAGAAAAAACACAAGAAATATAAATCAAAAAATATTCCCTAAGCTAAAAAGACCAGAAACCAGAAATTGAAAGGGGTTAGTGTATACTCAGGAAAACTGATCCAGAATGGTCACTATTGATTCATATTCTAGTAAAAGTATTGGACTTGAAAGGAAAAAGAACAGAGAGTCCCCTTTGAGCATCTAGTCAAAAAGACCAACTGACTTATAAGGGAAAAAACATCAGAGTTTTTGGCTTTTATGACAGAAAGCTAATTGATTAAAATATTTAAGATACTCAGGAAAAAGAGATGTGACCCAAATGGATCTTTATGATATAAAAGCCAAAGACAAATGACTATGAGCTTGCAAAAATTTAGGAAATATTGTTCCCATGAGCACTCTCCAGAAAGTCTATTAGAGAATAGGCTTCACACAACCAAAATTGTTAGGGTGGCATTTCCATAAAAAGTGGTGGAGAGCATTAAATATATATTTTCTCTGTAGTTCGAGGACTGAAGAATCCTTATAAAGAATACTGCATAGTATACAAGGGTTGTATTTTCTGACAATAAACAAAATATTAGGGAAATTTGGAGAGACTATATGAAATAGTCAAATAGGCTCTCAGAAAGGAGGATAATCTTACAGATATTAACAGGGAATAGAGTATATTATTTAAAAATAGATGGTAGAGGAAAGAGAGGGAAGGGGAAAAGCAGGGAACTGGATCAGTTCACTCCTGCTCATAATAGGTAACCAACAAAGAAAACCCCTGTGACCCCCCCCAAAAAGACTGAACTGAGAATATTACATAGTATATTAGTCCTTAGAACAAAAGCACAGTCATTTTTAAGTATCCCAATGCATATAATGCCACTTTTAAAACTCTATTCAAAAGCTATGCTGCCAATATTGCTATACATATACATATATACATATATATATATGCACAAAGCCATTTACTATAGCACTATTTGTAATGGTAAAGGCTACAAAGAACCTAAATTATTATCAATATGGAACTAGTTGAATAACTGTGGTACATTTACACAATGAAATGCTAAGCAGCTATAAAAGAAAATAAATATTAATTTTTATACTTCTATGTAATAATTATAGGATGTATTACAGAGTGGGCTGATATATTCAAATTTAGCACTTCCAGGAGTTTGTACTGGTTTGATCACAAAACCAAACACTTGATATCAGCTTCTATTAGTTTTTTTAGACAAGGACCAATTATTTTCCACCTGATATATTTTTGTATGTATGAAAAATGCTTGATTCTGGTAACTGAGCCTACTTGGCAGTGAGTTAGATGCCTAAAAAGATATTTGAACATTTCTAGATCATGAAAAATTTTCAAGCTAGTCCTTAAGAAAAATACTGATATAATGTAATTATATTTTGTCTGTGCTATTCTAGCTTTCCCTTTCTCAGTACTATCTCTACCTTTGATACAACTTGGGCAGAGGAATATCCTAAGGACACTAGTCAGATAATGTCTCACTAACCATCTTCTCATTGCATCCATACTTACTGTCAGGTATCAAAGAAGCAGCCATATGCCTTTCAATATTCATTCTTCACTTCTTACAAAATAATAACATTTATATCTGGTATGTGACAGCTCAGCTGAGTATTATATTTTTTATCCTCCCTTGAAGCTAAATGTCATCATGTGATTGAGTTTTAGCCATTAGAATATGGATGATTTGGTAGGCGTCATTTCTGAGTTGTGTATTTCAAGAGAAGAAGCCTAACTAATCCCTACAAGGTTCCTTTCCCAAGAGCCAGAATATGAATATGTTTGTAAGGAGCTAAAGCATCTATCCTGAAGAATGAAGTCCAAGTTCTGTGTTGAGGATGATAGAGCAACAAGCTTCCTACCAGCCCTAGACAACCAACCTAAACATTTACAAGAAAAAAAAATGCAACTTTGTCTTTAAACCACTATTACTTTGATCTCTTTCTTAGGGAGATCAAACGTATACCCTAATGAATACATTGGGAAATGACTTAGATTCTGGGGAGGATGACGTCAGTTTATCTGTCCACAGTTCGCATTCCTCATCATGGCCTAGACTTGTCAAATGAAGAACTGAAAGTTGAAATACCAAACAAGTTTAAAGATTAAAAGTTAAAATAATTTTATAGTTGAAAAAAATCTTTGCAGATAGAAACTGTTTATATCTACAACCATACTTGTTTCAGCCTGATGTCCTTTATCTTCTATAGTTTGCTCTTAATATTCTAAAGTGAAAGTTGAGCTAAGGAATAATTTGTAAGATAAGTCTTATTGAAGTAATTTAGTAACATCAGTTTTAATATCAATTGTATAGCAATATTGCCAGTTGGCAGAAGAGCAAAATGAAATCTGGGGTAAAACTTGCCTTAAAAATAATTGTTTAAAATGTTGAAGTTCAAAGACTTTGTGGATAACCTGAGGCCTTAGCCACATTTGGAAATTGAAAATGACATTTGTACTGTGAGGGCAAAAATGTTTGTGTAATTTTCAGTCTATGAGAAAGTAATTATTTTCTTTGGTCAGAAAAATTACACTAGGTATTTTTTCATTCCTGGTTTTTCAAGCTAATAACTTTCAGATTATTTCAGCAAGACACATAACTTTCAAGATAGCAGGCCTCAAAATATTATGATATTTTAATACTTAGTAAAGAATGAAATGCTTGAAATTCTGGGGCTCTGAGGAATGTCTATCTGAAGTATTTTAAGAATAGGAATGAATTCTGGGTAATCCATCTTGGAATCCATTTCTCAAAACAAGTTTCAAGCAAGCATGGCCAGAGACAGGCTCTCTAGGGCTGGTTCCTAATAAGCTAAATATTTAAGAAACTCTCTAGGAGATACTGTTGCACACGAAAGTCTAAGTCTACTGATTACTTTTCTAAACGTACAAAAAGCAAACATTCACAGTTATCATACTCACTCTAATAATAATAGTTACTATTTGTCACATATATTTTATGTACCAGCTTTTTTCATAAATCAAAATGATGGTTTTATTTAATCCTTATAACTTCTCTGAAGGCCTCTGGCAATTCACTATATTACAAATTTGGAGACTGAGCAGTAGAGATCCCTGGTAAATAGCAGCGTGAGACTTTAGGCCTGTGGTGATTCTTGTTACAATGTATTAAATGGGCACTTGAAGTTGCTGGGTTTTAATTTTAATGGTGATGTAGCTGGTATAGCAATCAGAGTTTATAAAAGCCACTTAAGTACTAAGTGCTTAAGTCTCTAATGCCTACATATACTGGTCTTTGGAAGAATAAACAGAAACATAAAACATGATGTTTTTTTTCAATAAGCTTACAATTGACATGGAGAATGAAAACATGTAGAGCATAGATACAAACAGCAATGTAGGACAACCCAGAGGAGGAACGTGTCATGGTACTGAACTTAAGGGGGGCCCAGGTGCACCTCTGTGAGGAGTAAGTGGGAGGACATTCAAGGTAGTTAATATTTAAGGCAGTCAGTTAAAATTTGCAATACTGCTCTAAGTCACTTATATTTAAATCATGAAGCCATTTGTCATCCAAATCTTTACGAGATCTCCAATTAGAATCATAATGTCATATACAACGGTGTATATAAATCTGCCATAAGAAATTACACTACTCTATTTGCTTGACATTTGAGCAGATCTTTGGCGGTAGGTGAGAAATCCTCTATTCTGACTCCATTTTTCATCAATAGAGCATTGGAACTTTTAAAGGTAAAGTGACTATCCAAGGTCATTCGATTTTCCCATCACAGTTTAATGAATCAATCTTAGTCCTGGTGGGCACTGGAACCAGTTTTCAACTTCTGCTCATTGCCCTTTAGCAAGAAAAACTGTAAGGGATATATGTTTTAAAAGAAAACACGTTCTTAAAGTCTTGTAGGAACACTCAGTAGAAATGTGTTATATTTTTATATCACTTTGGATTATCTATTGCTTTGTTGCTTCCACTTCAGAGTAGCATGGGATTTACAGTCATGACCAAGGAGCGAGCAGAGATGTCACATAACACAACTCCACAGCATCTTTATCCTGGAGGACTCAGTATACTTTGAAAGCATGGTTTAACTGCTTTCACTGCAGAGGACTATAAGGTAGAAGACCAGGAGGATTGTAAAGACGATGTATGTGACACTTGTAAAATGAAATAGATGTGAGGATCACCAGGATATCATTGTCATTTATTGTACTCTAAAGTGGGTTGTTCCCCTTTTAAAAGCAGCGTGTTGCACCAAAAAGATGGCCTTTTACTCAATGGTGGCATAATATTTTGAAGTCAAAGCTGTTTCTGTGTTTACCTTAAGTAATTTCTTCATTCTGTTAATTCAGAAAACTAGGCAAGTACATATTTGAGTTACTTTGGTACAGACTGAGGACTAAATGAATGAATAATAAAAATGAGTGAGTTGCAGGGTGCAGTGGCTCACACCTGCAATCTTAGTATTCTGGGAGGCTGAAGTGTGTAGATTGCTTGAGCTTAGGAGTTCTAGAGCAGCTTGAGCAAGAGTGAGACCTCTGTCTCTACTAAAAATAGAAAAAATAGCCAGGCATGGTGACAGGCACCTGTAGTCCCAGCTACTGGGGAGGCTGAGATAGCAGGATCACTGGAGCCCAGGAGTTTGAGGTTTCTGTGAATTATGATGATGCCACAATACTCTATCCAGGGCAACAGAGTGAGATGCTGTCAAATAAATAAATAAATAAATAAGAATAAGTCATAGTTCCTAAAAACAAGGAACCTACAGTCTAACAAAGGAGTCAAGAGAGATAGAAAAATCACTGTTATTCAAAGTATAACATGATAAATATTATTTTGAGTCTATGAAAGAATAGTTAAAAGATTTATAATAGACAGAACAACTTTATCAAAGAGCACTTCTTTCAGGCTGGATATCAATCAAATCCATAAAGTTGAAGTCTGGAGATCTGAATATTATCTTGTTTTCCTGCTTTTTTTACAAATGAGTTGGGTAAAGATTCAGATGACGTGACAATCAGAATTGTGACTTTTGTGAGGCTGAGAGGTATCAAGGAGAAGCTGGATAATGAATCTGGGTTCTGACGTGATATTAATAATGTGGAAGGATGAGATGCATTTAAGAATAAGACATGAAATGGACATAAATTTAAAGTTCTGTACCCGAATGCAAAAGAATCAAAGCCATTAATTTGCAAAGCCTTATCCACAATGGAGCCTTATCCACAAATACATTTTATCCATGTATTTGGAAAAAATACATGTAATAACAATAACAATGACTAGCATTTATTGAATTTAAAATATGTGCCAGACATTCTACTATATCTTTATACTTTACTTAATCTTCACAATAATCTAATACATCAGGCACTATTACTATCCTCATTTTGTAGATAGGGAAACCGAGCTTTGGATTTGTTAAGTAATTTGCCCTAGACCAACCTGGTCACTGATTCTATATTTGATGTGTGGTCTGATTTATAGGAGAGAAAAATCTCCCTTAATTTCTCAGTTCTGAGAAGTAGGAAGGCTCTCTGGGCCTCAATCATAACATAATAATAATAATGATGATAAGAAGGAGAAGTGGATTCTGAGCTTCTTATCAGAGCTTTCTAGAGTAAAATGCTAATTAATAACCTACACATGAATAACTTTATTGTGGTCATTTTATTAATTAAAAAAGTCACAAACACTTTAGAAAAGATCATTTATTAAGTACAATTCATGGGTTACATTTTTCTAGATGTGTTCGATGGATAGGAAATTTCATGTCATTAACATTTGTAATGGAAACAATCCTTGATGGAGCATACTGTAATTTTTAAGTAACCTCTATTATTACTTCTACTGAATGACCTTGACATTTTAATGAGCTTGCTTTGCATTTCTGGAGCTTCTGCTTTGTCATCCATTTGTCCTCTCCATGGAAAATAAGCCTTGTCATTTAAGTCCACTAAAATCAAAACATATTTTTATAAATCCTACTAGAAAAAAAAGATTTCTGCTTGACATCGTTTTCGTAGGACCCAGTCTATTTTAAAATACAATTTAAAATCATGTACTTGTGTTAAAAATAGCATTATTTTTTATCTCCATAAGGGCCAAACATTTCAAATGTTGCCGTCTAAGTTTCATGTGGTTATGTTTCTCCATAACAAGTCTTGCATTACCTCCTTATTGATGAGCATATTTATATGTTGGTTGTATGAACAAACAATTATTTAACCATGACCTTGGGAAAAAAAAGTTTAGAAAAATTGGTATATTTTATGTAACAGCATAAATTAGACTTAAAAATATTTAGTATCATAAAACACAATCTACTAACTTTCAATGCCCAACAAAGACCAGCTCTTACAAATAAAAGTGACACTTAATGTCCCAGTTATAGAGTCAAGAAAGCTAAATTAGTATCAGTAATCCCAGAGCTAAGACCTCAAAACTTTGCTTTCTATAGTAATGACCCTGGACCTCTCCACAGACTGCTCTCTTAGGACAGAAAGATGACGCTAATGGATAATAGGATCAATTGCCATTGGGCTTGCGTTGTCCGCTCCTCAGTCCAAGCAGAGACCGTTTGGGCCGCAGCCAAAAGCTTGAGCTATTTAAAAAAAAAAAATCCTGTGCCTGGTTTTGGTTCTCTAAAAGGATTATTTCAAAGGTAATATGGTCCTGAGAGAAAGAAAGTAGAGTTCATTACCCTGGAGGAGGAACAGAGACCAGGAGTCCTCGAATAGTGATAACCCATCTCAATCTATGCACATCCTAGGAATGTGGCAAAATTCAGAGATACCATACTGACTGAAACTCTCCATGCCAAGCACTGGTACACCACCTGGAGGAGGTCATAATACAAATGAAAAGCCACCACCCTGCAAAAATGTATATACTGGCTGGAAAAGACAGCTGATAAACCATGACAGTCATAAATAAAATGCAGTATATTCAAATGTAGTAATTGCAATTAAAATAAAGCCAAGTGATGGGGACTGACAGGTGCGGCTGACAGTTTCAAATATGATACCTGTAGAGTCGTAACAATAGACTTCTCTGAGCCTTCACCTCTTTGAAAAGTCGAGATTTCAGCAAAGACTTAATGGAGGCAAAGGACTTTGCTATGGAAACAGCCGGAAAAAGAATAATCCAGGCAGAGGAAAGAGCTAACAAAAGGAAAGGATGCTTCTGGTGTTTTTGAAAATGTAAAGGAGGAGAGTATAGCAGAGGGGAGTGAGTGTGTGTGAGAGTGGTAACATAAGGTGGGCCTTGCTGCCATCGTTAAAGACTTTGGGCTCTGTTTACCGAAAATGTCACAGGAAAGTAATTCCCAAAGTCCAAGTGGGTCCGTGGCTGTTTAAAATTTAGGAGCAAAGCTGACAGGTTAAAGTGAGAGCAAGTTTTATTTATTGTAGTTAAGAAGTATAGAAATCTCCACAGAGTAGTGGCCAGCTCTCCCTAAATAAGGGATCAGCCCCCTGGTTCCTTTACTCTCATTATTTAAGCAGCGACTTAATTATAGTCTAACTGAGGGGAGAAATATTCATGCTATTTCTTGGAAATAGGAGATATTTTCCTAGAATTAAGGCGACACCCCCTTTTGACCAAATATGTTCAATCTAGAGCTGTCATGGTGTCACGTGCATGATGACAGGGGGAGGTTTCTTGAGAAAGATTTTTTTTTTTTATTGAATGGTAACTATGTACATTAATGCACTTCTGGGGTACAGTGTGGGGTTTTCACACACAACCCGAAACACTTCCATCAAACTGGTTAACATAGCCTTCATGTCATTTTCTTAGTTATTATTTTAAAACATTCACATTCTACTCTTAGAAAGATTCACTTGTACCCTTGTAAGATAAAATTCCTTTATTAGGTATATTCCCAGATGACCAAAAATCGCATTACAACAAAGATATTTGTATCAGAATGTTTATTGCAGCCCAATTCATAACTGCCAGGTCATGGAAGACACCCTGGAGAAAGATTTTGTGGTAGAGAGGGAATAATGAAGCTGCAAGGCCAAGAAGCGAAGGATTCCACCACCATCTTTGTTCTAACTGGTTGGAAATTATCCTACTCCTGTGCTGTTTTGATCCATGTGCTCCTAGGCTTCCAGACTCAGATAAGCAATGCCTCACAGTTCCTAGGTCAAAAGAAAAGTTACTGAAGAGGTTTGAACAGAGGAGTGGTAACATGATCTAAAATTGCTGTGAATGGATCACAGTGGTTACCATGTTAAGAATAGACTGGAGGGAGAACGGGTGGGCAAGGGTCAAATCCAGGTGACCCGTGAGGAGACTAAACGAGGAAATCCCTGATTGCAGCCTGAACTATGTTTCTGACAGTGAAAGTGGAGAAAAAATAGACGCATTGTGCATTATACTGAAGGTAGAACCCATAGGAGGATTACTCTGGATATGAGATGGGAGAGAAAGGCCACAATCAAGAATTCATCATCAAATACCCAGGGCGCAGGGTTCTCAGCACTGGGGTAAATCATCCACGTTTTGTATGTAAGTAGCAGCACCTGAGAGGAATGCACTGATTTGGAAACAGTGCGTCAACAGTAACCATCATGGCTCCATTACGCCAAGTTAATTCCCTGGGTACCATGGAGGACCTGCAGATTCTTACATGACTCAAGGGAAGGGGAGGAGACGGGAATAATTTAAACTGTCTTTTCCTATAATCTGTCGAATGTAAGGTGTTGGAGTAGTAAATGCTCACACATGTGATAAAGGCAAAACTTGTGAAAATAGTCACAAACTGCACACAGCTGTGAAAAATCAGCAGCTCTTTAAGAATGCTGCTTCTTCTTTTCTGGTTACTCTCTACCTTGGTGGAGCCTAACCACTAACCCAGCTTAAAAGAGTACAGGTAGAGTTGGCCTGTGTTTATATAGCAGGTACATTTTGTGGGTGTAACTCCTTTCTTTCTCTCAACATGGTGCTTGGGAATGCATCCCTATTTTTGTTTGTAGTTATTATTTTTTCATGGTGTTTGCTGTATTTAAGGTCAGCAACATTTTTTTTTACAAAACTGCAATAGTATTTTAAAGTTTGGGGGCTTCATGTAATCTCTGGCACATATTCTTTGTGGTGATTATTATGCCAGTTGGTTGGTTAGTTTTTGTTGTTATTTTTAAAATCTTGCTCAGGAACATTCTAGAACGTCTCTTGGTACACATACATGAAATTGCTGGGTGTGCAGTGGGATCTCACTGTGGTTTCATGTGTGTCTTCTTAGTGATTAATTATGTGGAGAAACTTCTCATAGTTTTTTTGTCCATTTGAATGTATTTAAATTGAGGGGGAAATGGGTGGAGGGAGGGGGTTTGGAGGGATCACTTCTGAGGTTTATCTTATAGGGGTACAAGTGAATCTTTCTAAGAGTAGAATGTGAACATTTTAAAACAATAACTGAGAAAATGACATGAAGGCTCTGTTGACCAGTTTGATGGAAGTATTTCAGATTGCATGTGAAAACCCCACACTGTACCCCAGAAGTGCATTAATGTACATAGTTACCACTCAATAAAAAAAAAGAAATAAAATAAAAATATGATAATTATCAAATATAATTTTAAATTTGGGAAGCCATGTTTATTTGATGATGTCATTTTACTGGCATACTTAGAATAAAATCTAGTCTCTGTATCTTGGGTTGCAAAAATCAACAGGCTCTGATCTCTGATGATCTCACTGACCTAATTTCATGCCATCCTCTTCTTTGACCATAGTCTTTAGCTATTACAAACTTAAAAAAAGTTATTGAGCATGTCAGGTTCCTTCTTGCCTCAGGCCTTTGCCCTAGCTGCGTCCTCTGCACAGAATACTCTCACCTTGATCTTCCTGTAATTAGCTTCTAGTTTTCACCAGGGTGTCTGTTTAAATGCCACCTGCTCTGAGAATCCTTCTCCACTGACCCCATCTAACCAAGCTGCCAGCATCTCTTCTTCCCATCCTTCTATTACAATTCTATGCATAGCACTCATCATGACTGAAAAATTTAGGGACCATATGTGTCTTATTCATTTTAATATTTCCAGCTCCTAGGGCAGCGTCTGCACATTGAGTACATTCTCAATAAATGAATACGTGTACCAGATATGTCAGTTATGATGTCTGGCCCTTCTCCATCATTTATTAGGGAAACATCTTTACCGGTGGTCCCAGGGCATAGCCACTTGGTCTGAGATGTGACTTATCACAGAGGTGGAGTGACTTGAAAAGATGATTTTTGGCTAGTCAGATTTCCTTTAGAAATCTGAGCCAGGAAGCAAAGGAAGAACTTCCAAAAAGCAATGAAGCCTGAGTCTCAAAGATCACGAGATAGGGCTGTAGCTGAAAGAGACTGTGAAAAGGAATAGAGACTAGAAGTCAGGAGAGGAAGGCAAATGAGTGTGAGGAAGAAAGAAGCATCCCCATTTAGGGTGGCTGAGAAGCAACAGCAGGTCACTAGCATGCAGGTCTCTAAAAACCTAGTGAGTTCTTTAGCGTGACCTCAGATCTAGAGCTGAGACCCACACCATTGTGGCTCCCGGCATCAGAGTTTTGGAATTTTCCTTGGATTGAAAATAAATCACTCCTAGTTGGCAGTAGCTTAAACGAATCTTTATTCCTCTGATGCAAACAAAGCCTGAATATAATACTACAGTGGCCTATGGGTGACTTCTTATCAGATGATCAATATTTATTGATTGATCATTAAATCTATTTACCAATAAGTGTTAACTGAAAAATGCCAAGTTCAAGCTATTGGGTATGAGAAAGTGGAACATGACTTTCCCACAAAATAATAGAACACAACTGCAACACTTTGTTTTCTGCAAGTTGTTCCTCTCCTGGCTGTCAGTGGGCACCTTGCATTTCAGTAATAATCTGTAGCCCCCCGCAGTGAGCACAGCAGCCTACACCTAATCAGGGGCAATCATAAGTAAGATTATTTTGCATCATTCGGCTATAATTAGACCAGCTTTTTTTTTGGTGCTTCATTAGCATGATACTTTGCTTTCAGAACTAACAAACTCAGTCTAAATTCCTCCATCAGTAGAAACAGAGTTGTAAACTGAAATGAACACTATTGGTAACAATAGAACCTCCGAAAAGGATGCAGAAAGAAATATTTCTTGGGTTTTCCTCCATCCCCAAATTGCAAACTATGGAGCTGACAAAGGTGATATTCTGCTGCACTGTTTAATAACAACCTTCATATATTCTACTCCCGAAGGACAGCTAGCTGACAATTAGACCCTCTCAGCAGTGTCGGAGTTTTCAATACAATTATTTTAATCCCATTTTTTCCTCTTTCTATTTCAAGAAGGGAAACATTACATACATGAAATTCACATATTTCGTCATCCATCTTGGCCATTCACCTGTCATTTGTTGTTTTTTAGTGTACGAGGCATATAAATTTCTTAACTCTTAGGGCAACACAGCCAGTATGTGTAGCCATTGTTATTTCAGGATGGAAAAGTAGTCACAGTAATATGGAAAGGAGTATCTGATATTTAGTGAAATCAGAATGTAGTGAGCATTGAATAAGCACTCAAATGAAGGCACATTGTAGGTGCGAAAGAACTGCGGTTACAAAGGCATAAAGAAAGAGACCAATAACTATCATATAAACCCAGATGTCTTGAGCAGCTTGTTAAAATTCCAACTACAATTTCATCATTCTTGAGGAAGGCCCAAGGTTCTGCAGTCCTCACAATGCTGCCACACACTAAATAACAAAGACCAAGGACATGCCACCCAGAGGAAATACAATAGGAGCCACATATGTTTTTTCTTTATGACTTGTTAATTTTTTTATTTCAAATGATTACAGGGGTATAAATATTACTGGTTATAGATCACATTTGTAATGCTTGAGTCATGGGTATAAGTGTGCCCGTCACCCACTTAGTGTTCATGGACCTGTTACATAGGTTTTTGCCCATCTTCCCTCTAAACACATGTGTATTCTTCATTTAGTTCCAATTTTATAGTGAGTACAGGTGGTATGTTTTCTATTCTTTAGATACTTCCCTTGGTATAACATCCAGTTCCATCCAAATTGTTGCAGAAGACAACAATTCAGCCTTCTTCATAGCAGAGTAACATTCCATGGTGTACATACTATACCACATTTTGTTAATTCACTTATAAATCAATGGGCACTTGCATGGATTCCACATCTTTGCCATTGTGAAATGTGCTGCTGTAAATATCTGGTGTCTTTGTGATAAAATAACTTCCTTTGGGTGAATACCCAATAGTGGGATTGCTAGATCAAATTGTCTACCTACTTTAAGTTTTAGGGATATCTCCATATTATTTTCTATAGAGACTATACTAATTTGTAGTCCCATCCACAGTGTAGCAGTGGTCCTTTCTCTCTGTATCCATCCCAGCATCTATCATTTGGGGGCTTTGTAATAAAAGTATTCTAACAAGGGTAAGGTCATATCTCACTGTGGTTTTTAATTTGCATTTTCCTCATGATTACTGATATTGAGCATTTGTATATGTTCTTGTTGGCTGCTCATCTATTTTCTTTTGAAAAGCTTCTGTTCATGTCGTTTGCTACTCTTTGACGGGGTTGTTTAATTTTTTCTTGCCAATTTTCATGAGTTCTTTGTAGATTCTGGTTATGAGCCTCTTATCAGATTTATACCTTACAAATATTTTCTCCCATTCTGTAATTTGCCTCTTTGCTCTGTTAATTATTTCTTTGGTTGTGCAGAAGCCATTTAATTTAATCAGGTCCTTTTCATTTATTTTTGTTGTTGCTTGCGATTGCCATTAGGGTCTTCATAAATTCTCTGCCTCAGCTCATATCTAGAAAAGTTATTCCAGCATTTTCTACTAGAATTCTTATGGTTTTATCCCTTAACATTTAAGTCATTTATCCATCTTGAATGAATTTTTGTGAATGGATCCTGTTTTATTCTGCATGTGGCTATACAATTTTCCCAGCACAATTTATTGAATAGGAATTCTTTCCCCCAATGGATATTTTTGTCTGCTTTGTCAAAGATCACTTGGCTATATGTGGATAGTTTTTGTATCCCAGTTTTCTATTCTATTCCATTTGTCTGCGTCTCTATTTTCGTGCCAATATCATGCTGTTTTGGTGACTATAGCTTTGTAGTATAGTTTGAAGTCTAGTAAATGTGATGCATCCAGATTTTTTTTTTTTTTTTTGGTTTCAAAAAAAGCATAGAATTATTTTTTGTACATCTGTGAAAGAATTATGTCAATATTTTGATGGGGATTGAATTGAACCTGTAGATTATTTTACCTAATAAGAACATCTTAACAATGTTGATTCCAACAATGAGCATAATATGTTTTTCCATTTATATCCTCTGGAATTTCTTTTCTTAGTGTTTCATAGTTTTGAAACTATCATTGTACAGATATTTCACCTCCTTGAATAAGTATATCCCTAGGTATTTTATTTACTTTGTACCTATTGTGAAAGGTATTGAGTCTTTAATCTGACTCTCAGCTTGATTGTTATTAGTATGTTATTAGTACATATCTGGGAATGCTACAGACTTTGTACACTTATTTTGTCATCATTAAGTTTCAGTAGCCACATTAAGAAGTGAAAAGAAACACAAGAGGTTAATTTTAATAACATATTTTATTTAACATTATATATCTAAAGTAATATTATATTATTTATTGTTGGAGATTCATTGAGGGTACAAAATGTGTCACACTCTGAGGCACATTCAAAAAAAAAAAAAAAACTGTGAAATTCCACCAGCATTTTACTGTTACCCTGTTCCTGGACAGACTGGCTAACTTGTAGGAAGACAGCACTGTATTCTTTTGCTTTATTCTCCCCCATTTTTAAGAACCATTTATTTTACTTTTAAAATATTATTTTAACATGGAAACAATATGCAAGATATTCATAAAATATTTTCCTTTTTTATACTATGTCTTTGAAATCTCACATGCATACAGCTCATCTCAATTTGGACAAGCCATATTTCAAGTGCTCAATATCTTCATATGCCTGGTGTCTTTCATATTGGTGGTAGAAGTCTACAGGATAATTCTTACTTTGAAACCTAGGGACACTAATGAACCTAAATGAAGGTACAGTTAGTAGCTACTTATCCAACCGAGTTTTGTAAATTATAATAGTATGCTTTTGGCTTATTGAATTTTATTTGAAACCAAATATTCATATTTAACCATGAAAAGTTATTTAGTGGGTATGAGAGGTAAGTTTAATCAATCATTAGTATTCTTGACACCCTACAATTGGGGGAATTAAGTTTTCAGATTGCTTAATCTAGAAAAGCAAAGAGAAAGACCACATCAGATGTATTTTAATTCGGAATAGTAGAAATGTGGATAAAAGAAGAAATGGTTTTAAAAATAGGTCACTTGAGAAAAGTGAAATGACATGAAATTCCACAGTATGGCTCTTTGGACAATGAGGTTGGAAAGAATGGAGGGTGTTTCCCAGAGTAGTGAAAAGAAAACTAGCATAGTGGCTATTAAATGAAGGTGAGGGTTATGTAATTTTGAAATCAAAGAAACTACGTGGTATAGCATATCATTGTTTAAATGTAAAGTAATGCCTTCAAAGCCAGAGTGGGAGTCACTGGTGTCTAAGAAGCATCAGATAAGTCTACCTTTAATTCTTTGACACATCTCCATACTGTGACACAAACACCACATTGCACTCACTATTAAATTGGAACTAACCAATGAGCACACACATGCATAGAGGGAAGTAAAACTCAGTAAAATCGAATAAGAGGGAGTAGGGAGGAGGACAATGGGCAAAAGACTACCAAATGGTTGCAATGAACACTAACTAGATGATGGGCACACTTACTACCCTGACTGAGGCATTACAAAAAATGATCTATGTAAACAAAAGCATTTGTTTCTCCCCTCAAAATACTTTGAAATAAACTTTTAAAAATAACCATTTCATGATTAAAATAAAAAAAGAATGACCTGAGGGACTTTTTCGTGCCTATTGATATTCTAATTTCTCCCCTCTCCATAACACACTTAGATTATAGAATTTAGTGATGACTCACTCTGTAATTGTCATGTCTTCTATCTCTAGAGTCAAAGGCACTGTTTTAATATATTGTTGATGGGGTTTTTATTTGCAGTCCCCTATTTGGGGAGAAATAGATACAGATACTAAAATTACATCTCTGTTTTCCATTCATTATTCAATCATTCATTTTTATGTTTTTAACCTGTGTATAAGGAGTAAATAAGTTAGTCTCCACCATTTTGAGAAATCTCTTTACCAAACCTTTGAGGTTACATATCATTCAAATATCTTGTTCTGTTAACTTCCCTCTATCTTCTACCCAAGAAATTTGGGTACATTATTTTACATACTAGCTAAGTGTCTCCCTCTAGCATGAGAAGGTTCAAATGTCTGTGTTCAGTATCATAAAACCTTATTAATTTCAACTTTACAAATTCCATGTGTGTCTAAAGTCAGACTTAGTCAGAACTACCATTTACTCTCATGTTACTATGCACTCTTTTCAAATAAACTCAGATTTAATCTACAGGTTTAATCACACAATTTTAATCTATTTAAGTATCTTGATCTCACCAAATGTTATATAATATACTCATTAATAAATAATTCTCTTCCATACATTAAAGTCAGCTTAGAAGCAACTCTATTTTTCAGCATTCATTGTATGCATATATAACTCTGGGTCAAGAAATGGAACTTTAATTTAAAACACACCCATACTTTCGTATGAAAGATAAAACTAAACTATAGCCCAGGATGAAGAAGGGAAGAAGGCGGGAGGGGAGGGACAAGGTTGGATGGAGGGAGAGTAATCAGTGGGACCACCCCTGTGGTACATATTGCAAGGGTACATGTGAAATCTATTTAGTGTAGAATATAAATGTCTTAACACAATAATTAAATAAGTGAGGTGAAGGCTGTGTTAACCAGTTTGATTGAAGCATTCCAAATTGTATATAAAATCAGTACATTGTACCCCATAAATGCATTAATGTATACAGTTATGATTTAATTTTTAAAGAGTGATACTCTATTCATTTAGGCTGGTCTCTTTTCCAGTTGTGTTATTTGAAGAGTTTAATCTTCTCTGAATTTTTTTTTTGTCCCATGCAACATGGATTAGAAAGAAATTGTAAAGTTTGAAAGACATGTGTGGTCAGTGGTCTATTAAAACTCACATACAAGGAAGGTATAGGAGTTCATTTCTTACACCAACTGCCGTAAGCCTGGAGTTGATGGTGTTGTGTATTGTACCTGAGGTTTATTGACTTTTTCTTTTCTTTCAGCTGCAATGTTCTATAGAAAACAATAAACTAAATAAACTGTGTGTTTAGGGCTTTAGTGTCTGTACTAACCAAGCCCTTGTTCTCGAATTGAAAGCTTACGCCTTAAAAACTACATCAACGGGTAAGTGCACACACAGAAGTAAATTTCAATGAAAATGAAACTGGGAGAGGGGGGAGGAGGGGACGGGCAAATCCACATCTACAGGTAAGGTGCAGGCTGTGGGTGGGGATGTGCTTATAACCTTGACTCAGTTTGGGCAACAAACAGAGAATATAAACGAAACACATGTACCCCCTAATATGCTGAAATTTAAAACAAAAACTAGGTAATTATCTAGTCAGTAATTATCTTACTTATTTTCTTGCTTTTGCTCATAGGCAGTCTAGAAGCTTCACTTCTGATTTCTTTTGGAAACCACCCAAGTAGACATTTTTAAATGTTCTTTTATTGGTGTCATCCATTTTTGACTATGGTGTTTTCATCCAGTATAATGGGTCAGTATTATAATTGCTTCTCTGTTTATGTGTCCAGGTCATAAGGTTGATAACAATCACTTTTCATGAAGGGATCTGCTGCTTGGTCACAGGAACAGAGCTCCAGGGTTGCACAGCAGTTGCCTGGATGTGTTGCTTCCTTCCCATTTGCCGCGGCTTAATGGCTTGTGTTTTAGAAGTTCATTGCCCTCTCACCTAAGGTACACATTATTAAATGATCTCATTTTAATTACCTTGTTCTCATTTTCATCACATTGCAGGAATCTCTCTTCATGCTTAATTTGTTAGCTACTTTAATGGGGGAGGAGGTATGTCCTGGTCTTTCTGTTTCTCAACATCAGAATTGGATGGGTCATGGCAGAGTTGTTAATAAAGGGGGTAAGTTACATGGTTGTGGGCTTGAGAGTGTCCAAAGAATGCAGCCAAAAATTCCAGACTTCGAGATTTATTTTTGAGATAGAATTGTCTAATCATAAATTAAAGCTGTTTTCAATACAAGCAGAGATGTGACAAGTTAAGTTCGCAAAGAGCTTATTTGTATTTTTCTAGTTGATATTTGTCCAAAACTATCACTATATTAATCTCTTACCTAATAGGTATAATTTTGATGTAGTTATTTTTGACAAACGACAAAAAGACAAATTGATGTATTTTTATAAATTTTCACCATTCTCTCATATACACATTTGTTATTGTTATTTCCCTGTAGTCTGTCATTTTGTTTTTATTTCACTACATTATCTTGTTTTTGCAGGATAGTTTTCTGCTAAAGAAAACCAGATAAAAATCAAAATTAGTGGGCTGAGCTCACTCACGCCTATAATCCTAACACTCCAGGAGGCTGAGTCAGGAGGATTGCTTAAGCTCAGGAATTAAGACTAGCCTGAGCAACAGCGAGATCCTGTCTCTACTAAAAATAGTAGTTCAGCCTGTAGTACCAGCTACTCAGGAGGGTGAGACAGGAAGATCATTTGAGCCCAACAGTTTGAGGCTGCTGTGAGCTAGGCTGACGTCATGGTACTCCACCCAGGGCGATTGAGTGAGACTCTGTCTCAAAAAAAAAAAAAAAAAAAATTCAAAATTAGTGCATATTTTGATGTGTTATAACATAACCATTATAGATAAGTTTCTGCAAACATTATTTCTGGAGAAAGGTAAAAAACAAATTCTGTGACTCTGACAGTCACCATGGGAGACTGGTGGTCTTGTTGCTTTGATCTGTGTGACAGTGCATACTATTTCCTTAATCCTGTGAGCCTCACCTTTCTTTTCTGTGAACTGGACATAAGCCCTTTTTGACACAACTGTCCTTCTCTGCTTGAAAATCTGAGTCTGACACAAGGATGGCACCTAAGACTTATTAGGGAACATCACCTCCCAACTAGGGCTCCCAGCCACCCTAGATCCATGCAAATTCCCTGACTCCCTTCTCATTGAAAAAGTCATGGTCACTTTATTAAAGTTGACCATGGTCCTTTCTTATTTTCATAAAACTCAATCTTTCCCTTGAATAGATTTGGTCCCCAGGATGGGTTCCAGGGTTTCTAGAGCATATCATACTCACACATTTTATGTCTTTTCAATCGGTTTCCTTATCTGCGTTGTAAGATCTTTAAAATTCCAACAATTCCAATTTTAATTCCCATTGTGCAATTTTAGTTTCTTTACTCTGAAATCCTCAGCTCTTTATATATAAGGACTGCACGTAGAGGGGGCACTTGGAAAATGCGAATTAAAATGAATAAATTCTTTTGATAATGATTATTACCATCTCTCCAGTGAAGGGAAGTTAAACCATGTTCTGCTTTGTAAATATCCAGCAATAGTTAATTGATAAGAGACTATAATGTTTTTATATGCATTGCGTGTATATGTGTATCTCTACGTACTTTGTAAGTTCATTGAAATAAGAAAGAACTCATATTATTTTTTCTGTGAAAACAAAGTATAGTTCTTTGATTGAATGTTAAAATTATGCTCATCTTTCTGTGAACTATCCCTGTTTAAATGCTGTCTGGAGGCAGCATTTAAAGCTAGGAGAGGAACCTCAGATATGCTTTCAAAGATTAACTTCCAACTCAATGATCCATTGTGAGGTCTTATTGCTCAACATAATAATAGACTCCACTTTATTGGGTCATTTGTTAAAATCATACTCCTTAATTTGGTGCAATGCCATTTGTAGTTATTACTCAGCCTCAGCCAGGCCTTCTGCAGGTTCATCATTTCTCTTATTCACCCCCACTTAACTCCATAGCTTATTCTTTTCAACAGATAATCTGAACGCTTTCCACTCATTTCAAATTCATAACTGCAGTGCGGAGCACTCAAGCTCAGCTCTTTCTGCCTCTGACTTCAGTGACACCATCAAAGACAGGGAATGTGGCTTCCTGCCATTCAGACTCCTCTCTGCCTTCCCGTATCATCCTTCCTGCTCACTGTCTCCATCTCCTGCTTCGCTTTCTCCCCCTCATCAAGGTATCATTCTATCTTTCTTCTTCCCTGACAACTTCCTACAAAACACTCAATTTCACTATAATTCCCTGACTCCCTTCTCATTGAAAAAGCCATGGTCACTTTATTAAAGTTGACCATTGTCCTTTCTTATTTTCATAAAACTCAATCTTTCCATTGAATAGCTTTGGTCCTCAGGATGGTTTAGAGGCCATTAGGCTCTCTCCCCCTCATGATTTATGGTATCACCCTCCATACCTGCTCAATTTTTATCCAACACAATACAATCTACATGAAAATGGTGTGGTGTTCTTCCTCTGAAAACACAGCATGGAGACGGACGTGTCTACTCACATCCCTTTTGATGCCTAAGCATCCGGGGCACGGATTTCTATTAGTGCTGCAGAATTTGACACAGATGGTTACCTACCTCTGCAAAACCTTCCTTGCTGCCAGAAGGGAAACTCTTCTCTTTCCTTTCCCATGCTCTCTCCTCCTAGAGCTCCCTTTGTTTCTGCTGATCCCCATATTTAGGCATTCTCTAAGGATCTAGCCTGAGGTCTTTGCTCTCCTAGGGGAACTTCATTTTCTTTCCTTTGGCTCCAGTGATCACCTTTCTCCTAACCTCTCCTATGTTGTCAACTCCAAATTGAGTCTCACTTCGCATCGACCCCTAAAATCACAGGAGATTATGTGACTAAAGGGTTTTTTAAAAACTCACTGATGATTTTTATGGATATCTATCTATCTCTTTCATCTATTGACAAAGGAAAATGTAGCACGTTTTATGCAGCAATGCTTTCCATACATTTAATCTGGTTCACCTTCACCTTCAGAAGTATCGAGTTTGCCTCCAAACATTCTGAAAATCTTTTGCAAACATCTGAATTCTTTTTTTCTTCAAGGATCCCTCACATAAAAGAAAGAGAGCCACTTAAACTTTGCAGGCTAGTTGTACAATTGATGTTTTATTTAACTCAGAACAAGGTAAACATTGCCTCTCTTGCACCTCTACCACATTAATTAGCATTGAACAGAAGCAGAAGTTTGAACACCTTAAGGAAAGGAATCATTCTTTTAATAACTACACAAAGTAGTCCTTCATCTCAGTATAGACATGAAATTTCACAATGATAAACTTTCTTTGGAATTTCTGGTTAATTGCTTTGTGGGAAAAATTAATCAGTTCTAATTTATGCTTTATACACAGAGAAGCAAGCTCATTGCTCATATCTGGGTGAAGAGAGTACATCATAATAACACCCATGACTACTACTATTGAGATTTTTTTTAAGTGCTATAAGCAAACACTATCCTGAGAGACTGCTTACTTAATCCTCATAATAGGGTGAAGAATTAGACAGTATCATCTTCCCCGTTTCATAAAGAAGGAAACTACCATGTTTCAAGGATCACCTACAACTTACTGAAAGTCGCACAGCTAGTAAGTGGCAAAGCTGGGATTTGAACTCATATCTGTGTATTATTAGACTCTCATAGCAAAAGATATGGTCTTATCTTGTGTGGTATGAAGAACACAGAATTATTGTGTCTGAGCAGGCTCTCCTTTCAGCTCGCCCATCATTTAGCAATGTTGCTGGCAGCACTTCACATAACCTCAAAGCCCTTAATGTGAACACACACACGTGCACACACACAGAGACCATGAACTAATATCTCTTATACTTCAGATCATTTTCAGCATTTTATTATTTCTCAACGTTCATTCTTTGGATCGACAGAGTAATAGAGTAGAACTTTAGTTCATTTAACTGCCAGTGTCAATACATGGCTGTTTTGTAAAGAAAAGCTGATTCTAATCTCGCAGTGAGCAGTGGACATATTTACATGGCCGTTATTTATCTTCAAACATTTGAGAATATACCATGCCCCAGGCATTGCGATAAGCCTTGGATATACAATGGTGAGAAAATATTTATGATCTTGAACATGGAGATTCACCTTCTGCTCTATCTGAAAAAGTTAAATCACAGGACTCTGTAATTTTTTGTCTAGTAGTATCCTAACCATTGGCTGCAACCATTTCCTAAATTATGTGCTAAGGGTTTTTCTTAAGTTTCAGCATTGGGTTTCTGGCCATATAAATAAGCTAGCAAAACCTGGTCTGTGACACTAGAATCTTGCTTGGGTCATGTCCTCTTGAAAGTCACTTTGGCATATCATTTTCCTTATTTAATAGGGAAGAATGCTTTTCCTCTTCCCTGTCTGACTATCTCTATTTAGTGATAATTTTGGTGTCCTTGGGCAGCTTTATAATGATGTATTCCATACACAAATGACTGAAAGTTAGTAAAAGTTTGAAAATTTGACACATGGTAAATGCAGTTCTACCAAACATATTGAAGCATTTGGAAGAGAAGTAGCTTTGCAATTTTTATTTCTCTTTTCCCCCAAAAATGCTTATGTTAAAAAATTATCTATAATGTATATGAAAATTACCTAAGTTCTCTGGATGTAATGTTTTTACTCATTTTCATTACAGATAGAGGAAAGAAGCATGAACTATTTGCTCTGTAAGGAAAATAATGCAAACACCAAAATTATTGTATCATAAACTATAAAATTATTATACTTAGACTAAACTAACATTGGCAGCAACATGGAATAACTTTTACTAAGTTTATTTTTTTGTTGTTGTTCTCAGGTTGTAAGTCATATTTAAAGCATCATAAATTTCTAGGTTTTTTTTTTTTATTAAATCATAGCTGTGTACATTAATGTAATCATGGGGTACAATGTGTTGGTTTTATATCCCATTTGAAATAGCTTCATGAAACTGAAATTTTGCCACATTTTCTTATTCTGTTAAGACATTTATACTCCACACTTAGTAAATTTAACATGTACCCTTGTGAAATGCACCGTAAGTGTGGTCTCACCAATTACCCTCCCTCCACCCATCCTTCCCCCTCCTCCCCTCCCTCTCCTCTCTCCTCTTTCCCCTTCTTCTCAGGCTATAGTTGGGTTATAGCTTTCAAATGAAAGCTATAAATTCGTTTCATAGTAGGGCTGAGTACATTGGATACTACTTCCATTCTTGAGATATTTTGCTAAGAAGAATATGTTCCAGCTCCATCCATGTAAACATGAAAGAGGGAAAGTCTCCATCTTTCTTTAGGGCTGCATAATATTCCATGGTGTACATATACCACAATTTATTGATCCATTCATGGGTTGATGGCACTTGGGCTTCTTCCATGACTTAGTAATTATGAATTGGGCTGCAATAAACATTCTGGCGCAAATATCTTTGTTATAAAGTGATTTTTGGTCTTCTGGATATATACCTAGTAGAGGAATTGAAGGATCAAATGGTGGGTTACTAAGTTTATTTTTTAAACCATTTAGAAACCCCAAAAATATGAATGTTATGGTCCCCAGCATTTTTGGCACCAGGAATAGTTTCATGGAAGACCATTTTTCCATGGGCTGAGGGAGGGATGGTTTCAGGATGATTCAAGGGCATTGCTCTCATTATGCACTTTATTTCTATTATTATTAATTGTTACATTACATTATTACATTACCTACATTTTTATTACATTCCCATAAGGAACAAGCAACCTGGATCCCTCCCATGCGTGGTTTCCTATGAGAACCTAATGCTGTCACTGATCTGACAGGAGGCAGAGCTGAGGAGGTGATGTGAACAATGGAGAACAGCTACAAATACAGATGAAGTTCACTGGCTTGCCCATTACCCACCTCCTGCTGGGTGAGTGATAAGAGCAGTACTGGTCCACGGCCTACAGGCTCAGGACTACAGAAATAATGAGATAAGTAACTTCAAAAGGGTATTGCAGGACTGCTCTTATCCCTTGGGGAAATAGAGAAAAAAGGGAAAAAGGAGAAATCAGTTGTGTGTAAAAAGTTTCAGAGACGTTCTATGGTTCTTTTACCTTTGCCACCATTATGACAACACATCTTTACAATTAAGGCAACATAGGGAAGATCCAGAATGAACATGTAACATAAATGAGGGGGAATCCAATGTTGTAAAGCATGGAAATTTGGGGGTAGTTTTTACTCTCATATAACTTAATACACGGCAAATGATAAAAACAGTAATAAGATGAAATCATCCCAAATTTACAAAGTTTTTCTACACATAATGATGTGTGGGCTCGGCAAGAAGGAATCCTGAAGAGCCCTGTCATTGCGGTTGTCACCACGCACTGCACTGAGCCCTCTGCCATCTGTGAAGCCCGGAGCTGAGTGCAAGATGGTGGACTGCCTGAGACTGGGGCCTGAGTCAGAATGGAGAGAGAGAGAGAGAGGAGTCTCCTACCCCCAGGAGATCTGTGAGCTCTGCACTTATCTCTGCAGGGCCAAGTCCTATTGAAGACAGTCATGGCACAACAGAGATGAGGTGTCTTTCAAGGGACAGAAAGTCTTTTTTTGTTGGGTGGCATCTCTAGTCTCAGTTCTGAATCTTCTGTCTTTAACTACAAACAACATTTAATCACACATGCATACATGTGTGATGATTTATTGGTCAGCCAGAAACTTGTCAGAGCTTACACAAAAAAGGTGGTACATTAATTTACTCAGGCTGCCCTAGCAAAATACCACAAGCTGAGTGTCTTAGCCACAAAGATTTATTTTCTTACAGATTTGGAGGCTAGAAGTCCAAGATCACAGTGCCATCAAGGTGGGATTGTTGGCAGGGCCCTCCTCCTGGCTTACAGAGGTCATCTTCTCACTGTGTCCTCACTTACATGGTGTGTGTGTGCTGGGGGAGGGCCAGATGTCTTCCTAAAAGGACAGCAATCCTATCAGATTAGTGCCCCACCCTTATGACCTCATCTTACCTTAAATATCTCCTTAAAAGCCCTATCTCCATATATGGTTACATGGGTGTTTAGGGCTTCACCACACATACTGAAGAGCTGGCGTGAACATACGATTCAGTCTATAACAGTTGGAACTGCCGTCCTCGCTTTCTTTACTTGCTCGGATTCCCTCTTCACTTTGGCAATGACTATGGCTGCCGCCCTCAGCTCTGCCCTCTGCTAAGCCAGACAGTAAAATGTTGAATTTGCTATAAAAGCTTCAGCATCTCCATGTCATGTCAGTGGAGTGCAATTCACACTTAAGCAAAAGCAGCAAAGGCAGGAAAATAACTCCATACCCGATTTTGACTCTCTTTAAAATATTCCTCCCTATTTTTACTCTCCAAAACTGTTGGCATTGTTATACCAGACTTGATAGTTTGTATTGATACTGATTAGTATGTCATCATTTTTTTTATTACACCACTTTTTTATTTCTCCACTTTAGGGGTTCTCAATCAAGAGTAAGTTTGTCACCCACATGGCAATTCTGAAGTCATTTTGTTGTAATGGCCGGGTAGGGAGGGGATACTGGCATATCACGGCCAGGGATGCTACTAAATATTTCACATTGCCCAGAGCATCCCAACCTCACCCCTGGCAATTACTGCTTAAAACAACTAAAGATGATCAAATAAATGAAAATACATACTGTGTTCAGTTTTGAAGACACAACATTGTTAACTTTTCCCAAATTGATCTGCAGATTCAATAGAATTCAAAATCATAGCAGTCTTTCTTGAAAAAAACATGACAAGCTGATTTAAAAATTTACATGGAAATGAAAGGATCAAGAAAAAGAAAACAACATTGTAAAATAAGGACAAAGTTGGAGGAATTAAGTTATCTGATTTCAAGACCTACTATAATACTATCGTGTGATATTGCCAGAAATAAAGGCAAATAGATTAGTGGGAACACATAGGAAGTCCAGAAATAAAACCAGGTCTGCATAACCAATTAATTTTGACAATGAGATAAGAATTCAATAGAGAAAGATATTCATAACATATAATATTAGAACAACCAGATATGGAAATAATAAACATCATCTCCTGCTTCATTCCATATGTAAAAATAATTATTGGTGAATCATAAAACTCCTAACAGAAATATAGCTTTACCAAACATTGCCAAATTATTAAACAATATCATTTTACTAATTTACATTCTCACCAAAGATATGACATTCTATTTCCCTGTATTCTTGAAAACATCAATTTTTTAATAGTTATTATTTCTGTCACTTGTTTTTATTAAATCATAGCTGTGTACATTAATGTAATCATGGGGTACAATGTATACAATCTGAAATATTTTCATCAAACTGGTCAACATATGCTTCCCAGCACCCTCTTCGTTATTGTGTTAAGACATTTATATTCTACATTTAGTTAATTTCACACATACCCTTGTGAGATGCACCACAGGTGTGGTCCCACCAGTTACCCTCCCTCTCCCCTTTACCCTTCTTCTTGGGTTATAATTGGGTTATAGCTTTCATCTGAAAGCTATAAATTCATTTTATAGTAGGGCTGAGTACATTGGATACTTTTTTGTCCATTCTTGAGATACTTTGCTAAGAAGAATATGTTCCAGCTCCATCCATGTAAACATAAAAGAGGTAAAGTCTCCATCTTTCTTTAAGGCTGCATAATATTCCATGGTGTACATATACCACAATTTATTAATCCATTCGTGGGTCGATCAGCACTTGGGCTTCTTCCATGACTTAGAAATTATGAATTGGGCTGCAATAAACATTCTGGTACAAATATCTTTTTTATAATGTGATTTTTGGGAAAAAAAGAGCACTTCTACACTGCTGGTGGGAATGCAAACTAATACGTTCCTTTTGGAAACATGTTTGGAGAACACTTAGGGATCTAAAAATAGACCTGCCATTAGATCCTACAATTCCTCTACTAGGTATATATCCAGAAGACCAAAAATCACATTATAACAAAGATATTTGTGCCAGAATGTTTATTGCAGCCCAATTCATAATTGCTAAGTCTGTCATTTATTTTTAAAAAGAAAACCTTCAGTGCCAAAAATACATAGACCTACATTGACTTTCTCAGCTAAATGACCACTGGAAAAAGAGAATTATTAAAATACTTCAAAGATTATTAGACAAAAAGTCTAGACTGATATTAATATGCAGAAACCTAAAGCATCTTTATGTATCCCCTCTTAGAGTACAAGCTAACAGGGTCCATTTTAGGTAATAAATAGCAGGTGTAAATCTTTATGTCTTTGGATTTGGCAATGAATTCTTAAGTACTATGTATTACACCAGCAACAACAACCAGTATCTAGATGATACAAAGAACTCTCACACTCAACAATAGTCTCATTCTTGCTCAGGTTGATCTCAAACTTGTGAGCTCAAGCAATCTACCTGCCTCGGCCTCCCAGAGTGCTAGGATCCCAGGCATGATCCACTGCACCAAGCCTGGAACTTTCTATATACAAGATCATGTCATCTGTAAATATAATCCTGTTTCTTCCCAATTTGTATGACTTTTTCTTTCTTTTTTTCACCATCAGCCTAGCTAGAACTTTTAGTACACTATACTACAATAGAAGTGGTGAGAATACACATTCTTATCTTGTTTCTGCTCTTAGGAAAAAATACTCTTTCTGGTCTTATATATGATGTAATCCTATTACATGTCTGCTAGTAATTTGTTGAGGATTTTTGCAAATGTATTCACCAGGTCAGTAGTTTTCTTTTCTTGTGATGTCTTTTTTCTTGTTTTAATATTAGGGTAATACTTAATAGGTTTTAAAATATTTTTCTTCTATTTTTTGAAATAATTTGTGAAAAATTATCATCTTTTTTTAATTTGGTAGAATTTAAATTCACCAATGTAATAATCTGGACCTCGTCTGAGATAGATTTTAAATTCATAATACTTCTTGTATATCTACTTGTATTTCCTACATGTTTGGAGTCAGCTTTTTACTTTGTATTTTTCTAGGAATGTGCCCACCTTATCTAAATTATCTAATTCATTGGCTTATAGATTTTCATTTTATTCCTTGTACTCTTTTTTCTTTGGGCTAATTTGGTTGTAATGTCCCATCTTCCATTCCTGATTTTATGAATCTAAATATTCTTTCTTTTTAAATTTTTCTTGTTCACAACTATCTAATACTGTGTCAATTCTGTTGAGTTCTCAAAAAACAAACTTTTGGTTCCATTGAATTTTCTCTATTCTCTTTCTATTCTATATTTTATTCATTTTACTAATAAAAATTAATCTTTATTATTCCCTTCCTTTTGCTTGCTTTTTACTTAGTTTACTCTTCTTTTTTATTATTTTAAAGTGAAATACTCTATTACTAGCATAACAAAGTTCTTTCTAAATACAGACATTTACAGAGATAAATTTTTGTCTAAACACTGATTTAGTTGTATCCCATAAATGATGGTACAGTATATCTTAATTTTTAGTCATCACACAGTATTTTCTAATTCCTTTTTTCTTTTTTTTTTTCTCATTGGTTATGTAGAAATATATTATTTAATTTCTTTATATTTTTAAATTTCCAATTTTTTCTGTTACTGATTTCAAATTTTATTCAATTGAGGTTGAAGAATAATCTGTTTAATTTCAATCATTTTAAATTTATTAAGGCTTGTTTTATGGCTTATTACCAAAATCTCTTTTGTTATTTAGAGACCCGTTAGTCTTCAATTTCATGACACTCAATGTTTTAAAGATTATTTTCTTTGGAGAATGCTTATGAGCACTCTGGTCTTATGCTGCTCTTGCCCTGGGTGAAATCTTTGAGCCCACATTCTGGAGCTGGAGGCAGAGACAATGGCCTAAATTTTAATGTGGAGCTACATGCTACATTAAATCATTAATTATCAGGATACCATGTGGGGGAGGTAGTCTCTGCTTTCTGATCTTGCCTCTCCTAATATGGATCTCTAATTTATAGGCAAGCTGGAAAGAGGGGGTGGATGAGGGCAAAGGCAACTGGGGTACCAGTATTCTCAGCCTGATATACTTGGGGTAGAGCCATTATTCTGGGAGTGGGTGCTCAGTAGAGAAAGCAAAACCAGAACACAGAGGTAGTACATAGAGGTCCCTCCCAGAGAGATGCAATAACTTAGGACTGGATGATGTGGGAATAAATATGTCCTTGGTCACACCCATTCAGAGTGGGACACTTGTCACATTGAGCTGTGGGAGGATGGAGGGAGGTAAATGTTTGGCTCAAGAGCCACTGACTCCTGCCATTTTTTTTTTAAATCAAGGTTTAGTAGATTTCCTGGAATAACATTTTTCTCGCTGTTGTATGTCCTTAGGATTATTTCCAGAGACTTTTAGTAGCTAGGGCTTTTTAAATTATAATCTTCATGAGTGATGGTTGTTTCTTTGAGACACAGGTCTACAGAGTGTCTCATGCCACTACTTTTGCTCTGAGATCAGCTGTGTTCAGAATAGTATGACGATAGAGAAGCAGACTCAAGCAACTATTTTAGGAATAGATCTCTCACTATATGTTGAAATCAATATCATTGTTGTCACTAATTTTACTGTCCATAGTCATTTAGGTCACCTCTTTTCTCCTATGTTTTATAGAGGAAAAGTTTATTTCTGCCTTACGAATTCTCTTTATTTTTATCTTAGTGCAAGTCTTCAAGTGATAAATATTCTCAATTTTTATTTGTCTTAAAATACTGGCATTTCATTGTTAAGTTTGCAGGATGTTTTTAACTAAGTAGCACAACACTATTGGCGTTTTTTTCAGTGCTTTGATAGATCTTCCGGATTTCACTGTTTTTGTTGAGACACCAGCTGCTGGTCTACTCTTACAACTTTGAAAATAACATGTCTTTCTCTCTAGTTTCCTTTAGGTAATCTTTCGTTTGTTATGTTGTAATATTTTTGAGTGTTCACTGTGATTTTCTTTACATACTTTGTTTTTGTACAGATGTAATAAGAGTTGCCCTTCACCCAGATAGTGTGCACAATACCCGATAAGTGTGAATTTACCCATTCCCACCTCCCCGCAGCTTGATTTTTCATTGAGATTTACTTCCATATGTACACTTAGATGTTGATTGACTGGTTCCCATCTAGCACAACAAATTGTTTGTTTCAAATTTGTGTCTTTTCTCTGGATATATAGGTTTTCAAATTTATGTTTGTTTCTCCATTCTCGTGATGTCTCACTTTCTTTCTTTTCTCTGGGTATATAGGTTTTCATGAATCTTTAACTTGATGTCATCAGGGTTGGGAAATTATTTCTTCACATACTGCTTATGTTTCCATCTCCACTACTTTTTCTTTTGGAATTCAAGTTCTAATTTTTAGCCTTTAACTATATCTCCTATATCCTTGTTTTCTTTTGTATATATTTCCATTCTGCTTTTCTCTTCTGTTCTTGAGATTTTCTTTTAACCAGCTTTTCTCTTTTCTTATTTTCCCTTTATCTCTATCTAAACTATTGCAAAAGCCCCTCTCTCTTTAACCTATTGGGATCTACGTTATTGTATCTTCTAGACCTAGAGTTTCATGTTAGTTTGTTTTTTATGATTTTCAGTTCTCTTGCAAGTTCACAACTTGTCTGTTGTTTCTTTTGAAGTACATGTGTGATAATTCCATAATCTGACTTCCTTAACTTTTTAATTCTATAGCTGTTATTTATCATAGTTCTGGCTTACTATTGTTCCCTTTTTGTTTCTGATATGGCTACTGCATGTGTAAAATTATAAAAACCAATTGAAGCTTAGGAGAATGTCATTTTCATGTAGCAAAGGTTTGCCTTTGCTTCTGGCAGGCAGTCTAAGCCACTAGCAGTTATAGATCATTTTAATCATTTATTAGAGTTTATATTATTTGAAGCTGGGCTTCAGTAGATTTCACAGCTAATCTTTTTCTGATTTATGATTACAAATAAGATAGGTTTCTTCACAGTCTCAATCCATAGTCTTCACTTTTATCCTATAAAATTCTTCACTAAAATCCCCTATCTCTGGCAGACTCTGAAGAATAATCTTCATTCTCCAGGCTCCGGAAGGCTTTTAAATGTCTGCTCAACTGCTCAAGCTCCCAAATACTTCTTCTGGTTTAGCAGATTCTTCTTGCAGAAAAACCCAAATATGAGGCTCACTTACCTGGGCTTTCCTCTCCTACAGAATTCAAGACCTATCATTTCTCATGCTTTATTATCTCTTTAATACATTCAAGCAGACCATTTTTATATCTTGTCCATCTTTTTTTGACTGGCCCAGTGGGAGTATTGACCTAAAACTAAACAAATAAAGAAAAAACAATAGCTTCTCAATGCATTCACAATAAAATCCAAATACCTAATCATGTTATACGAGGTCCTATAATATGTGGCCAAGACCTATTTATTCAAACTTACCTTCACCAGTCTTTCCTTAATTCACCTTAGCTCACTGCCTCCCACAAGTTTGGTTTTCCTATTTCTTGTACATACCCTATAACTTCCTACCTCCCAGACATTTGTATTTATTGTCCATCTTGCCACACTATTACCAGAGCTTTCCACCTGACTGATTCCTGAACATCCTTATCTTTGCTCAAATATTTCCTTTTTATAACAGACTAGCCTATTTATCCAACTTAAGTGATATCCTCACTACCCACTTTCCATTGCAACAACATCCCCTTTGTCCTATAGCATTTAACACAATTTGTAACTATCTTAATTTTTATTGGATTTTAATTTTAATATAGACAGAACTTTGTGAATCATCACTTTGTCTTTTGCACTATGAATAATGCCTGGCATATAGTAACCACTCAAAAAATATTCGTTTAAACAAATGAATTATGGTCCATGACTATAAGCAAATTCATGACCTTTTATGACCCTCATATTTTTACCTTTCATTTTAAACTGAGGGGGACCACAGTGGTAACACCTAGCACAGATAATTGATAAAATGTTAAATGTGAAAATATCTGGCACCCAGAAGACATTCAATGAACTATTTTCCTTCCTTCTTTTCTTTTCTTCTTTCCCTTTTTCAGATAGTCGTTAAATAACAAAATAAGGATCGTTTCATCTTTTTGGCATGAGATAGTCTCCAGTAAGATCTAGTAAGGGGTAATTTCCAATAAAATAAAATTATAGGATGGGTCAGGGGCTTTCAAATTTCCCTGGAAGAATATAGGATTTTTTTTTTAATTTTGTTGCTCTTTGTATGATTTCAATATAAACCCTTCATGCTCCTTGAAAGTAAATGTTTGCATAAGTGGAAAACATAATTTAAAATAAGATGGATATTTGATTTGTGTTTGGCATTAATTCGTGTATAACAACAGTGTCGGAGAGATAGCAAAATGCTTGCCTCTGCTGTGAATCCATTACTGGCTGTCACCTCCTGTCCCCCAGCCACTATATAATTAAGGCATTGCCTGGGTTTTGTGTCTTAGAAATGAGGAGGACAGAATTTATTTACTGCAGGACCCTTGGCTACATGATGGTTAAGTGGTTTGAGTACATTTATTAAATATGATTTGTCTATGATTTATATTGTGTTAGTGTTGAGACGTTTTGGAACTTCAATTCCCATGTATCTCATTATTTCTGTTCTTAGGTTTTTAATGAACAAGCATTTCACCAAGTAGATCTCATTAGCACCGACATATTAGGATTGGTAGATTTGTTCTATACTTCATTCCATGAGGGAGCAGTAAGATGGCATTCTGCAGAGGTTGGCAGGGCTCTAGTTTGCTGCCACTGAGCTATGGAATATAATATAATGCATACATAATAAATTAGCAGCTTGAAATACTTCTTTCTTGATTTTATGTACCCATGATATATAAAACCTTGTTCCAGCAGAAGTCCTTCTATTAAGGAAGACTCAATTTATTCCATCAATTTTCTCCACTACCTGTGTCTGGCACTAGGAACAAGAAATTCTTATTTATTAAGATCTCACACTAAAATTCTGTGCATTCTCTTTTGTTCGTAGATACCAGAGTGACTACAAATACCTTGTTTTTAAATATGTTGTGACCCCATTAGAGAGAGAGCACGGTATAAAAACATTCAATGTGTCACAAACACAGTCATTATTTCTAGCACATACTGAAAATTACCAGTATCAGCAAGGATATGGAAACCTTCAAATTAAAGTCACAAGCTAAACCCAAGTAAATAACCACTTTTTTTTTCACAACAAATGTGAGACTATGAGTCTATCAAATGTGAAATTAGAAGAACCACATACACTATGAAGTTTAATATGTCTTGAGAATTTCCTTTAAGATAGATGCATTGCTTAGAATGCAATATTAATAAAAATGTTTGAAAACTGCAGCCCTTGAAGGAGGATATCTCTAATAATATGAATTGATTTTTGACCTTATTAATGGATTTATTTAGCTAAAGTAAACACTTCTTTCAGAGATGAAAGATATTTTTTAATTTCATTAGTTCTCTTAAAGGCACACAAAATCAGCAAATCCAGATGCCATTGAAGGTTGTTAATCACATAACATGAGTTCTTAATTATTTTTCCTTTTTGGAATAGCTTTATATTAGTTATTATTTTGTAACTGTTGCTGTATTCATTTGCATTTTTATCATAATTGTACAGATATTTATTTATGAAGTTTTGTGCTAGCAATTTAGAATATGTTCTTATGCATTTAAAGCGTTTAGTATAGTTTCCAGTAACCTATAATTAATAAATCCCAAATAGTGGCTTGATTGCTTATCATGTCTGTTTATCACTCCCTCATTTAGTCTTTATTCACTAGTTTATACATAATAATATTCTCTACCTCATGAATTTCTTATGACACAAAAAATGTGTATGGGTTTAGAATAGTACCAGCACTTAACAATTAGCTCAGTAAATATTAGTTATTATTAGTAGTGCTAATTTAGCTATTCAATCATTAGAATCCATTATGGACAGGTAAGTGCTATGTAAAAGTGATGACTAACAAATTAGACCATCCATTTGATCCTGCAACCCCCTTACTAGGCAACTACCCAGAAGACAAGAAAAATATCACTTTGCCATAAGGACATTTGCACTAGACTAGTTATCACAGCTCAATTTACAATCACCAAAATGCTGAAACAACCTAAATGCCCACCAACCTAGGAATGGATTAACAAACTGTGGTATATGTATACCGTGAAATACTATTCAGTCATTTTAAAAGATGGATACTTTGCATCTTTTATATTAACCTGAGTCGAGGTGGAACACATTCTGTTTAGTAAAGCATCACAAGAATGGAGAAGCAAGAATCCAATGTACTCAACTCTAATATGAACCCAGTAGATGGCCTAATACATAGCCACAAAAGAGAAAAACTCAAATCAATGCAAGGTGGGGGGTAAGAGAATGAGAAGGTGGGGGAGGAGAAAATGGGGAGTTACAGTGCATGGCACACCTCTTGAGGGCTGCACACAATTGTAAGAGGGACTTTCCCTAACAAATGCAAACAGTGTAATCTAATTCTTTGCACCCTGAATGAACCCCAAATGATCAATGAATAAATAAATAAAAATGATGAGTAAATACAAGTCTTTACATGCATGAAACTTTCCATGGTTGAGCCAATTATACAAACATAAATGTATTCAGGGTGAGACGGTTTCCTATTAAACATACCAGCAAAATGCATCAAAATGTCAAGCCTTTCTCAAAATACCTCTTGTCAGTAGCATGTTATCTTTTCTTAAAAACTAAAAATTCTTCTGATACAGGGTTCCCCGCCCCCACTCAGGGCTGGACATGAACCTCCCCTTTCTAGGCCTAAGCAAGCTTAACCATATTCTCTGGGTCCAAGTGGGTCCAAATGCCAGTCTGACCAGAATCCCATCTAAGCTGCCACTCCCAGAACAGAGAACACACCCTAAACAACACAAGATCATATTTTACACCAGGGCAGTTTTAAAATTAACTTCCTCCCTCAAGCTTCTGGTGCCAAGTGGTTATGACATCCCATCTCCAAAAAAAAAAAACCTGCCCACAGGGCAGGAAAAGTGGTACATAAACCCCTAGACAGAAGGCCCACATGGGCTACCCACCTGGGGACCTTGGGGGTGCCAAAGATTCTGTCCTTTCTATCCTTATCTATCAATAAATCTGTCCTTCACTTGCTCTCATGGTCCTTGGATTCATTCTTCAAATCTCTAAGACCAGTGATTTGGCAGAGGAGAGACTCTGCCTACACTGTGATCTACCAAAAATGTTAGAGATGCTTTCGGTCTTTGTAGTCTCTGTAATAGAAAGAACCCTGCAATGTGAGCTAGAAAAGTTCATTTCAGCTGGACTCAAGCTGACTGCATACCCCTGGGTTAGTCATTGAAACTTACTGGGCCGTAATATTTTGAAAAGTGAATATCTAGGAGGTGGAGGCCAGGGGTTTGTGGTTTTACAAATCTCCCAAGGTGCTCCTAAACCCAGCAAGCCAATATTATGAGGATTGCTAGCAATTCTAAATCTCTTGCCCTTTGACAAGGATTTCAAAAATCAGCAAATGAGTCAGGGTGTGATTCCTCTTTTCTGGGGAGTATATAAAAATACATCTAGAAAGCCCCTAGTATTTTATTTTATTTTATTTTATTTTGAGACAAGGTCTCTCTGTCACTTGGGCTAAAGTGCAGTGACATCATCATAGCGTACTGCAACTTCCTACACTCTAGCCATTCTCCTGGGTAGGCCTCCCAAAGGGCTAGGAATGTCCATCGTCTTAAGATGAGTGTTACTAAATCAAATAAACATCATTTTAGATTCAGAAAGGCCTCAATTAAAACAAAAACAATAGACAGCTGGTGTGGATGCAGAGAGAAAGGACCATCACCATACTGTTGGTGGAACAGCAGGTTAGTACAACCTCTATGCAAAACACTGGAGATTCCTCAAAGAACTAAAAGTAGATGTACCATTTGACCCAGCAATCCCATTACTGGGTATTTACCCAATGGAAAAGAAGTCATTTTATCAGAAAGACACCTGTACTCAAATGTTTATTCCAGCACAATTCACAATTGCAATCATTTGGAAGCAAACCAAGTGCCCATCAATTAATGAGTGGGTGAATTATGAAAATGTGGTACATTTATACCGTGGCATACTACACAGTTGTGAAGAAGAATGAATTAATGCCTTTTGCAACAATTTGGATGGCACTGGAACCCATTATCATAAAAGAAGTGTCTAAATAATGGAAAAACAAACATCACTTACTATTAAATGGGGACTAAACAATGGGCACACGTGTGCACAGAGGGAAGTAGAAACATATGCACAGAGGGAAGTAGAAACGTGTGCACAGAGGGAAGTAGAAATCAACCAGGGAGAGGATGGTGAAATGTACCTTATGGGTACAACGAACACTATCTGGGCAATGGGCTATGACTCAAGCATTATGAGAGTAATCTATGTAATCAAAAACATTAGTATGCCCATAATATTATGAAGGTTTTTAAAGCATAAGAAAAAAAGAATAAACAACTGAATTAAAAAAGAAGGAAAGAAAATTTGAATAGACACCAACCTTAACAAAGAAAGTATACACAGAAGGCAAGTAAGCATAGGAAAAAATATTCAGCATCAGAATTCATTAGAAAATTGCAAATTAAAACAACAATGAGATAGCAGTACCCAATTATTGGAATAGCCAAAACCTCACTGACAACACCAGATTCTGGCAGGATGTGGAGCACTGTAACTCTCATTCATTGCTAGTTTGAATACAAAATGGCTCAGCCAATTTGTAATACAGTTTGGCAGTTTTTTAATAAAACTATACATTATCTTACTATACAATCTACCAATGTGTTCCTTGGTATTTATCCAAATGAATTATAAACTTATGTCGTCTAAAAAAATGCCACATGGATGTTTATAGAAGATTATTTTCCAAAATTTGAAAGCAACCATGATATCCTTCAGTAGGTAAGTGGAGAAATAAATTGGTAATCCAGACAATAGAATATTTTCAGCCCTGAAAATAAATGAGCTATTGAACCACGAAAAGACTTGGGGGACTCTTCCATGCATGATACCAAGTAAAAGAAGTCAATCTGAAAAAGCTACACACTGTGTGATTCTAACTGTATCTGGAAAAGGCAAAGCCATGGAGACTATTAAAAAAAAAAAGTTACTGTCAGGATTAGGAGAGAGGGAAGATACAGTTAACGCAGAGGCTTTTTAAGGCAATGAGGTTATCCTGTGCGATACTATAATGGCGATCTAGTCACACAGTTGTTAAAATCCATAAAAATGTACAATGATAACCATAAAAAATGTTTTAAAAACCCATAGAAAGTTCAACATCAATAGTGAATCCTTCTACAAACCATGGACTTTTGTGGAAATATTGTGTCAATATAGGTTATTAATTGCAATAAATATCTCACTCTGGGGTGGGATATCGATTATGGGAGGGGCTGTGTATGTGCACAGGTAGCTGGTATATAGGACCACTGTACTTTCTCATTAATTTCACTGTGTTGTTGAAACTGTTCTAAAAAATAAAGTCTGTTAATAAAAAGGACTGGAAAACATGCATCCTCATTAGATTCCTCTATCAATTTGAACACACAAATGGATTCGTTTTTGCTGTGGGTCCCTGGGGCATTTTTATCAAAAGCCTCATTTTACTGGGTCTCAGTAGTTGATCAATTCAGGAGGTGTGGTGTTCCCGGGTTGACTTGTGTTTCCATTGTTGGAGCTCAGAACAAACTTTTCAAAGAGAAAAACATTCTCAGAGTATTTAAATTCATATCCCTAGTTACAGAAGCTGTTTTGACTCTGATTATAGCTGAGCTTTTGAACTCGTACTACTCAACAACCCAACCTGGTATGTCCATCAATTAGAGCTTCTAATTCATTTTCCTAAAAATAAAAATTCCCCTAGTTCTGAGTTGCTTTTAAATCTGTGCACCAGCATTTTTTATAAAATGGTAAGAATTCTAGATTTATGGAAGGGGAGGGAAGGTTTCCTGGATAATATGAATCATCTTGGATCCATAAAAGATGGTGATTCTCAGGGGAGACTGCAGGTGCGTCTAAGTCTCTAGAGTTGACAGGGTTAAACGTTGGGAGAGCACATATGTGTGGATTATTGGTAAGCCTTTTTTTTAAATAAGAGTTTTTAACTTATATCAGTATTCTTCAAAATCTTAGCACCATAATTATGGTTCATATTTACTGGGTGCTTTTTATGTGCCAGAAATTAAAGACTTGGTATGGATTGTCCAGTTAATCCTCAAAATAACCATTAGACATGACTACTTTCATTATCCCCATTTACAGTAAAATAATTTTAAGCTTAGATAGTTTCGATGACTTGCCCAAAGTCTCAGAGTTCATAAGTGATTATGTCTGGATTTAAACTGATGTAGTCTAATAGTAGAGCTCAAAAATCTAACTGCCTCTATGGAAGTGGCTCAAATGAGGGGGGGAAAAAAACTGGTTTAAAAATCAGCCTTGCCATTTGACTTGTGTCCACAAACATATACTGTGACTAGAAAACATAAAATAATTTTGGGCTGTACGCTCGGCTCCTGTAGCTCAGTGAGTAGCCCGCATACACCAGAAATGGCGGGTTTGAGCCCAGCCTGGGCCAACTAAACAACAACAACAACTGCAGCCAAGAAATATCCTGGTGTTGTGGCGGGCACCGATAGTCCCAGCTACTTGGGAGGCTGAGGTAAGAGAATTGCTTAATCCCAGGAGTTTGAGGTTGTTGTGAGCTGTGATACCCAGGGTGACTTAGTGAGACTCCATCTCAAAAAAAAAAAAAAAAATTATGGCTATAAAATTCAGATTGTCAAATATTATGCTTACCTAAACAATCCAGGTAAATATCCAGAGTTGTTTATTGGCCTGAAAAATGTGCATAGTCACCTCAGTTTTAATTTGGAGAATTGAAAGGGAAAGCCAAATTCTTCTTCACCCTGACATATGCATAGAAATTGTTTCCCATGTCACACCCACAGGCGCTTTCACTTTTACTAAGTGAACCTTGGCTGAAACAATACTTTGTTTGCTGTTTGATCCTTTTGTGAAAGCCTGGGTTAAATACTGGAAAGAACTCTAGGAAAAGAGGAGACCAGTAGGCAGAGAACAGAGTAAATGACCTATCTGGGCATTGGCCCCTTTGATTCTTTAATGGGGGAGCCCTCTGATCAATGTAGCATGCGGAGGCATGGGTCAGGCGTTTCCTCAGCATCCAGTGGTGAAACAGATGCTTTGCCTAACTGCTACTCAAGGGAAACAATTGGGCTGAAGCCGGAGGAAAGGAAAAAGAGCAGGAGGGAGCCAGCAGGGAGCCTGCACAGAAGTGTGCACACCGTGGGCTGTTACTGCCTGACCCGGAAGGCAGCCATATGAAGTGCATCACAAAAGAGGGACTAGCCTGGTGAGCTCCGAAAACTCAGTTCTAAGCATCTGTGATCTGCCTCCTGAACATGTGTATCTCACTAGAGGAACGAGGATAAAACAGCTGCACGTGTTTTCTGCAGCGCTGTAAACCTGTCGTGAACATCGCATTGTTTACATATGGCTATAAGGTCTTCAAGCCCGGGATCCCTGAGCTATACAGCAGGGACAGATATTTACATGACAGCTGTGTCAATTGGAAGCAGCCCTGTGAGCTTGTTTGTTTCACTGACGCTCCAGTAGCTACCACCCGCCCCTCCCCCACCGCCCCAAAGACACAAATCCAATTCTTCCCCCTTTTTAAAATGAGCTCCGTGTTAATAATAGAACTGCAGTGCAGATGCTCAAAATGGAAATAGCTGGCATTTCCCTAACAAGACTCATAATTCTGCTAGAAATAATGGATTTCAAGTGAAATAGCTCGAGTCCAAGAAGAGTGCTTATAATTCATGACCAGACACCCAAATGAAATCAAAATCTGGGAAACATGCAAAGTGCTAATTTTCTACATCAGTGGAATTTATCAAGTTCCTACTGATTAATTTGAACAGTGGTTTGGTTGTTCAGTTGGTAGAGCTTTGTTTGCCTTGCAAAGACATCTGAATGACATTGATTTAAATATTATTGCAACTTCCTGGTTTAGTGCAAAGCTTTTAGAACTGTAAATCACAAACCCTCTGAGTCGCAGTGACTAATATTAAGTGTTTTTATTTTTATTTTTTATTATTCTTTACTATTTGAGTGAAAGACTCCTATTTATTTCATCAAGGAGGTAAACAGAAATACATCTTTGGAGAACGATTACCGTGCATATCGCCAGGAAGTGGTGCTCAATTCATTACTGTTAGTTTACTTCATTATTAGCTTCCCCCCAAAAGTACTTGTTATATAATAATGACTATTTACATTTGGCTTGGTTGAAAAATAAACTGTTCTTAAAATGCTTGCTTACAAATAGTTTAACTTTGATATGTCCGGCTGTGATTTGAATGCATCCCTCAAAGTCAATGTGTTGGAAACTGAGTCCCCTACACAGTGGTGTTGGAAGGCGGAACTAATGGAAGGTCCTAGGAACTGTCCTCACAAATGGAGTGGTGCTGTTATTGTGGGAATAGATTCATTGTTATTGTGGGAATAGATTCATTGTCATATTGGGTTGGAACTGGGTTCCTTATGGAAGGCTGAATTCCACCCCCATTGGCGCTCCCTTACCTAACATGGCCCTTCTACCTTTGGCCATGGGATAAGGCAGCAAGAAGACCATCATCAGATGCCAGCACCTTGGTTTTGGAATTCCCAGAACAAGACTGTGAGAAAATAAATTTATTTTCTTTATACATGCCACAGTCTGTGGTTTTCTTTATAACAACAACATAAAACATAAAACTGAGACATTCCCTGAAACCTCTTTTCCACTAGCTTACAACGTAAAATAGAAAAATATTACCTGACCACAGTAGATTAAATAATCTCCCCATACCACCTCAGAGCACGATGCCCATGTCCTAACCCCTGAAACTTTGTATGCTACTCTGTTTGGGAAAAGGGATGATACAAATATGATTAAGTTAAGGATCTTGAGATAGGGAGGTCACCCTGGATTGAGGTGGGCCCGATATAATCACAGACATCCTTATAATGGGAAGCTGGAGAGTGGAGGGACTGAAAGCTATAGAATGATGGAAGCAAAGAAAGATTTGAAGATTCTCCACTGATAATTTTGAAGACAAAGAAGGAAAAAGGTAAATATATGTGTGTGTGTGTGTGTGTGTGTGTGTGTGTGTGTGGATTTTTCCCTTTCCCTTTCCCTGCTTTGCCAACATTTTGTTTCAACTGGTGAAAAAAGTCTGATTCAGGGCTATAAAATGATAAATTTATGTTACTTTAAGCAATTAAGTTTGTGGTAATTTGTTACAGCAGCAACAGGAAACTAATACACTGACTAATCCCAATACTTAGAGCAATTAACATCATTTGAACTAGAAAATTCTGGCTAAGATTTAATATTTTCATTTACTTTAAGATGTAAGTCATTTTAAAGTAAAACACATTCATCCCACTCTGAAGCCATGTTAGATGATTTAGGATTCTATTCATTTGAACATGGCTGATCCCAGAAGTAGTGTGCCTTTGGAATACCTAAAGGGTGCTGAAAGGATCAAGATAATGAATGAGTTGTTCACTTATTCAGAAAATTATTAGCAGGTGCTATACAATTCATGTTCTACCATTATACATCATTCATCAAGTTAGCAGTTTCAGATTCTTAATTGAGGCTTATATTTCTCTAAGTCTTTCTAAAATTTCCAATATATCAACATACTAAATTCCCATTTGTTACCTTATTAAAACAGAAGAGAGATTGTCCAATAATGTAAGAGCCCAGGATTTGGATTTTGAAGTCAGAGAACACCCAGGTAAGGATCTCAGCCCTACCATTTATTAACTTTGGGACCTGGAGGCAGCAGCCCAATCTCTCTGAGCCTTACCAAACTGGGAATGAAATCTTTCTGTTGGCTTGCTTTAAAGATTAAAGGAGGTAAAGATTATCAATAACGATTATCTGAAATATCAGCAAAGTAGCATCACCTTTAATATTGAAAGCTTCCTCTACCCATTGTTCCAGAGCATCTCATCAGTGCATGAACGTCTGGGACTTAACTCAACATCCAGAATTTTACATTAAAGTTTCTGTAGGAAGAAGATTGATCTGGGTGGGAAAATGTGCCTCTTATTTGCTGCTGAGATGTGAAGAATGTGAAGTCCAGGAATGAATAAATTAAGACCATAGACACTGTTTTCTTGATCATTCACAGATGAGAGCTACTAGACCCATAGTAGACCTATAGACCTATTTTAGAGGACAGTTCTTTAAAAAGGGGGGTTGAAAGGTCAGGAAAGACAAATCCTATGCAAAAGTGAAGAAAATGAAATAACTTCAAATGCTACCATGTAGAGAATACTGTCTGTATGGAGGCTGGCCACTGGGAGTGGTCACTCCAGACCTATGTTAAGCTGGTCTTCATGTGAAGTTTCATTTTTAGTGGCATGATTCCAATGTCCATATCAAAAGTTTCTGTGGAGATTAAGCCAAAAATTATCTTGTTTTCTCCCTTCTCCACTTGTCTCTTAAAAAAGCACTGTGCTCCATTGCAATTTAAAATGGCTAATACAGAAAAGCAACCATTTCATCCAGGGGGCAGTCTTCAAATTTGTAGAACTTGCTAATTAAAATTATCTAATGCTGATGATCACACAGATTTTTTTCAAGGAGTCACACATTATTATGCATTATATCCAACTTCTTTTATGCCCTCAAAAATTCTCTCTCGCCAGGATTTTCAAATGAGATAAAAGCATAACATGCACTCATTCCCAATCACAGTCACCATGGTTTGTCTGTCGTTAGTTTTTATGCATCAGCCTTTTCTTAACTTGTGCAAAATATTAGTATTTTTTATGATGTGTTCTAAGTCCCACCTTTAAGTTGTCCTATTCTGAGTGGCAGGGACATTGAATGATGCTGACTGCATATATAGACTGGCTGTCCAAAGCAATTTCCACGTAATTCTTTCCCATTGCCTTATATCTTGGCATAGTGATAGCAAGTAAAGAGTAGATTTATAATGACTATTAATGTCATTTGAAGAGAGAAGTCAGTGTCCCTGCAAATGAGGAATTAATGCTCATCCCTAAATGAAGTGTTGGTACAGCCAAATGCTGTGACAGCATTGCCTTTCAGTCTGTTTAAGAGGCATTTCAATCATGATATGATAACTCTCTCTACCTTAGCCTATGCAGTCACACTGAAGTAGAAAAGGCCATTCATTCCAAAACGTATAGCCATTCAGGAATCTAAAAACATTCTGTTTAGCTTCTAAGAGAAGATTCTAAACTACTTTACTAATATCCTAGAAACGGGAATTTGACCTCTATTGCTGACAGTAAGAAATGGTGCTTAGGTTTCATGGACAGTAGTTTTAGCAATGACCACAGCCACTCTTAGCCATGTACCTTTCATGTTCCAGGTTAGGCTACAAGGACCTTGCCATCAGAATAGCCCCTAGACATTAGTGAAAACATACTGTATAGCACAGAGGAGATTTTCTCTTAGAATGAGCAGGAGTTAAGTCTCTCTAGCTAGTTCATTTTTGAGGAATTATTGAATATATATAAACCAATAGGTCAATACGATTGGCCCCATCAAAGTTGCAAGCCTCATTCTGAATTCATTTCTACGAAAGACTATGGTAATTTAGAAGCAAAGATTTAGTCTACGTACTTCAAAGTGTCAAATATAATTATTGCTTAGTGATTTTTCAGATTTAAGGGTCCTAGAGAATACCTAGGGCCTGGAATATTTTCACATCACTATTGGCATTTTGCTTTGAGACTCAGCTGTGCTTTTAAGACCGAATAATATGTAAATAATAATAATAATAATCCATCTCTTCTTATCCACCTCCCACCCTCTGCCTCCTCTATGCTCACCAAAGATACTCATCACAGGCTTTTCAGGCAATTCAAGGCAAACATAGATCTGAGACCCTGCCTCAGTTGATCCTCTAATTACAATGATGTTTGGGTAGAACAGTAGCTGTCTTTACTGGGCAAATCAGAAACATGAATCGCTTTATAAATGGCCTATGTGTAGTCTACATCTTTGAGCTTATGTATTTTTCTTCCAATCTGTGAAGCAATTATCTGTTATTATAATTTAAATATGAATTAATTCAACCAGAGACTCAGCCTGTCTCTTAGAAGGCATTGTAGATTAATGAGTAAATATGTATTAGCATGTCTTAAAACTGCACATAGTGACCTCAGAGACAACAGGGAACTATAATGACTGATTATGTAAATCCTCAATTGCAGAGAGTTGCTCTACTCCGTAATGTCATTAATTTACATTAATGTCAGTCTTTCCCTACCAGAAACTCATTAATTAGCTGTTCTTTGACACATACTCCAATGTAGACTTTCTGTGAGTCGTTAAAGTCCTTTGTGTGGAGACCTCCTTGAAGACCTTTTAGTTTGCTTATAATTGACAAACCAGATGACAGCTTTTACTGTTGATCATAAAACTGCAGCTGATTCACTCCTGCACTGGATTTATGTTTTCAAACCTTTCCTTTTAATGATTTTGCAGAGCAAAAGTTTAAATTCAGGTACAGCTTATTTATTAGGTGGTCTAAAATGCACATTTTCTGCAATGTCAAGTTTTCTAACCAAATGTACAACTGCTTTGGGGGATTTTATAATAGGAGTCATACGAATTCTCTTCTAAAAAGTCTCATGTTTTAAAATAATTTTCTGAACTGGAATTTAAAGGTGCAGATTTCTATGTGTTTCATCTGTTGTCTAACTAAATTCAGCCTCCAGAGCATCCAATCGCTGACAACATCTATCTCCTGGAAAAAGCCAGTGTCGTTTAGACTGGAGGCAGTGTTGACCAAGTAAGGGGACTTAGATCTCAGATTGCTTTGCTTTTGTGTTTGTTTTATTTGATTTTTATTTGATTGTTTGTTGTGATTGTATTATTAGTCACCATAATTCATTCATTTCTTTTTTCATCAACAGTACTTATTAAGCACCACTTAATAATTCTATACCCATTACTATCTAGACAACAATAAACAAAAGAGACAAATAAAACTTCAGCCTTCCCAAAGCTTACTTTTTAAGGTTGGAAGGAGCTAGACAATAAGTGAGAAAGTCACCTAAAAGTATAGAAAATAACAGAGAGGGGTATTAAGAAGTATAGACGTGCAGAAAGGTTGCAGGGGAGGCAGTAATTTGAAGTCAGCTGATCAGGGAAGAAGGTATGGGACAAAGGTTTGAATGTGGGGGAGAAAGGAGCTATGCAAGACATCTTGAGGAACAGAATTCCAAGCAGAGGAAACCCTAAGTGCCTGGAAGAAAGTGAATGTGGTGGAGCAGAGCAAGGACAGGAGGAGGGGACAGGTTCAGAGAGGAGTAGGGAAAGTGTTGTGGGCCTGGGGTTAAGGGAGCACTGAAAAGATTCTAGCTTGGACAGCACAGTGGCTCACAACTATGAGGCTAGCCCTCTGGGAGGCCAAGGCAGGTGGATTACCTGAGCTCACAGGTTGGAGACCAGCCTGAGCCAGAGCAAGACCTCATCTCTAAAAATAGCAGGGCATTGTAGCAGGTGCCTATAGCCCCAGCTTCAGGAGGTTGTGGCAAGAGAATGGCTTGAGCCCAAGAGTTTGAGGTTGCTGTGAGCTATGATACTACAGTACTCTACCAAGGCCAACAAAGTGAGAATCTGGAAAGAAAGGAAGAAAGGAAGGAAGGGAGAGAGAGAGTGAGAGAGGGAGAGGTAGGGCAAGGAAAGGAAGAAAGGAAGAAAAAGAAAGAAAGAAAGAAAGAAAGAAAGAGAGAGAGAGAGAGAGAAAGAGAGAAAGAGAGAAAGAGAAAGGAAAGGAAAGGAAGACGGAAGGAAGGAAGGGAGGGAGGAAGGAAGGAAGGAAAGAAAGAGGAGAGAAAGAAAAGATTCTAGCTTTTATTCAGATATACGGAGCCCTGGAGGGTTTAGAGCAGAGCAGAGACAGAATCTAAATATATTAACAGAATCGTTCTGGTTTGTCTTTTAAAAGGAGCTCTTTGGGCTAGGTGGGTAGGTAAGGATGAAAGCAGACAGGACTCTTAAGATGATATTGTGGTAAACCAGGTTGGCATCAGAGCAACATTAGCAATGTACTGAGAAGAGCTCAAATTACAAATACACTCATAAAACAAAATATATTATATATAATGTATAATCAAGACTTGCTCGTGAGTTCAGTGCTACATAACAAGAGAAAATCAAAGATGATCCAAATGTTTTGACCTGAGTAACTAGAACTATGGACTAGCTATTAATCCAGATGAGAAGAACCATAGGAAAAGCAAATTGGATGGTATGGAAGCAGAATCAGGAATGCGTTTTCAAAAATGTTAAGCATGAGATTCCTATCAAATGCCTATTAGAGACATTTAGTGGCAGTTGAATATTCAAAAACTGGAGTTTAGGGTAGAGAGCTGGGCTAAACATGTTCACTGGGACATCATGGGAGCAAAGGTGATGTTGGAAGCCAGCAGAGAAGGATCCCCAAGATAGAGAGAACACAGTAGGAAGCCTAACAGCTCACCACTGGAGCCCCCAAAAGGTCAGAGGCTGGTAAAGCTCCACCAAAGGAGACTAAGGAGGAGTAGCCGACAAGGCAGGACAGAAACGGAGGGTGATATGGAAGCCGGGTGGATAAAGCAGGTGAACTAAGGAGTATTAGGGAGTAGTCAACTGCTCCAGACACTGGGAAGATCACCCGAGAAGACTGAAAGTTAACCAGGGGATTAAGTGACATGGAGGCTGCTGGCGATCGTGCCAAGACAGCTTTAAACGCAGTTTTCTTGGTACCTTGATTTTTTCACATCCCTAACCCTTCCCCCATCAGTATGCTACGGTTTACGTGATGATGGAAGTAAAGAAGGCTTAAGAGAGGATGGAGGGAGAAGAATTGGAATCAGTGATCATAGAAAACAATTTGGAGAAATTCTCTTGAAAAGGGGAGCATACCAATCAAAATCAGGATAAGGCTCAGTTATCACATGGGTCACTATGAAACACTCCTGAACATGGATGTTGATGTAATATTGTTTTGAAATCATATGAAGGAGCCCTGGGGACAGAGGGCACTCTTACACAGGTATTTCTCTCCCTGTGTTCCTCCCATGCACAGAATTACAGCTTTTGGAACTTTTAGAAGTAACAGAGGTGCTTAATTAAGAGGAGATATAGAAAAATACCTAAAATGTTAGCACCTGGATATCCTGAGTCACCAGCCCAGGTTACAGCTCACCACTACCATGGGTATTGCTATCAATGAACAGTGGTTTAACAACTTCAGAGCCTTCATCTCTGCTCTGTTCTCTAACTCTCAGAATAACCTTAGGTACCCTCTCAGGTTTTACTTGCTCCAAATTAAAGAGAAAAGGCCCAACTGGATCTCTGTGGTTCCTGTGGGCTGAGATTCTATAATGTAGGAGGTTGATGGCACTGTAGATTCCTAAACAGTGTGAACAAACTTCATTTTTAGACAGCCAAATGGTGTTTTCCTATTGCAGTTGGAACCTGGATCTTAAAATTACGGCATCTGCAAAGTAATATTTGAAAGATTTTAGGCCCTCAATTTATTCTAGGAACAATCTTCTTAGTCATACTCATAAATTTGCAAAGCAAAAAATATTCATTAGCATTATTCCCAAATTGCTCCCAGGAAAGCCTCAGATGGAAGAAGTGATCCAAATGTAGGTGCTTAACACCAACGTTCAGCGCATCAGCTTTAAAACGTACTTCATAGTCTTCAAAGTAGCAGGAACCCCGGCAAAGATTTTTATAGTGGTAACTGTTTGGATCTTCTTCTTCAGAGGTGAGCTGCCCTCTGCAATGGGGTGTCCAGCACGGAGCTGGAAGAGAGATAGCCAAGGAAGGAAGACTTAAAAGAGCACGGCTTGCTCCGAGGGGTAGCAATGTCTGGTATCTCACATAGGGTCCCCATTTCTGAGCAGTAAGATTCTTATGCAAACTCAAGCCTCCATTCAAGCAAGCAAAGATTTAAACTATAGATAGACCTGCGTTAACTTTGCTTTGAGAGAATCGATGGAGCTAAAAAAAGGTGTGCCTGTCTGAAAAAGCAGTTATGACGTGGCTAGAGTGACAAAAAGATAATCTCAGGACAGGGCGTGCGGCAAGAGACAACCACAAGATGCTTGTGGAAAAGATAAGTGGTCTTGCTGGAGTCTCAGAAATAGTAACGGAAAACGAATTCCCAGTAGCAAATCTAGAGTTCCTGAAGTTACTTTTTATGAGGTTTGACCATCTTGGGTGCATGTTAATTGGAAAGGTAACTCCAGGGGGCCGGATAACTTGAGGACATTCAAGTTTACTCTCACTTGAGTCTCTGAACTTGTGACTCACAAGAGAATATAGATTATAAAATAATTAAAACACATTATCCATTGCAGGAAAAATCTTGACATGATAGGAGTTTTTAACAGACATAGTTAATTCCCTGTCCCAGATCCTCTCTTTTCTTCTTCTTTCCTAAGTAATCCTGTTTTATTGCACCTTTAGGCCAGCAGAAAAACTGAGCTCCCCAGGTTCCCAACTAAGGAACAAATGCATTGAAGTCATGGGATGGCATTTACAGGCAAGCCTGTTGAATGAGAATTACTCATACGGTGTGTACCTTTTTCATTTCACCCTCTGCCCTTCCACTTCCAAATGTCTGCAGATGTAACAGACACCTTATAATCAGGAAGATGAAAGCTGCTCAAGCAGGAAAAAAAACAGGGGTCTGGTCCCTTGTAAGTGTGTAGAATTGTGGTGCCACCGCGTAAACCTAGGAATTCCTCCTTCTGGCTGTGTCACTGTGTGAGAAATATAAAGCTGATTTTCTGTTCAATTAAAACACTGTTTGTGTATCTGTTACAGGCAGCTGAACAGAATGCTAATGGTCCTAATTTTTAATTCAGTGATTTTTTTTTTAAACCTCAAATCTCTACTTCTTATTTCCTTTTTTACATTTCCAAAAGTAATGACCTTGCACTGGCATTTCTGATGTCCATGCTTAAGTTGTTTACTAAATCACGTGCCTGGTGTTTTCTCAATCATTAGTCTATTTTCTGCTCCTAAGAAAATACACAGACTGGATAATTTATAAACAATAGAAGTTTATTTGGCTCATGGTTCTGGAGGCCAAGAAGCACTGGCTGGCACATGCAGCCCTCTCGCTGGTAATGATAAAACAGTTTTCTGGGTTTTAAGGAGGACCATGAGATAAAATCTAATTGACTTGCCTCCCTAAGGATTGTGTCCTACTGGCTAATTTCATTAGCTCTGTCACAGTCTAATTTAACTGTTTAAACGTTAGGGTCCATTATGGACAGGTAAGTGCTATGTAAAAATGATGAGTAGGTGACACCTGTAGCTCAAGTGGCCAAGGTGCCAGGCACATACACCAGAGCCGGAGGGTTCGAATCCGGCCCGGGCCTGCCAAACAATGACAACTACAACCAAAAACTAGCGGGGCATTGTAGCAGGCACCTGTAGTCCCAGCTACTCGGGAGGCTGAGGCAAGAGAATCACTTAAGCCCGGGAGTTGGAGGCTGCTGTGAGCTGTGATGCCACAGTACTCTACCCAGGGCAATAGCTTGAGGCTCTGTCTCAAAAAAAAAAAAAAAAAAAAAAAACAAATAAATAAATAAATAAATAAATAAAAATAATGAGTAACATATTACTCAATTTACAATGCCTAAGTACGGAAACAGCCTAAATGCCCACCAACCCAAAATGAATTAACAAGCTGTGGTATATGTACACCATGGAATACTGTTTAGCCATTTAAAAAGATGGAGACTTTACATCCTTTGTGATTTGAAAGTTTTCTGTAGTGTTAAGTTTTGATTCATTTTGCTTTATTGCTTATATGTCTGCTGTAGTTATTTTTCTCATAGTTACTATGGGCTTGCGTAAAACTTCTAGTTATAATCTATTAGCTCAGCCAGGGTTCTAACTGGATCTGAGGTACTACATGTGCTGAGCTCCCGAAAGCACTGCCATGTGAGTCAGTGGATCCTCTGGATCCATATGGTGTGGGAGTGGCCACTTTCTGATGTCCAGAAGGTGAGAGGTGTCTGAGTTGCTGCCTCGGCTGTGGCGGTGGAGACGTGACTGCTTTAGAAGTTTGAGGCTCTAGGTTTTTGGGTTAAGGGCTCCACTTCAGCTACACCAGCCATTGGGATGAGGACAATGGTAGCTCAATTCTACAGAGTGGGGCATAGCAGAAGCTTTGATAGAGAATGACACATGACTGGGTGGGCATGATGCACAGTGGGGCTTAGTCTCAGGCACGGAGGGGTGCAACAGATAGAGACTTACCTCTGGAGCCGGATGCACTCTTGCAGTGGCTGCAATTCCAAGACAGCATGGCACAGAGCAACATGGCCAGCACGGCAGGGTACAGCATCAGCTGCTTCTCAGGAGGTCGCTCAGCATGTGGACTGTGAGCTGCTCCCTCAGCTGGGCTCAGAGCCCAAGAGAACTTCAGGAATCTCTAGCAGTAAAGTGTTGTCAGTGGTCACGGGGTTTCCGGGGGCCTCTTACTCACCTTTTCTTCACAGGGAGAAGCTCTTCCTAGCACTGCGCTGACTCTGACTCAGGCAACAAGTGGCTGAAACCAGCTGTTCCCTGCCCTTCACTGTGCCTTCCTGGATTTCTGTGCTCTACAGAATTTCTGATGCTTCCTTCATGTTCTACAATCCTCTCCTTTCAGTATTTTGGTCAAAATGTAGCTCTTCGTTATTTGGGGGTTTTTTCATGGGGAAGAAGCAGGCTGCTAGGCACTCTGGTTGACAGAATATTAATCCCAAATCCTTTTTGAAAGTAATTGATAGTTGAAGACAATATAATTATTCAATTATTAAGTACAATTTTGTGAAAATAAGTATTATGATCTATGTTTATCCCTTTGTCTTTTTTAACTTCTATGGACAATCAAGACTGACCTAAAGAGAGATTTACCTGTCTCTTCTCATGTTTTCTCTTAACTTGTTCCTTTTACTGAGCTCCATAATCCTGCTTACCACTCCTTGTAATAACCTAACTTCTGCTTCTAGTTTGGGATTTTTCTTAAAATTAAGTTGAAAATAAAATCTGATTTCTCATAGTCTTAATGCAGACCCTAGAAATGGTTATGACATCTTGTTCGGTGAGAGGAAGGCACCCAGAAGTACAGGTCGTGCCGAGTCTGGGTTTGTCATAGACAGACTATATCATACCTCTCTCTATTTAAGGGACTTGCAGTTTAATTAAAGGAAGGGGACTATTACAATAGTGATATAGAATAAGTGACAAGTTGTACAGAGCCTGCCTCCCAACATGCCATTCTCAACATGGTCTCTGGGGATTCAGATGAGGTAAGACTCAGATGTGCTTTGTGGGAAGAATTTAAATGCACCATGAATAGACTTGATGGTGCTTTAATAGTGTGTGCTAATAATGATAGCTATCCTTGATTACTTTCCCTGTGCTAGATATTGTATTAAGCATCCTATAAGTCACATTAAATCTTCATCACAGTTCTATGGTTTGAAATGAATTTTTATTATCATTCCCATTTTGGAGAGGAGAATATTGCGTGTTGGAGATGTGTGTTACTTTCCCAAGCTAATAAATGGTGAAGACAAAATATAAAGGCAAGGTAGTGTGACCCTGGCTCTGTCTCAGTTCTTGGTGGGAGGACCTGCAAAGATAAATATGTCTACTTTAGATCCACTTACCATAATTTAGAATTGTTGGCTCTTAAATTATACTCCGTTAGTGAACTAATTTCCCTGGATTTCAATACGATGGCTTTAAAATCAAGGAACTCTATACTGGGGTTTACTTAATGGGCTGATAAACTGCCAGGACTGTGAATTCATTGTTACACGTTAGCCTGGAAGTGAAAGATAAGAATTCACATGCTTTGTCTACAGATGGAGCCAGTTGACATTCAAAGCTGCAAAATACAGCTAAGCAGTTTAAGAACTGAGGGGAACATAAGTTCAAGACCCAAGAGGGAAGCATGAGACCAGACAATATGCCAATTAATGGAATTAAACTGAAAAGATTTAAAATGAGGTCCCCTCAGGAGACGATGTAAAAGAAAAGGCAGTAAATTCAATAAGGACAAAAGGATAAGCCAGCTAACTATGAGAGGATCAGAATATTTAAAGTTGATAGTGTCTTAAGAATGAAAGAACATTGGCTTGTGATTGCTCTGAATTTATTCTGCCCCAGTAGTTCCGTCTAATTTGGTCCCCTTCATCCTCTGAACAAATACGCCCATCCTGAGATTCCAGGACAAAAGAAATAATCCTTTTTGTTGCAGTCAAGCTATAAAAGTGATTATGATCAGCGGCCATTCACAGAGGAATAAATAAAGGACCATCCATCACGCTGGTAAAGTTTTTGGTCCATCTGCCAGGCTGCATTGAAAAGACGGTTTTGCCACATTTTTGGCTGTTTTAAAAAGGTACACTTAAAAAAAATAAATGGTATTTGGAAACTCCCAAGTACATTGAGAGTTTAAATGTACAATGTAATTTCTCTTTTGCTAATCAGGTTTTAAAGTGCCGAAGGCATGGCGGGGGGCTGTTAATAGAGTGCAATAAAGTCAATCTGTATGTCTCTGAGCAAATAACTGAAAATACGAATGTATGAAATTCTATTATGGGATACATTCTCTAGAAAAGCACTTGTGCAGTGCATTCAATTGTGTATCAACACACGTGCCTCTAAAGACCAAACTCCGAAGTCACAGCAGGGAGTAGGTTCAAGATGTTGAACCCAAAACCCAAGGCATCAAATCCGGCTCACCAAGCTTTGGCAAGTTCACCTGCAGAGGCACAGCATCTCCAGGGACGCACAATTAGTACAGGCAGAGAATATCTGATGATGGAGGGTCGTGAACTTGAGGAACCAGTTATGGGGAAGAATGGTTTTGTCTATGGATGTCAAGGAGGCTGAAACAGACACAGTTATATCAAGGAGCATCTGCATCTAATATTCATACCTGGAGACTATCAGACTTTATGATTGTTTTGCAACTAATAAATCACGCTGCCTCTTATAAAACCCCAGTCTGTACAGATTTCATCATCTGAAAATTCAGAAGGAAGACCAGTAAATTCTGTAGTATGTGGGGTGGGATATTTTTTGGTGTGAGTGACCTAGATTTTTAGGTAAACCAATGACACGCTTCAAATTTTTTTCTTTTTCTTTCTTTTTCTTTTCTTTTTTTTTTCCTCTGCTTCACTAAGCCTATGTAGATACCCAGCATGTATAACTAAAACTGGGTTCGTAAAGGGAGAAAAATGTTGTTAGTTCATAAAGAAAAATGGTAGTGCACTTATAGTCTGTGGTAATTCTCTGTTGTAACGCATATCTTACAATACCTGTACTTAGTTCAAATTGAAGATGGAGGATTTGAATTTTGCTCTATGACACAGACATTCCTGCCTCCTCTGTTTTTTGCTAACCATATAGTTTGAAGCAGTGGTCCTCAACCTTTTTGGCACAAGGGACCAGTTTTGTGGAAGACAAACATCTCCGCAAAGGGTAGGGGTGGGCGGAGCTCAGGCGATGCTTCCAGCGGGAGGAGGCTTCCCTCTGTAGCCCCTGATCACCTCCTGCTTTGCCCGCCAGCTCCTAAGTTTCGCAGATGACGATTTTTCCATAAGATTGGGGTGGGGGAGGCAGAGGCTGAACTCTGGAGCCCAGCTCCTGACAGGCTGTGGACCATTACCGACTCCTGGTCCAGGGGTTGGGGATCACA
>NW_003852407.1:23647015-23649091 GCF_000181295.1 Otolemur garnettii
GATTTTCCTATTTCCCAGCAGCTGTTCCATCTTATGGGTGGCATAAGATTAAGAAAAGAGCTTTTTAATACTAATGAACTATGACAACATTTAATCCAACACACCCCTGCCCACCAATGTCATAGTAGAAATAGCAGCTGTAGCAATTAAAATATTCTACTTATTATGTGTGTGGCAATATGATAAGTACAGGAGAAGAAGAAAAGGATGGATGACTCGCAGTTAGCCATAATACGTCCACGTGGTATGCTATGCTGATGCCAGCAGAGCAGTGAGCTGGAGAGGGAACTAACAGTGTTATGAAGACTTTGTACCTTAACTCAGAGATCCTGAGAGAAAGGGTAGTATATTCCAGACATTAGACCAAGAACTCTCTAGATGTTTAAGTAATTTAATTCCAAGCACAAACAATAGAAGTTCTTAAAGTTCATGTTGAGAAAATAGAGAATTATTGTGGATTTGATCATCTGGAGAGGGTTTCATGGGGTAGCCAACCCTACAAATATGTCTTATGAGACAGGGTAGAATGAATGAATGTTGGAAAACTATGTCTGGTGGTTGCAGGGGAAGAAGGCCTTTGAGATAGATATAAGTAAGGCAAGGTGGGAGGAATTTTTGAAGAGTCTTTGGGGAATGAGGACTAGGACAGTTTTGCTGGGCTTATCATTTGTCATTCCAGTGACACTTTGTTGATCCAAAGGCTGTCAATAATTCATCCGAACTGTTTACTTTGATAGCCACAGAAACATCAAAGAGCGATTCTTTCATTTTTATTTTTCAGATTCATGGAAGACAGCGAATGATCACTCACTCAGCGTGGCTGTGCCAACTCCTTATTCTGCACATTGTGAGTGTTGCCGCAGAGCTGTTCATCCATTGTCTTGGCCAGTGTTGAAAGGTCAATGTTCTCTTTTTATATTTAAAGCAGCCAGAGCTACTTTAATTCAGAGACAGGCTCTGACTTATATTGTACCGTGATTTGTTTAGTCAGCGAGAAATTGTCTTGTAATTTTGAGATTGCTGACTGGGAAGTGTATTCAACTTAAAAAGAAGCCTCTGCTCCTTCAGCCAAAGAAAAATCTGTACCATCCAATCACCTGCTTGGTCACAAATTTCCCTGTGAGGCCCTCTTGAGTACCTTGGGTGACATGATCTGGCCTGGAGAAAAGAGAGATCAGTCCTTAAAAATAGAAGTCTGGAGATTCAAAGAGATCTGCAGCTCTTATTGCATCTCTCTCTCTCTCTCTCTCCCTCTCCCTCTCCCTCTCTCTCTCTCTCTCTCTCTCTCTCTCTCGTCTACACTTGGAAATGAGGCCAACACACGGCTGCACACCCTTGTTAAAGCAATGTAGAAGGCCTGAGCCTTTCAGCTTAGCACTGCAAGTTCTGAATTTACAAACACAACTTAGGGTTCCCGAACTTTTCTGTCTTTTGGGTTATTTTTTTTCCTTTAATGTCCCCAAATAAAATAACTCCATTCCCCAGTCTTCAGCAGGGAAGATACTCGGTGTGCTCCCCTAGGAATTTTTAGGAATGCTTAGGGAGTGCTCACGGCAAACCGGGTGAGACCTGGGACCCCTCCAGGCTGCCACCCAGGCATTTTCCTTCACTGCCTCCTGCGGTCTCCTGACCACTTCCCGCGTACATTATTTTCTCTGATCTGCTTTGTCCCACTGCAAAGCCGTACCTTTCATTGCACTAAACCCCACTGAATTCAGGTTTTTGTGTTTTAAAAGCTTTGGAGTTGATGTGAGACTATCATAAGAGAATTAGCAAAAAAGCAAAAGTCAGAGCTCAGCTGCTACTCCGGGTGTCCAGGCCATACCCCGTCAAAGGAGCGAGGTCTTGACGGCTGTCTCTCTCCAGCTTGGCCTTCTGGCACACTGCGAGCCCTTCTCACGTCTGAGTGTGCATAGCGTCTCCTTCACTCAACTTCCTGGACTTTGGTCCCACCGGAGAAAACTCCAAACGCTTCATCTACCTTAAGAAATCTCTTGGCAGGCACCGGCCCCATATGCCGAAGGTGGCGGGTTCAAACCCAGCCCTGGCCAAAAACTGCAAAAAAAAAAAAAAAAA
>NW_003852407.1:23649141-23662445 GCF_000181295.1 Otolemur garnettii
TACATCATATCTAAATAAATTCCTTAGAATTATTTCCATCCCTCCCTCCATAGCAAGTCTGTGGCCAAAATGGCCCTGAAAGTACATCTTCTCTCCCCAAAACTGTGTCCCTAGGAGCGGAAATGCAAAAATAGCTCTTGGCATCTTTTAGAACAGCAGCCAGTGTGTCATCTTTGTGAAGAAGCCGGAGCCAAGAAAGATGCTGGGGATGCGTCGGAAGTGGGTACGGAGAGACCAGAACACTGAATCACTTGGACCCAACTGCTCTCAGATGGTGGGACTGGGAAAAGGGGGAACCTGAAACTCAAACGTGAATGAGGCTGCGGGGGTCAGCCAGAGCTCCCTGGGGGGTCAAACGTGATAGCCCGAAGACCCAGAGTCGCAATCCCTGTGGTCTCAGTTGTGTTATAAAAGATACCCCCACCAGTGAGGGCGGGGACTGGGATGTGCTGGAAGAAGCTCTGAGACCCTTCCTACAATTCCATCTTCCAATTGTTCGGTCTGCACATAGGTGCCCCTTATATTAAAGTAGAATGTTTTCTTAGTTATATCCCCCACTGATGCCCAAGTAATTTACAATGGTAGTCTGCAAAAATAAAGGATCCTTTAAATTAAAAAACAATGATATGCCAGTATGTTCTATTCCTTGAAGTAGAGCTATAAGGACAATTAGGTACATACAATGGGAAACACTTGTCAAAGACATACCCGAAAATTTCTTAAGAATAGCAGGCCATTCATTTTATGGAAAAATTATACTTTAAACACTTCTGCTATATATATATACGTGTGTGTGTGTACACATATATGTATACAGATATACACATATATGTACATTTATATTTTAAATCACCATTTTAAAATGTCCTTTTAGTTTCTATCCTAAAATAACTGATCTGAAAACAAAATAAATATGTATTTGGAAAAGGGCAGAAAGAATTCCCCTTTCTGTGTTACTGTAGCCTAGACCTTTGTGACAGATACTTTTCTGAGTTTATTGCTTTCTAACTACATGTGTTAACGTCTGGTGATGAACATTGCAGAACTTCACACACGGGCATCAGGGCAGGTCCATCATGTTATTTTGGTGATCTTGGGAGTAAGAAATCTCCCCCCACTACCTGTTTTTATAGCTGACCTTTTGGAAAGAAATCTCCCTTGAAACGTCCTACTTTAATCTGTGATATTTTTCAAACTAGATTGTCACCTATGCTTTAATGGTACAGTATTTCCTAATGAAACCAGTACCATTTCTGTGGTTTTTGTACTCTCCTTGTGATCTCCTATAATGAGTACCATCTTTATTAATCATGTACGGTTTTGTACATGTTTTCCATTTAAGAGATCTATACACATCAGGATGGATCTCTTCCTGACCAGACGCCAGTAAAAATATGTTGGCAAATGCTCATTAGATATTACTTAGATAGAAAAGATCCCCTTGGTCAGAAAGGTGAGATGAAGTTCACAGAGGAGTCCTTTTGGGGTTCTTTATGTCAGGTTCGGTGGCGTCTCACACTTCTGTGACTTCACGAAAGAATTTATTTTAGTGCTAAACTGAAGTAAAGACATACAAAATTTGAAAGGTACATGTTCTCATTTCTTTGACTTCTGCTGCATAACCTCACATATGACAGAGGAAAGATACAGATGTAAGTCTGTTTCTGCCCCAAATCAATTGTCCACCTTTGAATGGGTCTTTGAATGTCTCTGGCCCTCATCTCACTGGACACTTCTACACAAGATGGAGATTATGCTTATTAATATTTAAAATGCTGTCTAGCTCTAAATTATACCTATGATAAGGGACTCACATCCAGACTAAAGATATCTTATAGCTCAATAATAAAATAATAAATAACAGTATTTAAAAATAGGCAAAGGATATTTCAGCACGGTATATACACCTGGTATATAAGCATCAGTAATGATGCTTAGTGTTGTTAGTCATTAGGAAAATTCACATCAAAATCACTGTCAGATACCACTTCACATCTACTAAAATGTCCATAATCAAAAACACAGACAGTAACAAGTGTCTGAAAATATGGAGAAACTGGAATACTTGTGCATTTCTGGGAAGAACGTAAAATGTTGCAGCTAGTTTGGAAACAGTTTTGCTGTTTCTTAAAGTGCTATACCTTGTGAGTTATCACCAGAGATTCAACTTCTAAGTATACATACCCAGGGAAACTGAAACATGAGACCTCACAAAGGCTTTGCCATGAGTGTTCTTAGCAGCTTTATTCTTAACTGCCAAAAGTGGAGGCGTGTCAACTATCCATGAATTGTTGAGTGGACAAACAAAATGTGATGTTACATTGTGTGTTCGCACAATGTAATGTTATTCAGCCAGCGGAAAAGAATGGGGTGCTGATACATGCAAAACTGCGGAGGAACCTTGAAAGCATTATGTCAAGTGAAAGAAGCCAGACACAAAGGACCACAGGCTGGGGCTGTGCCTGTGGCTCAGTGGGTAGGGTGCCGGCCCCATATACCGAGGGTGGCGGGTTCAAACCCAGCCCTGGTCAGACTGCAACAAAAAAATAGCCAGGTGCTGTGGTGGGCGCCGGTAGTCCCAGCTACTCGGGAGGCTGAGACAAGAGAATCGTCTAAGCCCAAGAGCTGGAGGTTGCTGTGAGCTGTGACCCCACAGCACTCTACCAAGGGTGACAAAGTAAGACTCTGTCTCTAAAACAAAAAAAAGAAAAGAAAAAGAAAAAAGAAAAGGACCACAAGCTGTATGCTCGCATTTATATAGAATGTCCAGAATTGGCATGTTGACTGAGACCGAAATTAGATTAATTGTTGCCTGGATCTAGGGAGAAGGGTAGAAGGGTAGGAATGAAGACCAATTGTTAATGGGCATAGAGTTCTTTATTGGGAGGTAAAATTTTTCAAAAATTGATTTGCTGATGGTCGAAAAACTAAATATGCAGCTGTGTGCCACACAATGATGTTTTGGTCAATGGCAGATCACATATAGAACTATGGTCTCATAAGATTAAAATGGAGCTGAAAAATTCCTATCACTTAATGACATCACAGCCATCCTCACATCATAGGACAACACATCACTCAAGTGTTTATGGGACAAAAAAACCCTACAATACTACCTGTCATATAAATGTTAGCAGATACAGTTAGGTAGAGTACATAGCACTTGATAATGATAAATGAATTTATTACTGGTTTAGGTATTTACTGTATCATACCTTTTAGTGTTATTTTAGATAAAAAACAAAGTTAGCTATAAAACAACTTCAGGCAATTTCTCTAGGAGGTATTTCAGAAGAAGACATTGTTACCTCAGGCAGTGACAGCTCTGTGCATGTTACGGCCGTGTAGACCTTCCAGTGGGATGGGATGTGGAGGTGGAAAGCGGCAGTACTGACCTCTCCCGGCTCTGTGTAGGCCTGGGCTAGTGTGTGTATTTTTGTCTTGTATTTTAACAAAAAGTTTAAGCCTTAAAAAAAAAACTTTTTAAAATAAGAGAAAGTTTAAAAATAAGGAAAGAAAGAAAAAATAGTGTACAGCTATACAATGTGCTTGGATTTTAAGATGCGTTATTATAGAAGAGCCTAAAAGGTTTTAAAAATTAGAAAGTTTAGGGCAGTGCCTATGGCTCAAAGGAGTAGGGTGCCAGCCCCATATGCCGGAGGTGGTGGGTTCAAACCCAGCCCCACCAAAAACTGCAAAAAAAATTTTTTTAAGTTTACAAGGTAAAAATGCCGCAGTAGGCTAAAGTTAATTAATTATTGGAAAAAATAGAAATAAAATTAGCATAGCCTAAGTGTTGCAGTGTTCCTATAGTCTATTTTAATGTTCAGAAAAATATCAGGACTTCACTTTGTAGGGGTGAAGAGAAAACTTGCCCTTTCCCCTGACACCTCACTATTAAGGCAGATTAATGAGAAAAAAGGATTTATTTGCCATGCATACAAAGAGAAATCACAGAGTGATTACCCAATTTATCAATGCAGTTCAGATATTTTTATACATATCTTTTAGGGGGGAGGGGGGAAATGGAGGCATATAGGTCAGAAAATGGTTGCTAGGGAGGAGGTTGCTAGGGAGGATGAATGGATTGGCCAAACAGATTGACTCTGTAAGTTAACCTGAGAGACGGGTATTTATGACTTTAAAGATTTGGGCCAGGTCTGCTTACAGTCCTGCCTTCCCTTCCTCCAATATATTCAGATACCAGGATGCGGGGAGAGATGAGACTCGTTCCCTTCTGACCAGGTCAGTCTGGTTTAAACAGACAGAGGGAAAGGCTCTTCCAGTGTTTCTTGGCCTTGAAGGGCCTTTAATTCAAAACATTCTTTTTACTGATTTGTTATACTTTGGGGTGAAATTTCCCAAGTTCCTTCAACATTGACTCACCCAGAGCAACCTCCTCTTCTGCCAGCTTCGTTCATAGTGTCCCATACAAGTGTACCCTGCTTAACTCTTGTCCCGTATTTACTGTAGCTTTGTTGCCAGCTGATGAGGATCCGGCCGCCCATCACTGTCGGCCAGATGCAGAAACAGGGATTAGGTCCACCATTTTTTGTTGTCAGAAGGCCAGCAATTCTGGAGAACAGCGACAGTGGTCTCTCAAAGGATGTTCTGCCTCAGTTACAATTCTAATATTTTGTATAATGAGTATACCAGGGAACAAACCTAAAAAATGCTAACTTTATCTGACAAAAAACATCAAAGCACTCTTTATTCTAAAGATGTGAAATGTTTAAACACCATAAAGGTCATTTTCACTTTAACAAAATATCTAAGAGTATCGCCAAAGAAAACATCACAGTATCAAAGTAACCTTTACCAATATCACACCACCTATTGTCTACGGGTGGTTACTTCCTCAGAGTCTCCTGAGACACACATCCTCACAGTGGTGGCAAAACCTTAACTAGATAATCACAGGTGGTGTGTGGAGAAGAATGTGAGCCGAGCAGATGAGGTCGGCAGTCCTGCTTCAACTTAGCTTCTCAAGCTCTGTCTTGCAGGCCACCTTTTGCACATTTAAATACACAAACCCTCACCATGGTGTTGCAGTTGCCCATGGTATTCGGTATGTTAGCATGTTACACACGCTTGTAGCCGGGGAGCCATAGGCTATAAACCTCACCCAGCCTAGGTGTGTGGCAGGCCACACCACCTAGGTTTGCACAAGTAAACTCTGTGATATTTGCACTATGACAAAATCACCTAAAGGGACATTTCTCAGGATACATCCCTCTCATACAGGGACACACAATTATACTAAAACCCACAGAATTTTTTACTTGAAGGGTAAATTATATGGTATGAGAATTACATCTCAATCAGCCTGTGATGAGAAAACCCATCTGCCTCTAAAGTATTATATCATCATTATCTATTTGCTTTATTATTATGCATAATACAATGTTGATGGAAAAGAAGCCCTACTCTGTAAAATAATGTTAAGGGCTTTATTGTGAGCCAAATTTGAGGACCATGACCTGGAGCCACACCCAAGAAACCTCAAGCAAGTAGATCTGTCAAGGTGGGATTAGAGTTCGGTTTTCTACGTTTCAGGGAGACAGGAATTACAGGTAAAGTCACAAATCAATGCGTGGAAGGCACACATTGGTTTGACCCGAAAAAGGTGGGCCATCTCAAAGCAAAGGCCCACAGGTTACAGGTAGGTTTAAAGATTCTTTTGCTGACAGTTGCCTGAAAGAGTTAGGCTCTGTCTAATAGACCAGGAGTCAGTGCACAGGAATGCTGAGTGAAGGTGAGGGTCTGTTAATCAGAGACAGGCTACCTGCCACATGCCCAGAGTTGATGAGGAACTGACCGCCTGTCTTGTGCAGCCTGAAGCCGATTAGTGAGTCACAGAGGACATCCCTAAGTGGGGCTGGGGGGCATATTGAGGCATGTTTGATCTCCTTCCTCATGGCTAACAACTCAGTTTTAGGGTTCCCCTTGGCCCAGAAGGGGTCCAGTCAATCATCCACTTGGCGGGGAGCCTTAAGCTTTTACTTCAGTTCCCATAATAGTACAGGTGATCCCTGGATTATATACAAGGTATGTTCCTGAGAACATCTTTAAGTCAGAATCCTGTGTAACTCAGCTCTCTGATGATCAGGGCATATGCAGTGATAATAATAATACTATAATGGTCCATATGTGGTGATAACAATACCACTTAATGCCCCGTGCTGTAGTAATTTACAGGAAATACTGTGCTCTTTTTACATTTAATTCTTTTGCTGATAGGAATATTATGTTTATTTTGATCTCCTAATCAAATCAATAATAACCCTTCTATTTTAATAATTAATCCATACACTGCTTAGCAATGATTGATGCTTTCACTGGAGCTCATCCTCTTCACATGGTCCATTTTCCTCACTAATCATCGAGTGTCTAAAGCCTAATGTTTTCCCAGTAAATGATAGCAATTGGCCTTTCTCTGAAAGCTTAGTTATTGGTATAGTTTTGTTTCCATTAAATCAAACCTTTCTCTTCACCACAGGTTCACCTGAATTTGCAGTATACTTTCACATTGGAGGCTTGATCCTCTAAGGGTAAACACAGACTCACAAAATCAAATTAAAAATTTAGGATGAAAGTGAAGCTGTGTTTCAGTGACCATGTGAACAACAACATTAGCCACTAGTATAAAGATGCTGAACCAACAAATCACTTCCACCACATGGATTTTGGAAGAAACTAGATCCTGAAGTATTAATTTAATTATTATATTATAAATTATCCTATGGAGATCCCTGAAAGCCCAGTCAGAAGTAGGAATGTTGTAAGTCAGGTCTTCCATAACCCAGGGAAAACCTGTATATTATATACAATAAATGTTCTATATTAACATTATATTTTGTTATATAATATTTATGTTTTTGCCCTTACAAGCTACTTTTTCTTATTGTTTGGGATGCATTGAAGGTACAAAGAGTTAGGTAACACTGATTGCATTCGTTAGATAAAATCCCTCTTATAATTGTGTCCTGCCCCCAAGAGGTGTGCCAAATACTATGACCCCCATCCCCCTTTCCCTACTCCCTCATCCCCTTACCTCCTACCTTGTATTAGATCATCAACTGTCTTCATATCAGAATTGCATACATTGGATTCTTGCTTCTCCATTCTGGCGAATGTGTTCCACCTCAAGCCAGGTTAATACAAAAGATGTAAAGTCACTATCTTTTTAAATGGCTAAATAGTATTCCATGGGGTACATTTACCACAGCTTGTTAATCCATTCCCGGGTTGGGGGGCATTCAGGTTGTTTCCACGTATCATCAATTGTAAATTGAGCTACCATAAACAGTCTAGTTCGAATGTCCTTATGATAAAAGGACTTTTTTTTCTTCTGGGTAGATACTTTTGAGCTACCTCTATGCCACTTTGCTTCCAATAACACTGACTCCTCAAGTAAATTAGATGGATACTTTGGGGGGAAGACAACTGACTTTTCAAAAAGTATTAATACCATACTGTTAGTATTTCAACATTATTCTTGGTGCCTATGTGACACCAATGTAACTCTTCCTAGAACAACAGTTTTGTTTATGTTATGATACTTCAAGAGTTCTTAGCAATGGCAAATCTTTAAATCAGATTAATTTTAAGTCTCTGCCACAGTTCCCACAAGAATAAATATGCCAGAAGTGATAGGTGCAGAAGGCACACTGATCTTGTTCCTACTGGTAGAGTAAGTAAGAAGTGGGTTTTGCAGGGAGGATGGATGGAAGTGGGGAGGAGAGCCAAGGTGAGAATCAGACACTGGTCACCACAGACACGGCAACAGCAGGTTGTAGGTCTCATTAGGTTCCTGAGATCTGGTATTGGTCACCCAAGTTCCACACAGAGAGGAACTCTAGGTGCAGGCTCAAAGAACAATCTAGAAGCTGCATTGTGGCAGATTTGCTGTGCTACCCAGCCGGTGAATGTTACAGAATCAGAAAGATGGCCATGATTTCAGTGGAGTAAAATATTTGCAATGCCTCTTTTGCACTTAATTTTGTAGCACTGAAGACAGCATATTTGTCAAAGATAGTAGCAGTCTAAAGGCAGACATGGGCAATAATGAGGTATTATCAACCAGGGCTTTTCAGAGCAACAGATTTCAATCAGGGGAGCTGGAGAGGAAGAAAAGAGGAGGATCATTAATGGGCACATGTAAGACACTCTCTGGAAACTCTCAAAAACACTCAGGGATGGGAAGAGGGAATGACAATCCAGGTGTTGCTTGTATAGATGAGGCGGGGAGTTGCAACTAACATAGACTAAAGAACCATGAGAAGCCTGAGATTACACACTCTTAATCAAGGGAACTCGCAATTTGCTAACTGTAGGTTAACACGGTAATGTCTCACAGCCATATGGACACTGATAGATAGACGACTCCTGGACCAGAGACAAATGGCAGATTTTCACTCACAGAAAAATGGCAGCTTTTCACTACTACCCTGTAGTAGACAGGGTAACATCACAGTTTATATATATTAATTCCCTGAGCCCCAAATTTCTAAGGGTGCAGAGGGCCAGATGATGCTGGCACACGCAGCAGGTTGCACCACAGAAAAGAAAGTAAAGAAAGAGTGGTAAGTAAATCTACTTGTTACTTGTCCTGAAGTGGAACGTGACCTTTATTATCTTTACTGTAAACAAACCTACCCACCACTCCAGAGGGAGACAAAATGTCTCTTGTAAGCCTGTTCGTTACAAAACTGTCCTTGAGAAGACAGTGTGAACCAGATGATGTCTATGCTTTTATCCACAGATGTACATGAACCCATGAGCCCTGGGGAGAAAGTTCTCACCTTACATGACCCTACATATCTATTCAGGTACAAACAAGACATGGTGATTTTCTTTTGAAATGGTATTCATTGCAAACAATTGAGTTTATAAGGGAACATAGATAATTGGGCATACTGGGGCACTGTCACAATTCAGTACTTAGAAGGGGGTTGTCTATGCTAAGACTTTGGAAGTCTTTCTTCTCCTGATTTTTTTTTTTTTTTGATAAGAGTCTCACTCTGTCACCCTGGGTTGAGTGCCATGGTGTCACAGCTCACAGCAACCTCAAACTCCTGGACTCAAGTGACCTTGACTCAGCCTCCCCAGTAGCTGAGACTACAGGCGCCCACCACAACGCCTAGCTAGTTTTTCTGTTTAGTAGAGACGGGGTCCTGCTCTTGCTCAGGCTGGTCTTTAAGTCTTCAGCTCAAGCAATCTCGAGCCCCCCAGCCTCCCAAAGTGCTAGGCATGAGTATAGATCTGATAATGTATATATTTCCTTATTTGTTATCTCTCTCTCCCTACTGGAATGTGGTTGGCACAATGAGACCATGTGTTCAATGGTTACACTTTTGGATCCCGAGCATCTATATAATGCCTGGTATACCAAAGGTGTATACTGAAATTTGAGGAATGAATGAATGAGTGATGACAATGAAGGAGTAGGAGAAAGCAGAGGGAAGAAGGAATTTAAGAAGTAGACATGTGAGAAATCCGATTCATCACTGTTGATCGCTTACTTTGCTATGCCTTTAAACATTTTAAGTACATGTTTACTTGTTCTGAAATTATCCTTTATCCTAATCCAGAATTCTGCCTATATATTTTACCTATATTTCAAATGTATACTACTCAAGTGATGCATACACCAAAAGCCCCCAGTCACAGATATACGATATATACATGTGATAAAATTCAACTGGTTCCCTCTAAATCTTTCAAAATAAAAATACAACTACTGGAAATGGAAACAGAGTCAGAATAGAGTTGAGTGCCTCTGATAGCAAAACCACTCAGTGCTGAATGTACAAGTTTTTCGATGAATAAGTCACCTTTCCAGGTCTTCTGCGCCAATTGTAGATTGATGCTATCCTGTGGAAAATGTGATGATAGCTGTCACTGAAAAAAAAAAGCAGAATGTTCTTGCTTGAAATTCCTGGTCTTTGCTTCTTAAATCTATGGACCACACTCAGAGTTTACCAGCTTTAAGTGGACTTTAAATTTGTAAGTATTTAGTTCCTTGCAATTTTATCACATGCTTGGATTTGTGCAACCAACACCACTGGGGTCAAGACACAGGAGAGCTCCATCAAAAAAATTCCTTGTGCTACACTAGTCACAATCACTTCTGTCCATACCTCCCTTCCGAATCCATAGCAACTACAAATCCGTTATTCATCTTGCAATTTTGTTATTTTAACAATGCTATATTGCGCAATACATAACCTTTTGATACTCCATCTAATTCCCTTGAGATCCAGCCAAGTCATTCTGTGAACCTTTTTATGGCTGAGCAGTTTTCTTTGGTACCATCCACCACAGATTGTTTAATCTCACCCCATGAAGAAAATCTGGGTTGTTTCCAGATTGGAGCTATTAGAAATAAAGCTGCTATGAACACTTCTGATACATGTATTCGCGTGAACCTAAGTTTCAATTTCTCAGTGATAAATATCCACGAAGTTCAATTTCTGGACTGCAGTAAATATTTCAATCACCTGTTTAACTTTATAAAAAATTTCCAGTATTTTTCCAGAGTATCTGTACTATCTTTAAGTTCCTACTGACAAGTAAAAGTGATCCAGTTTCCCCACATCCTCACAAGCATTTGATGTTATTATGATTATCATGATTATTATTATTATTGGCCATTCTGACAGATGTATAATATCTCCTTTTGGTTTTAATTTCTTTTTTCTAATGACTAATGATGTTGAATATATTTTCACATGTTTACTTGCCATCTATACATCCTCTTTAGTGAAATTTCTATGTACATCCTTCACCCTGTTTCTGATTTTTTTCTAACTATTGAGTCTTGATAGTTTTTTATAATTTCTAGATACAATTCCTTTTTCAAATATGTGATTTGCAAGTATTTCCACCCATTTTGTAGGCTCCCTTTCATCTACTTGATGGAGTCCTATGTAGAGCAAATTTTTAATTTTAAGGAGGTTCACTTTATCAATTTTCATTTTATTGCTCATGTTTCTGTGCCAAGTCTAAGAACTCTCTGTTTAGCCTAGCCCTAAACAAATTTTCCCCTAATTTTCTTAGAAGTTTCATAGCTTTATCTTTTATACTTAAAATATAATACATTTTGAGTTAATTTTTGTATAAGGTGTGAGGTTACACTCAGAGTTTGTTTATTGCCTGATGTCTGATGATTTAGCACCAAATATTGAAAATGAAATCCTCCGTTGAATTGCTTTCACATCATTATCAAAAAATCACTTGAGCATATTAGTGTACAGGATCTATTTTTGATCCTATTCAGATCTATTGATCAATATGTCCATATGTCTTGATTATCACGTAGACTTTTTATCAAATAGAATTATATTTGCCACTTTATTCTCCTTTTCCAAAGTTGTTATAGCTACTCTAGCTGCAGCACCTTTATAGATAAATTATATAGTAAGTTTGTTGATACTTAACAGCAACCAACTTGATTAGATTTTAATGGCAATTTCATTCAATTTGTAGATCAATTTTCAGAAAATCAGCATGTCTATGTTAAGTCTTTCAATCCATGAATATTTTATGAGCTTCCATTTATTGAGATCTTTTTCTTTTATCAGCATTTTATAAAAATCAGAATTCAGATGTTGTACATGTTTGGTTAGATGTATAATTAAATAATTTATTTTTAGAGCAATCATAAAGGATATTGTGTTTTTAATTTCAGTTTACAAATGTTCATTGTTAGCTTATATAAATGTTATTGAGTGTTTATGTTGATTTTCTGTCTTTTGCGGAACTCACTTTATTGGTTCTACAATAGTAGATTAGTACTCACTTTATTGGTTCTACAATAGCAGATTAGTAGATCCCTGGGAATTTTCTATATAGTCATTTATACCATTTGCAAATACCAATAATTTTTTTCTTCCTGTTATATATAAATGTGGTTTATTATATACATACATGTGTATATATATATTCGGCTGCATTGTACCATCTACAACTTTCCGTGCTGTGTTGAACTAGAATGGGGAGAGCAGGTATCTTTGCCTTCTTCCTGATCTTAGGAGGAAAGCATGAGTCTTTCATGATTAGATAAGATGTTAATCACAGGGGTTTGTATGAGCTCTTTTTCCTCTTAAGAAGTTCCCTTTATTTCTAATTTTCTGAGAATCATTATCAGAAATGACTGTTGGATTTTGCCAAATGCTTTTTCTGCATTGATTGATATGATTATATGATTTTTTTTTCTTTAGCTTTTTGATAGGGTGGATTAGATTAATTGAGTTTTGAATATTGGATCAGACTTGCATACCCAGAATAAATCCCATTTGGCCCTTTTGTATAATTCTTCTTGTGCATTGCTAGATTTGATTTGCTAATATTATTTGAGAATTTTTTAGCCTTAATTGATGAAATATATTTACCTCTATTTCTTTTTTTTTTTTCACTATTTTTGTCTGATCTGATCTTAGTATCAGCAGATCAGCAGAATATTGGCCTGATAAAATGAGTTGGGAAGTATTCAAAACTCTTCTATCTCTAGCAGAGATTGTGTAACAATGTTAATTCTTCTTTAAAAATGTGGTAGAATTACCAAGTAATGCCATCTATGATTAGAAATTCCTTTTCAAGAGTTTTTAATTTAAAATTTAATTTTGTTAATGGTTATCAAGTGATTCATGTAATCAATTTCACTTTGACTGTCTTTCTTTTTTGTCTGTGTTTTAAGGAATGGAGGGTCATTTATCTGTTGTTGTGATATGCACATTTCAGTATGCTTGCTATTCACTTTTCCTATAAAGGCCTTTTTACCCCAAATCTAATATAAAATTGTTCAGCGTTCCCTTGGCCCAAAAGTCCTACCTATAAAGAAACACACTCACAGATTTTTTCCTCCTTTGTGGCACCCTGGCAAGCTTTGCACTATTCACTGACTTGTGTGTGAGCACAGGTGGCCTTCCAAGCTTTGATTCCTTCCAATCCCTGGAGGCTACTGAAATCTTTTTATGTGACTTTAATCTGTTATAACCTTGAGAGAATAGAACATAGTAGACTGGAGAACAGATAATGAAGGATATCCCAGGCTGTAGTTTTGCACTGGTCTCTGTAAGGAGTTGTTTTCCTTGGATTAAGGAGAGCCTAAGCAAAATTGTAGCAGAGCAACATAAAAATGTGGGCAGCTCCTCTGGCTAATGTATATAGTGTGTTCTCAAAGACTGAAGCAATTTGGAGGGCATTTTAAACCCATGCTCACTGGCTTGGCACCGGTGGCTCAAGTGGCTAAGGTGCCAGCCACAAACACCTAAGGTGGCGGGTTTGAATCTAGCCCGGTC
>NW_003852407.1:23662938-23665478 GCF_000181295.1 Otolemur garnettii
CACTATTCTAAACCATGAAATAGGAATGCACGTCATTAATTTCCTTGTGTCTATTATATGGAACATCCAAAATAGTTGCTCTGCCACAAAGAAAAGATGAAGGAAACAGGCCTGTGGGAAGTATGACTGGAGAGCTGAAAGATCATAAAAACACACTGATTTCCAGCAGGTTCAAAGGCAGACACCTGCCTGTATTCCTTAATTCACATACACATTAGGCTGTACCCACAGATCAATGTTGGGCCACCTGCAACATCACGGTCTCTAGTTCTTTCTCCTACCACATCATGTTAGGAGTCAGATCTATAAAAAAGGAATTCCAGAAAAGGATATGACATATAAACTATGGTGAGTCACGAGATTGATAAATCTCTAAAGTGCTCCCTCATTAAGAGATATTTACATTTTAAGGTGGAGCAAAGTATTTATTTAGAATAAGCCAAAAAAATTGGATACGATTTTGACATTTTTAAACAGAAGAGAGCAGGATAAGTAGGTGACTGCTGAAGCAAGGGGTCTCTCCAGTAGGTTCGAAATTCCGATTCCCCTCACACAAGGCCGGCTCTGACCCTTCACACTTTGAGCAGCGTCTTAATTTTTGTATCGAGGATCCTAGGAAAGGTAACACCTTACTAAAACCAAACCATAAACTATGTAGAATTTAATCCACAATGTTAGTGAAGAACCATAGACAGGATTTTGGCAACAAATAGTTTTTACTTATTGCTGGAATGGTTTCAACCTACTTACGGTGATGGTTTGATTTTATTCATTTTGTTGGTATATTACACATACAAACACCAAGAAAATTAATTTTTTCCTATCCCTTAGGAATAGGGATCCTCTCCCCAGATTGAAGTAAGACTTCTTTCTTGGGCATTGTTAGAAATTACATCCCGAGTAGGAGGACAAATTATTTAAGCTCTCTTTGTATGTCAGGTTTACAGTCTGAAGGAATAGCACCCATATGACTGTGACGGCACCTCATCTTTTTCTGACAGTCAGATCCTCTACAAAGTCAGGACTCATTCACTCCGTGGGAGTTTGCATGGCTCTTGGCCATAGATCTGGCTCCTAGGAACACTTCCAACCTGAGATTCATGAGGTTTCATTACGCAGGTCCCATAGCTGGCTGAGTCGCATGTAATCACCGTTAGTGTCAGTGGGGGCTGAAGTTCATATGTCGAGGGAATCTAAACCTTGTCAAGGGTGAGAGAACATTTTAGATTTCCATGCTTTGATTAGCCTTTCTCTGGTGATGTTGATACTTTTCAAAATGTTCCTTTTCTTTCCACTTGTTAACATGTTACAGAAAATTAACTGAAGAACATACCACAAGGAGGGAGTCCCCACCCACCCCCTTTCTCTCTCTAATAAGAGGATGTTTATTTAAATCGATTCCCTCCTTGTTACCTTCTCATTGCTCTTTGGATCAGTGTCTCTACCATTTCCTGGTCCTGTCACTCATTCCGCACTCTCATTCCTAGAGGAATTATGTCTATGATGTTGAGGTTTATTCTGTCCCATTTATTCTAAAACGATTCATTCCTGTCTTTTGATAGATTAATAGCAGAGTTCTTAGCTTTAAACCTTTAGAAAGGCAATGTACCTAGGCTGGGAGCTCTCAGGTAAAAAGATTAAGAAAAACTTTATCTCAATGTTATGAAAAATTTTCTCTGGATTCAAGAATTAAATTCTATAATTTTGATATCACTTAGTTCTTGTAGCTTATGAAATCGCAACCTTAAATTAAAACACAGCCAAAATGTAAGTTCTCTTCTCTTTGAAGTCCCTTAGCTTTTAACAGAAGACATGAAAATCACTGGAGCCAACTTCTATGAAATCTATATAAATTCACAGATGGACTTCAGAGGATTCGAAGCATTTTATAAAATTGCTTAATTTTTGCCTGCGGCCATTTTGCTAAGGAAAGCATTCAAACCCAAATGGATTAATTACTTTTTTAAAAAATTTATTAACCATTCCATTAGAAATACATTCCAAGTTTCCTATGGAGATACCCCTGATGCTAATTTTTCTGAAGAATGGATAACACCTAAAGAATTTGATGAATTATAAAAGTTCTTATCTAACTTCATGCGTTTGCTTCCTGAAAAGCTACCTCTATACCCCTTAACAGAGAGCCAGCAATTACTATACCCCCAAACTATTACTATAATTCCTAGTTAACACAATTCATTGTGATGCCACCTCATTTCAGGGTCTCAAGGCTGAAACCTCTTATTTCTCTCTGCCATTTCACGAGGGATTCAGTAAACCCAGTGAAGCCTGGCCCTAGCCCAACTTGCCCACTATCCAGACAGTTGCTGCTGGCTCAGCGCTTGTGGCTCAAGCGGCTAAGGCGCCAGCCACATACACCTAAGGTGGCAAGTTCGAATCCCCAGCCCGGGCCCGCCAAACAACAATGATGGCTACAACCAAAAAATGGCTGGGTGTTGTGGCGGGCACCTGTAGTCCCAGCTACTTGGGAGGCTGAGGCAGGAGACTCACTTGAACCCAGGAGTTGGAGGTTGCTGTGA